>NC_073310.1:46387724-46712724 GCF_027595985.1 Sorex araneus | reverse complement strand
GGTAGAGGTGGGAAGTCAAAAATGAAAATATTGGTAGACAAGCAAACCAAGAAGGTATTTGGGTGAATGAGGTGGTTGTTTGCAGGTTAGAACCATAGCATGGTTAAAAGCATTGCTTTTTTTAAATTAGGAGATTCACAGTGGTCAAACAGGAAGAAAGTCTAGGAATATGTATAATTCAACCTCTTCACTGTGGTTCACACATCTTGTCTACTAATGAAAGATGAATTTGTTCACATTTACTACTGTCCAGCCATGTGTGGAGCAGGATTTGGGCATGATGTGTGGAGCAGGAAAGCATAGGTGTGGAGAGGACTGAAGAGAAGAAAGCCAGAGAGAGGAGCCAGAGTAGAGTTATGGCAGCCCGGCTGGTGTGGGAGTGAGAGGATTAATTCAGAAGAGGACAATGACAGGACAGGAGCACTGCCCAAGTAGACTCAGGAAGCATGTAGTCTGGAGGGCTCTAAATTTCCTTGATGTGTGCTGTGATGATCTATGTTTAATATATTAAATATTATTGTGTTCTGTGATGATCTATGTTTAATATATTAAATATTATTGTGTGCTGTGATGATATATGTTTAATATATTAAATATATTATTATTATCATTATTATTATTATTTGCTTTTGGGGTCACACCTAGCGATGCTCAGGGGTTACTCCTGGCTTTGCACTCAGGCATTACTCCTGGCCGTGCTTGGGGGACCATATGGGATGCTGGGGATCAAACCCGGGTCGGCCGTGTGCAAGGCAAACGCCCTACCCACTGTGCTATCGCTCCGCCCTATTTTTTTTTATTATTGAATCACAGTGAGATACAGTTACAAAGTTTTCATGTTTGAGTTTCAGTCATACAATGTTCGAACACCATCCCTTCACCAGTGCACATCTTCCACCACTAATGTCCCCAATATCTGACACCCCATCCCAACCCTCCCCCTGCCTCTATGGCACACAGTTTTCCCCATACTCTCTCTCTACTTTGGGGCATTATGATTTGCAATATAGATACTGAGAGGCTATCACATATGGCCCTTTATCTGCTTTCAGCACACATCATCGATCATCCCTAATGATCCTCCAAGCATCATTGACCTAGTGATACCTTCTCTGTTCCAGCTGCCTTCACCCCCAGCTCATGAGGCAGGCTACTGGCCCTGTCTCTACTGTCCTTGGGCGTCAGTCTCATATTATGCTATTTTACTATATTAAGTCTTAAAACTGAGTAACATATCAGCATAAGAATTATCAAGCATGTCTGATGAATCAAAGGATGTAATGAAACTTATGAAAAACTGTACACTCCTGATCAGACAGTGAAACAAGGAAAATCACATCATGTATGCTTGTGAAAGTGTTTTGTTTTGTAGATTTCTCTTAAAGAGTCTTATGTATCCTCATAACATACTGTGAGAACTGTTTCCTCTAGAAAAGAAATTCAGTGCAGTTTTCGTCTGACTCGGGAGGTGGAGGAAACCCCTGTCTAGAAGCTCTGTTAGTCTCCTCTTTGTCCTCCATCAGTGTTAAAACAGAAGCAGGCGAAAATGGTGCTTCTGAGTCATGCATACCCTCTCTCTTGGCTCAGGTTCCCCCTCTGCTAGTTCTGTCTTGGTATCTGTCTCTCATTTCCTTTGTGCTCCCTATCCTCATTTCATTTCCTCTTTCTCTGAGTTTCTCTCTATTCTACCTCAACCCATGGATTTCTCTTCCCTCTTTTTCCAGTTTTATAAATGAATATGAGTATATTTTATTTTCTTCCAGTCTATGGTTCGTCTTCTAATTCTCTTGACACTGTCTTTTGCAGTGTTTTAGAATTTATGCATGTCCATATTATCACTTATTTCCTTTGTGGGTTATGTCTTAGATGTTATATTAAATAAAGGTAACACTATATCCAAGATTTCATATGATGTCGTACACAAGTTTTATGGTACTTTGTTTTACACTTTGTTCTATGAAGCATTTTATATAAATGTTTTAAAATTTTTTAATTTAATTTTTTATTGAGATACAGGGCTGGAGTGATAGCACAGCAGGTAGGGCACTCGCCTTGCAGGCAGTCGACCCGGGTTCGATTCCTCCACCCCTGTCGGAGAGCCCAGCAAGCTACCTAGAGTATCTCGCCTGCACGGCAGAACCTGGCAAGCTACCAGTGGTGTATTTGATATGCCAAAAACAGTAACAACAAGTCTCACAATAGAGATGTTACTGGTGCCTGTTTGAGCAAATCAATGAGCAATGGGATGACAGTGATAAAGTGATTGAGATACAGTTATAAATTTTTCATGATTAAGTTTCAATCATACGATGTTCCAAGACCCATCCCTTCACCATTGTATATTTCTCTGTACCAGTGTTGCCAATCTCTCCACTCCCACCCCACTCCAGCCTGCCTCTATGGCAGAGATATTTTTCTTGACCCCCACCTTCCTTTTTTTTCAGGCATGGTGGTTTGCAATACTGTTACTGAGGGGGTATCATGCAAATCACTTTTCAGCTCTCAGTTCTTGTTCAGAGTGATTACTTGCAACTATCATTGTCATAATGGTCCTAAGTACTACTTTGTCCTAAGTACTACTTTTTCCCCCACCCCCTCTCCTCCCAACCCATGTGGCAAGCTTCCTACCATGAGCCAGTCCTCCTGGCCTTTGTTTGTATTGTCTTTGGGTATTATTCTAATACTAATTTTTCTCATACTCCATAAATGAGTGTGACCATTCTATGCCTGACACTTTCCCTGTGACTCATTTCACTCATCATGATACTCTCCATGTCCTTCCATGTATAAGAAAATTTCATGATTTCGTTTGCCTAACAGCTGTGTAGTAATCCATTGTGTAGGTGTACCATAGTTTCTTTATCCATTCATCTGTCCTCAGGCACTTTTGTTGTTTCCAGACTCTGGTTATTGTGAATCGAGTTGTAGTGAGCACTATGCAGACAGCTTTTCTGTATTGTGGTTTTGGGCCCCTATGCTATATTCCCAGAACCAGTATTGCTGGGTCCTATGGAAACTCAATTTCTAGTTGTTTTTTTTTTGGGGGGGGGGGTAGCAGAGATATCCATACTGTTTTCCAAAAAGGCTGGACAAAATTTTTTTGAAGGATGTGAAATTTATGTCTGTATTTATATCTGTATTTCATTCATGATATGTGGAATACAGTCATTTCATCAGTGTTTGTTAAAAAGGACTTCTTTTTTCCTTTTTTTTTGCTTTTTAAAATCAGGTTAAGCTATTTCCCTGTATTCTTTACTAACTAGGAGTGTTTTGTTTGTTTTGTTTTGGTACCACACTCAGCTGAGCTCAGGGATAACTTAACTAAGAGAGTCTTGTTTCTGTTTTTGTTTTTTGTTTTTAAATCATGAGTACAGGACCAGATAGATAGTACAGTGTATAGGGTACTTGCTTGCATGTGGCTGGTTGATGTGATTCCCTGACACCTTGTTAGTCCCTAGAAAGAACTCCACAAAAATGATCTCTGAGTGCAGAGCCAGGAATACACCCTACTCCACTTGTTGAATGTGGCCCCAAAACAAAGCAAGCAAATAAAAAATCATGAGCAAGTCTCAGAATATATCTGACACTTTTTCTGTATCATGAATTTCAAAATTTGTTGATTTTTAAACAATTTGTTTTAAAATTGTTTTATTTAATTGATATTTTAATATAAAGCTATAATTACATATCTGGTAAAAATACCATTTAGTTGTGGTGTAAAATTATTTGTGTTAATTATATTGTCCTTGCTAAGTTTTATTGAATTAAAAAAAATCTTTGCTCCTAGAAGTATTGATCTATTGTTTTCTTGTATTGTATTGGGCTGATTTAGGCAATAGGGTAATACTGAGCTTGTGGAGTGCTTGGGAGTATTCCATTTTTCTATCTTCTGGCAAAAACTATAGAGAATTGCTTTAATATTTTCTTTTAATTTTTTTAGGAATTGACAATTAATTTTCCTAGGTCTGACACTTTCTAGAAGGTTATAAATTATTGACTATTTTTGATAGGTACAAGTTTATCCCCATCTTCTACAATTCAACTTTTTAATTTTAATTTTTTTAACAATCCTTCTGTATAAAGACTTGATCCATGCCATCATGTTTATCAAATTTGGGGCATATAATTATCCATGGTTCTTTCATTATCTTTTAAATTTCCTACATTTGTTGATTTTATTTATTTATTTAATTTTTGGTTATTGACGCTAGTAATTTTCATTTTCTTTATTACTTTATCTTTATTACTTTAATCTGACTGGGGGATTTTTGCTCTTAGAGACATTTCAAAAGATGGTTTTTTATTTCTTTGATGTTTTCTTTTGACTTCTTCTTTTTAACTTCTTTGATTTTTGACATAATTTCCTTATTTCCTTATTGACCTTATTTCCTTAAAATACTTTTAAACCTATGTATATACAATTATATATTTTTGTATTTGCTAGACAGTTCTTCTCAGTATTATTTTTTGCATTGTAATCATGATGTGTATTGGTATGATACTTTTACTTCTTTTGCCCTATTATTTTCTTTTGTAACTCTCCAGTGGTGCTCTGGGACCTGAGGGTCAAGTTTGGTGCTTGTTGATGGTGCGATATGGACCTGACAGTCCTGTAATCTAGTGGAAGATGCTGTGCTGTTAAATATGGTGCTTCTGTGGCTTTCTTGTGGCTGCACTCAGTGGTGTAGGTGTGTATTTTATTTTGCATAGTTGTTGGTGTTGCTGTTGCTGCTATATTTTGCAATGTCTTCTGGTTCACTGATTATTTATGCTATAATATTTAATATGTTGTCATGCCTGCTCAGTTATTTTTCATCACAAACATGTTAATTTTAATCTTTAGATCTGTAAAGGTATTATAAGTATAGTTTATTTATTTATCTCTTTTCATATATGCTTTTTCCTACCCTTTTCAGCATACATGAAGCATATATTAATCATAGGCTGGAGCAATAGCACAGCGGGTAGGGTGTTTGCCTTGCATGCAGCTGACCTGAGTTCGATTCCTCTGCCCCTCTTGGAGAACCCGGCAAGCTACCAAGAGTAGCTTGCCTGCACGGCACAGGCTGGCAAGCTACCTGTGGCATATTCGATATGCCAAAAACAGTAACAACAAGTCTCACAGTGTTGACGTTACTGGTGCCTGTTCAAGCAAATTGATGAGCAATGGGATGACAGTGATAGTGACATATTAATCACTAAGCTAGTGCCATTGTCTGTCAATATACCATTCATATCATTTGATTTTTTGGTTATGTGGTTATTTTCCAGCAACTTTGCGTGTTGGCAAACTTTGGTTTGGATCTGTATTCTGGAAACTTGTTTTGATTCGTGGGATCCATTTCTTGTCTTAAGAATTTCTTTAAGTGTTTTAAAGATGAGACCACAACAACCTTTTCTCTGAGGCTAGTTTGTCTCCATTACTAAGACAATACTGTTTTGCAGACTCTACTCCAAGGCCCAACTATTACATAACTTTCCGCTGTGACTAATGCAAATATAAACTATTCCTGGCTCTATCTGTGCTCCAGAGAATGTTCTGTCTATGTTTGGTTGGTTCTTTTTCTAACTTTGGTAATTTTTCTACATATATGCATTGATACTACTCTATTAAAAACTCAAGAGGACATTGCTTCCAATCTCTGGAACTTTCATTTTATGTGGCTCTTACATCCTGATTACTCTGCCCTGCAAATTCTCTCTACCTTGGCCTCTCCTAATTTTCAACCCTGTCTCTTCTAATTAGTGAGATTGCTTGACTGTGTTTTACTTTACCCAGTTGCAGTAACATTTGGAAACTCTCCAGGCGGGGCATTTCCAAGACTCACCTCATTTGTTTTTCTTGTCAGTGGAATCACTATCCTTCACTGTCTATTGTCTAATGCTTGAAAACTGTTGTTTTTTAATATTTTGGTCAAGTTCTCTAATTGATTTAGGCACAAGAATAAGTCTGGCCCTGTTATCCTATTATGGTCTAAAGGGAAGTTCCATCGCTTAGCAATTCAACACTCTTCTTCCATTGTTTCAGGCTCCTAGAATGCCACATGTAAGAATATGCAAATATTTCACAGAACAATGTTAATAATAGTAGTAGCACTGCACTGTAGCACCGTTGTCCCGTTGTTCATAGATTTGCTTGAACGGGCACCAGTAATGTCTCCATTGTGAGACTTGTTGTTACTGTTTTTGGCATATCAAATACGCCTGGTAGCTTGTCAGGCTCTGTCTAATAATAATACTGTATAGAATTTTAGTTTCCCCTCTTGGCTTAATGTGTTATAGACTGTTTTATAAGCTGTCACTAAGATTTCTTATAGCCTTCCCCTTGCCTTCCTGTAGTCACTTTTTCTTATTGTGCCTCTTTGGATTTTCTGGAATATATGAAAGAATGGTATCCATTTTTCTTAATCCTGCTCTCTACTTCCCTGGTACTCCCTTTTCTAATCCCCTCCCCTTTCATAGTCCCTATTTTTATTACATTTAAAAATATAGCCTCTATCAGGGATTTGCAACAAATGTTACTAAGCTTATAATGAGGATATCAATTATACTCTACATGCTTGTGTGATTATTAGCTCTTTATCAAGGTTTTCATATTTATCCCAGAACAATGAAATAGGTGGTGTTTTTTTCACACATCGAAGTCAAAGAATCAATGAATCAATGAACTTAAATTTAGAAGTAATGTACAGCAGGGTGAAAGAGTCTGTGGATTCTAGTTTAAATTGTCCTTATTTCAAAGTCTATTCTGCTACTTATTAGTGTTGAAATTTACTGAAAGATGATAAACCATTTTGTATTTTATTTCTTGATCTTATAATAAGGCTAGTAATGACTTTTTCTTCATAGGGTATTCTGAGTGTTGACAACTCTAATAAAATCATTAGAGAAATGCCTCAAACGTAATACATCTTTGACTAAATATTTGCTATTAGTTAATACTTCCAGGGTCAGGTATGAAGTAAACAATAAATCAACCGTAACTCTTCTAATTTAAGTTATATACCTTTTTTATATAAAGGTGATTTGACTTTAAATTATGATCCTTAAAAACCCGATGAATCTTTTTATGCCTTTTTGGATGCTAGCTCATAAATTCAGTTTGAGCTTCATCTCCAGCTGTGTGATTTTGAGTTGTACTCTGATGACAGATTTCTAGCACACCTCTCCATCAAATATTTCTGAAATAATCTGTATTTTTGTTGTTCTAGGAACATCAAATATTCCTTTGGATGTCTTTGATGCCAAATTCATTCCCTTTTCTGTTATTATGGCTGAGAAACTTATTATATATCACTAAAAATAAAATTTCTATGCTTCCTTAAAGAAATTGTTTAATGGTTAGACTTGGATATATTAAAATAATATTCAATATAGCATAGATTTGGAGAGAAGCTTTCTGGATTTTCTCATTTTTCTTTTATTAATGCAAGAGTGTAAAATTATCCAGTATGTGCTCTGTCCAGACAAAATGCAATTAATTAAATTATAAACATAACTTTACTGGAACTCAAGAATAGTTTCCATGGTGTGCTTGAATTGGACTGGTTTAAACTACCAAGCAGTTATCAAATTATCAAATAAAATATTTGAAAAATATAAGATCCCAACACTGGCTTAATTTTTGACTGTTAATAAACATAAAAAAATTGGATGTCGTGTCTTTAAAAAAATTAAGTTAAACGAGATTAACATATTGACATAAAGGGTGGTGGAATAGGGTTCTAATGTCTATATTATGAATAGTCTACACTAAGACTTAATGTTGGCATAGTAAGACATAGTACACTATGTAGTCAACACTGTAGTTTTACATTTACAAATTTTCTCTTTACAAGTTTGACAATAATTGATGATTTTGGATAAATTATTTATTATTAATTTTTTTGCTTACAGAGAATTTTACTAATCCTCTACTAAACAGTAAAAGAGGAATTTCTCACTTTGACTTTTGTTTCAGAATAGACTTTACATTTATTAGGATGAAGAGAGATCTTAGAGATCTTCTGCTTTGCTTTTTTTTTTTTCGGATTAAGAATTGCGCTAATGTGTTTATTGAAAAGAGAGTCTCTGATGGTCTTTGACTGTTCCTCCTCAGCGCTCCTTAAGGCAATCTTATCTTCCCTGGATACTGAGTTAGAAAGCATTGCAGTTGTTGCCAATTACACTTCTGCAATGATATGAAGAATTCTCACCCCTTCTAAGTTGTCTACGTCAAGTCAAGAAATGGGCACCATAAGTAGGTGAGAAAGTTTCCCTGAGTGTCTGACTCCATTTACCCCTTTGATGAGTTTTGTTTGGAGTGAACATTTTTGCTTTGGCTTAATTGGATTATACAGTATTGAAATTAGTCAGGGGATACTGATATTGAATCCTTCTTGGAAAGGAGGGATTCAATAACTTACCCTCAGATGCTGGCATTAGTGGAGTTACTATCAATAAGGCCATACTATGGGGTCATTTTAAACCCTCAGAGAAGGGGCATAATTGATAATTTGAAATTAGTTTGTTACCCTTAAACTCTACCAACAGAACCAAAGTTATCAAGAAGGGGAATGGGTGGGAAAGAAGGAGCAGATCAGAAGGGATCTAGGGACAATGGTTTTGCACTTTGATGATGAGTGTGGTATTGTATGTAGCCCAAAGCGTTACCAACTGTTACCTCAATAAGCAAGAACAGCAACGCCCCCAGCCACCCCCTGCTCCTAAAATGTTTGGTTTTTTTTTTTTTTTTGCATTTTTGGGTCATACCCAGCGATGTACAGGGATTACTCCTGTATCTGCACTCAGGATTTACTCCTGGCAGTGCTCAGGAGACCATATGGGATGTTGGCAATCGAACCTGGGTTGGCCAAGTGCAAGGCAAACGCCCTACCTGCTGTGCTATGGTTCCAGCCCCTGGGCCCTAAAAGATGATAGAAAATTTATTGTAAAGATAACTTTTCATTGTTTAGTGGGCTTAATCACCGGGGACAAATACCTGGAAAACACAGGGTCAATTCTCTCCACCAGATTTAGAAAGCAAGATTAATGAATTTTAAAATACTCATAGAAATAAAAAACAAAACAAACAAATCTGCTGTATTTTATGTTCCAGGATCCTCTTGGTGACTTTTTGGTTAGTTTTTGTTTGTTTTTATTTTGGGGACCATGCCTGGCTGTGTTCAGGGCCCACTTCTGGCTTTGTACTCAGGGATCACTCCTGGTGGGTTTAGGAACAGTATCATGTGCTGGGAATAGTAGAACTGAAGTTGGAGGTGCTGAGGATCAAAGCCAGGTTGGCTTGGCTATATGCAAGGCAAGTGCCCTACACACTATACAATCTTTCTGGCTCCCCTCTCAGTATTTTGAGGTATGTGAATATATGAAGACATAATTTATGTTTATTAAAAAAATTTATTATAGTTTAGGCAATATGGTTACAATAGTGCTAAAGCTTATGGCATTGATGTACAAGGTTACAAACACTCAAAGACTTGTGTCTTTATCCATACAAAGTACAGCCATAGAGAAATCCTCACTATGCTTCATATGTAGACTTTGTGTATATATGAGAGTTGAATTCTTTGGAGGACCTTATCGGATCTTCTCTTGGGAGCCTGTGGCATGCACAGCCTCTGATTATTCATAACACTTAGCTGGAATCTTTACTAAACAAGTGCTATGTACTGGTGCTAACCAGTAAGGCTTGTCCAGCTGAGTGTTAGTGCTGTATCCTGGGATTATAGAGGTGACTAGCTTTGGGGTGAGAATCAAAAGAGCTTATTATCTGGTTTCTTCTCTCCTGATCCAGATGTTATATTTTGTCAGAGTCATGGAAAGCCCCCACTCCCTACTCTTAAGATGGCAATATCTAATTCACACTGGAGTTTTTCACATGTTTTATCTTTGATATTTTCAGAAAAATTACATGGAAAATGCGGAAACTCCCTCATTTTATCAAGGAGTTTCCTTGTTACCCAAATTAATTTGGGGTGGATATTATTTTTGTCTTGATAAAATTTAAGCATTCTTTGAGACATAGATTCTAAATTGGTTTAGAAATATTTTTCTATCCTGGGAAATTATTCAGGATGCAATAAAATATGTTTTGCTTATGGCAAAATTAGCAAACCTTCACTCAGTAAGAAGTACACGTGTTTCACTCAATGACAAAGCAGGCAAGAAATCAAATTTGCCCTCTTCTCTCCATGTGGGCAATTTTTTAACATTGAGCTCCCATTCCTGCTAGTGCTCCAGTTTTTCCTCTGGGGCTATAATTAGACCAACACGGATGAATATTTTAGCAGAAACATAAAGACTCAGGAAGAAAAGCATCCTAGAATTATAAAATCTGGAGGCAATTCTTAGTGCACTGACTTCCCTTTTCTAACCTTGTTACATTAAAAAATTAGTGGGGGGTTTATGTAAATTCACACCTCTAGAATAAGTTATTTGAGTACATGCATAAAAGTGCACAATGATGTCTTAATGTCTAGTGCTGATTGTTCTGTCTGAAAGCTATTTGCTATCCAAATTGATAGAACAGCAGACAGGTTAAAATATTAATTATTTAACTTCAGTAACATCATCATACATTAAAAGTATTCTTAATCCAAACAGATTATAATTAATTGACATTCCTAATCCTAAGAAATAACAAAGCAAAAGAACAAGCTATAGGGGAAATCTGGAAAAAGTCATTTATATACATTTTTGTATTCTTTGAGTAATGATACAATGAAAATCATTAGTTTGTATATGGAATTATTTATTTAGCAATAAAGATTTTTAAAAGGCTGTTTACATGGCTATAGAATTTTAAAAATGCATTTATCTCCTGATTTGTAAATAAGAGAAACAGCATTTATCTAAGGGTATGAGACTTTTAGAGATTTTTTTGATGTGACATGGAGAAATGACCATTTCATACTGTGATAAAAATGTATCTTCTTGATGACTATTTATTAGGGAGATTTTATTTTTTTGCTATTTGTGGCTACTGTTCACATATAGGAACAGGGGAAATAAATGATTAAAAGAAAATTACTGAATTTTGATAATTTGTTTTTGATGTCAGATAATTGGGAGTTCAAAAGTGTATATACATTCCCCTCTTTTAGGACATCAGTAAGGTAACTATAGAACTTCACTACTCTTTTCATGCTTTCTATTTTTAATAAGGAATGACCTTGAGAAGAGAAGTTCCTATGGCTAAATAGTATTCACTATTTAGTATCACTGTCATCCTGTTGTTCATCGATTTGCTAGAGTGGTTCCAGTAATGTCTCCATTCATCCCAGCCCTGAGATTTTAGGAGCCTCTCTTTACTCGTCCTTCCCAACAATGCTGCATTGGAGGTTCTTTCAGAGTCAGGGGAATGAGACCCATCATTGTTACTGTTTTTGGCATATCAATTACACCACAAGGAGCTTGCCAGGCTCTGCTGTGTCGGCAGGATACTCTCGGTAGCTTGCCAGGTTCTCTGAGAGGGAGAACTAGACAATAAGAGATGGCCTCTTATTATTGTTTAGAAATCAGGAAGAAAAAAGGCAGAACACCCAATTTAAAATATGTATCAGTGGAAACTCCAATTTGAACCTGGAATCACATGGTCCCTCACAGCCCTCAAGTTATCGCTGAGCATTTCCATGGAGGTCCCCCAGCTTCACTGGAGTGGCCATTATGGCCCATAATACCTCAGAGCCTGATAAGCACCACAGAATTGCAGGGAGCAGTCCCCAGTTCCCATGCTTTCTGAGCACCAATTGGGAGCCTCCTACAACCCACTCAAGAAAAGCCATTTAGGCTGAGAGACACATGAGAAAACGCCCGACATCATTAATCATCAGGGAGATACAGATCAAAACAACAATGAGATACCATCTTACACCACAGAAACTGGCCCACATCCAAAAAAATAAAAGTGACCGGTGTTGGTGCGGATGTGGGGAGAAAGGGACTCTTCTTCACTGCTGGTGGGAAGGCCAACTTGTTCAGCCCTATTGGAAAAGTATATGGACGATTCTCAAAAAATTAGAACTTGAGCTCCCATTTGACCCAGCAATACCACTCCTGGGAATATACCCCGGAGAGGCAAAAAAGGTATAGTAGAAATGACATTTGCATTTCTATGTTCATTGCATCACTGTTTACAATAGCCACAATCTGGAAAAAACCGGAGTGCCCAAAAACAGATGACTGGTTAAAGAAACTTTGGTACATCTACACAATGGAATACTATGTAGCTGTCAGAAAACGTGAAGTCATGAAATTTGCATATAAGTGGATCAACATGGAAAGTATCATGTTGAGTGAAATGAGTCAGAAAGAAAGAGACAGATTGCACTCATATGTGGAATATAAAGTAGCAGAGAGGTACGAGCTAGCAATGATGCAACTTCTGGCAGAAATCCCTCTGGACTTAGTTACTGAAATACTAAAATACAGAAATACAGAACCTCGCAGCCATTATTGTGGCCACATGACCTCATATCACTTCATTCTCAGCAATGGAAAACAAATTATCAAATGCTTCCTTTCCAGCAGGTCCAACTTTGGTGGGGAGGAAAAACTCCAAACAATAATAGTGAGTTTTTTTGTTTGTATGCAATCAAAGTAAAGAGAAAGTAAAGTGAAATTTATCAGCTACACAGGTGGGGCGGGGGGATTGGGGGCTGGGGGCTGGGGGGAGGTTTACTGTGGTTCTTGGTGGTGGAATATGTGCACTGGTGAAGGGATGGGTGTTCGAGCATTATGTAACTGAGACTTAAGCCTGAAAGCTTTGTAACTTTCCACATGGTGATTCACTAAAAAAAAAAAGAAGAAAGAAAAAAAAGAAAAGCCATTTAGATTATAAATAGGACCATGTTCAGAGGCCCCACCTAATGCTCAGTCAACTAGGTTAGTGGTTCGATACAAGAGGCTGAGGATTCACTGCTGCTCACTTGAACCCTGGGTGCCAAGGATGCCCGACTAAACCAGTGATGTTGGGCAGCCTCCTGGGCCACCCCTGGCACTGCAAGACCTCAAAGAGAGAAGAGCAGCAGTGTTGGCTGATGCGGCAGAAACCGGGAAAAGTATTTGCAATGCCTGCCTGTTCTTCACCAACTATAAGACCAAGATGACTGCCCTCTGACATCCTGGTGGATCTATCACATCTTACAGAAGGGCAATGGAGAAGGTTATCCAAAACTTCTACTCGGATCTCTTTGATAGCCACGTCCACCTGCCCACATACAAAATTCTGCAGGATGGATGTGTCATTCCCAACGTTCTCCCTTCTGAAATCCGACATGCCATTTCATCAGTAAAGAAATATACAGGACCCGGTCTAGATAAGGTCAGACCCAAACAGCTGAAGAATCTGTTGGCAGTACTTGTCAATACACTGGCTCGGCTCTTCACAATCTACCTGTCCTGAAGCAAGTTTCTGTCCTAATGGAAAACCAGCAGGAATGTTCTGTTGCACAAGAAGGGAGTCACCCACAACATCGGCAACTATTGCCCGATCTGTCTGTTGTCTGTTGTCTACAAGTTATTCACTCAAGTCATCTGAATAGGATTGGCAGAACACTAGATGAAGAACAACCATGCGAGTAAGCCGAGTTCCAAAAAGGATGCTACACAATCGACCATATCCACACAGTGACCAAACTCATTGAGGTTTTGAGAGAGCTCAAGATGCCTCTCTGCCTAATGTTCATTGATTTAAAGAAGGCCTTTGATTCTGTTGAGACTGAAGAAATCATCAAAGCCCTAGCCAAACAGGGCATCCAAACTCAGTACATCAGGATCCTCCTTGAGCTGTATTACAGATTCACCACCAGGATCTCACCATTCTACAAGGAAGTGAACATCAACGTTAAGAGAGGGGTTCGGCCGGGCGACACCATTTCTCTGAAACTCTTCAGTGCCACCCTTGAGAATGTCATGCTACGACTGAAATGGGAAGGAATGGGAGTGAAGATAGATGGTCAGCAACTACACCACCTCTGCTTCACTGATGACATCGTTCTAATAACACCAAATACTAGCCAAGCAGCATGAATGCTGGCCGACTTTGACCATGAGTGTGGAAATGTCGGACTGCAGCTGAATCTCATGAAGACAATGTTCATGAGAAATGGACTAGTTCCTGACATTCCATTTGCTCTCAATGGAACAAACATCTCCAAATGTAGCAGTTATGTGTACCTGGGTCGAGAACTCAACATGATGAATGACCTGGCACCTGAGCTTCCCAGGAGGAAGAGATCGGTGTGGACCACCTTCAAGAGAGTTGAAGAAGTGGTTAAGAGGATGAAGAACCTCCAGCTCCAGGCACATCTTTTCGACTCCATCGTTATTCCTGCACTAACATATGCCTCAGAGATCTGGGCCCTACAAAAACAGGATAAGAATACTATTCGGGTCACCCAAAGAGGAATTGAAAGAGCTATGCTTGTAGTATCACGTTTTACTCAAGTGAGAGAAGAAATAGAGTTCTGACCTCCGTTGCTGATTGAGAATCAGGGATGCTGTCTTGTTTGCCAAGGTGTTGAAAATTAGATAGGCTGGACACGTAATACAATTCGGAGATGACCGCTAGACTAGAGCTTTTACCGACTGGATTCCACTGGATGTCAAAAGAACAGCTGGCTGCCCACCTACGAGATGGTCAGACTTCTTCATCAGAACCCCGAACAAATGGTTTGAGGCTCTTCACGTTCCTGGAGTGAGCAGACGCCATTGGGCTACACTAGCACGTGACAGGGACAAATGGAGATGTTACTGGTGCCTGCTCGAGCAGCAAAGGGATGACAAGTGACATGTTAAAAAAAAATTGTTCTTAATTTTAAGCAATGTAATTTGCCACACTGCTTAATGATATAGTTTCATGTATACAGTATTTTAATATTAAATCCTCCACCAGAGTCCGCCCCCTCAAAACTTTCTCACTCCCCACCATGAGAAGCTCTGTTCTTATACATTTCTGATATTCTCATTAATCTCAATTTTCAGCCAGTGATACAAATAAAAGTGAGCACTTTTAGAGGTCAAAATATAACACAGCTTATTTTCTCTTTTAAGTTCAGGCTGAGCTGAGAATTAGGACCCAGGAGAGAGATAAATAGAAATTTGAAGTCAGCTTTGCTACTGATAAACTAGGTAGAGAACGTGACTCTCAATTTGTGAGCAAAAGGGCTCGTTCAATGGTTCTAACATAGATTTGATGGATTTCTGTTCTGGTTTCTGAAGATTGTCCCAAACATTTCCAGGCTACCACATTGGGGCAAGTCCTGACTGCGAAGTGGAGAGAGCCATTGTGTCCTTTGCACTAAGTCTAGTTACCAGAAAACACTGAGCTCAGCTTTCTCTCCTGGCTAACTGATGAGAAAACTCACCTCTTGTTGTTGAATTAAGTAAGGGCTGAGGGACAAGGAAAGAGAGGTTGGAAGGGACTGGAAAGGAGTGAGATGGGAAGTTCCTGTCCATGGACCTCCTCATGGAAACATAAAGAGTGGGGAAGAAAGGTTCCTCTTTAAGAGCAAATGGAATGGATTGATCCTTTCTACCACAACATATGGCAAGACAAGTAATTTATGTAGAGGTTTTGTTCTACAAGTAGTGAATTTATCTCTGGAAGGATACATTCCTTTTGATTAAAATAGTTTCAGTTGTGCTTTTTGGCTTACACTATTTAATAGAGCTCCTTTTACTCTCAAACCTGTGCCAGACTGAATGATAAATTATACGGTTCCTGCAGCTTCTGGGGATGAAGAGGTCAATGGATTGAATCTCTATAGAGAGCTTGACGGTAAACTCATACTTGTGTTATTCTTGGAGTTTGAGATTGTTTTCCAGGATATTCATTTGGTGGAATTTCATATTAGTGAGAACTGAAACTATTCATCAGTGTGAACAATAACGACAGTGTTTGCAGCAATGTGAAACCACCACTTCCCGTGTGACTTCGGTGAAGACCATTCCAGACTGCATATAATGTCCTCCTGGACCAGACGATTTTTTTTTTTCATTTCAGAGATGGTGATTTAAAGTGAATTTCCTTACTTTTCATGACCACAGCTGCAGCATTTATTGACAAGTTTTGTCTTTTATGACATAGGGATTATGATGGTATTAAATCTCCAGAGAGCACGGCATTCCTAGAGGAAAAGAAACATAAGAAACAAACCGAGGAGTTAGGGGTAGAGGTAGAGCCTAAGAGTACGTTATGAGTCATCCAGGACATGTGGTATTTACAGCAGGATATAGAAAATGATTAAAGCCTATCATTAGGGATGAAATGACCATGTGAGTTTGGAATGCAAGGAAAACTATTTTCCTTCTCTCTGTATGAAGACACAAGAAAATAAATTAATAGCAAAGCCAAACATGCTTACAAATATTGCTCCAGGTATTTATTAGAAAAATTAAAATGTCTACTAAGAGACTTGTGATTCAAGGTCAAAATTGGAGTTTCTTTTATTGATGAAATTTTCTAGGCTCTATCAGATATCAAATAGGGATCTAAACCAAAAGAGCTGTTAACTGGGTCGTATCCTGACCTTCTGTGCTGGCATATTAATTTCTTACTGCAATTAAAAGTTATGTGAGTTTGAAGTGTTATATAGAAAACTAAGATAGCAATTAAGTATCCACACCCCACATATTTCTTTAGAATCTGGAACACTTAAACATACTGAAGAGGGGCTGGAGCGATAGCACAGCGGGTAGGGCGTTTGCCTTGCATGCGGCTGACCCGGGTTCGATCCCCAGCATCACATATGGTCCCCTGAGCACTGCCAGGAGTAATTCCTGAGTGCAGAGCCAGGAGTAACCCCTGTGCGTTGCCAGGTGTGACACAAGAACCAAAAAAAAAATTAAATTAAATAAAATAAACATACTGAAGAAGTGAAAAGAAAGTATTCAGATTTTATTCATTTGCATGCAATTACAAACTTTTAGATTTTAGTATTTTTAATTTTAAACTTTCAGAAGAACACAGAAATAAAGTTATTCTAAGACAATTTTACTGATGAGAAAACATGATCAGAATTCCAATGTAAGAGTCACTAGGCAAGAAAGGCACACAAAGTGTCGACCAAAAGATGAAAGGTTTTTATTGTATATTAGGAAATAAAAGAGATCATCAGGAAGGAAACCAGTAGAAAATATGGCAAAATAAACTAGTGAGAAATAAATATCACTAAAGAAGAATCAAGAAACCAAATAAATATCACATCACCTTGCATTGCCTAAGCTGGTAAGATGATTGGTCAATCTATGAAACACTACTTTGAAAGTGGGTGGTCAAAAGCTCATGATATTGGTTAAAATGAGAAAGGTCAGAGCAACAGACATTGCTGTGGGAAATTGAGAGCAATAGCAGCATTGCATATGGACGAAACAGTGAAAGGGGCAGGACTTTGCACCAAACTTGAAAACTCCAGATAATCCTTTCACAGTGGACTGGAAGATCCATAGTGCCTCAAGGAAGCTGGGTGCGGTGGACACTGAATCCACTGATTTACAGGCATAAAAAAGGTGGTTGAATTCCCCACCCCATCCTGTTTGAAATTCAGGGATGTCTGTCTTCAACACAAACTGCTACTGTTCGCAGATGTATATGACTGGACCTTGAGAAGGAGTGTTGGACTTTATGTTTAGATTGGTAATGTGTTTGGTCACTAAGGGAGAGAAAACAGCAAAGGAATTTACTCTAAGGCTGTACTTTTTTGTCCTCCTCCCCAGATTAACGATTGACATGCTGGTCCCTCTCTCCATACTCAAGGGAAGGAAGGGGTGGGGGTGGGGTGGGGGGGAGCCACACTGCCAGGAATTCCAAAACTAGAGACACAGCACCTCCTACTGGGAATCAGAGAAAATGCCAAAATAGTTACACTCTGTGGCAGAATAAAGGGCGTAGAAAAATACTCAGAACTCAACCTTAATGATATAGAATCAAGCGTCTAATAAAAAGTAAATTTAACATAACATCTATGATGAATATAAACAAGGTAATTCAAATGCATGCTAATAGAGAATGAAAGCTTATTGCAGTAAGGAAGGAAATGAATTGGGGCTGGAGCAATAGCACAGCAGGTAGGGCGTTTGCCTTGCACGTGGTCGACCTGGATTTGATTCCTGGCATACCATATGGTCCCCTGAGCATGGCCAGGAGTAATTCCTGAGTGAAAAGCCAGGAGTAACCCCTGTGCATCACCAGGTATTAACCAAAAAGAAAAAAAAGGGAAAAGGAAATGAAGAAGCAAAAGAAAAAACAAAATTTAAACAGAGATAATGAATATGAAAAACATAATGAATGAAATTAATACTTTCATAAAAAGGAGGTTTTATCTGAGATGAGAAGAATTGGCAAAATTTAACACAAAATTTTATAAGTTAGGAAAAAGAAATAAGATTCATGAAAAATGGTGCAACCAATAAAAAGCCACTAGAAGATGAAATATAATTGATAATGGGTATACAGAAGGTGAAGAGAGAAAGCATGGGACAGAGAACTTATTTTTTAAATTCTGGTTTAGAATTTTACAAACCTTTGGAAACAGCTTGCCAGAAAATTGATAAAACACCCAAATTTGTAAATGCAAGAAGACCTACACAAAGACATGTCAATGTTAGGTTATGAGAAGTCAGTGCTAAATAATGAATATTAAGTCCTGGTAAAGAAAATGCATGTGACATATAAAAGTTAGCATTATGTTTTCCAGAAGAAATTCTATAGATTAAGGGAAAGTGAATCACCTTTTTATAATTCTAAAGTAAAAAAATAAATGCCAGTTGAGAATAGTCTACCCTAAAAAATTATCATTAACTTATCATTCTGGAGAAATAGTGGCTTTTTTCATTTAGAAGCTAATGAAATTTGCTACCATCATATCTGTACTATAACAAATATTAAAAGGAGTTATAGTAATAATAATAACAACAACAACAAAAAAGAGAAAACACAAAACCCTGAGTAAAGTTCAAAGAGTAATACAGAATCAGAAACAAAACACAAAATATTAAAGAGGAGAAATATAAGACTTATTTTTAGTTCAATGATAGTCATATCATCACACAAAAATATTGTTGTAGAGATGAGAGACTAATATATCTTCATGCTAAGCACAGAATAAAGATATGAAATAGGGACACTAAGGAGGAGGAACAAAAATGAAGGAGCTGAGAACACCACAAGAGACATTTATCCAAATTAAAGAATAAATTAGAGAAGATAACAACAGAAATACAAAATAACTAGAAAGAAAATAAATGGCAGTAATCAAGTCCCATAAGTCAATAGTCACCCCAAATGAGAACAGCATCGATTCACTGATCAAATGACACAAAATAGCTAGATAAATAAAAAAGGAACATACATCTATATTATGTATAAATTAATCCCACATCAGCTTAAAGACAGAAATAGACTCATAATGAAAGATGAAGTAAGGAATTCTAAGACAATATCAGAAAAAGATGCAGGACTTGCTATTTCCAATTAGGATTAATTAGAGTTTCAGCTATTGAGGGATAATAAGAGACAAAACTATATTATGAGAGTTTAGTGGGAGAGGGAATGTTACAATGAAGGATGATAACTGTACCAATAGCCATAGACACGCTAGCAAGCGTGAGGACAGGACAGAAGGTCCAAATGGTGAAATGAGACAAGACCAAAATTCTCTTCTGACCTTGCTGACTGTGACTCCTTCTATGCCTCCACTGGCAGCTAGGACCCAGGGATACCTGTCTTTTTACTAGCCTGTCATTGAAGACAGCCGCAGATGGCATGCTAGGAAGAGAGAAGGATATGTTGTTCTCACCAAGCAGTGAAATTGAGCAGGAAGATGTATAGATCTTGTTATACCAAACAACTACTTCATCTCTACAGAAACTTATCATTGGAATCTTTGCACCTAATGTTCTGTTCAGAAGATGAAACCATTTTGAAATTCATTATATTAATATCTATTTAGAATCTCATTGACCTCAGAGACTGATAAATAAATCTTGAAAGAGATCAACAAGTTGTAAAGATGCGTCTGGACCCAATGCTAGGTTGAGCCGTCAAGGGCACCTGGGAGGGGGGCAGGTGAGCCCAGCAACTGCCCAAAGAGTCCTTGCAGTTGAAAAACCTCCACACTCCAAAATCGCTGCCTTACAGCTGGACTCCACAGCTCGGAACAAGCCTCATGCAGAAATTGATCTAAGAAAGAGTTTAGTGGCAGAAATTCAACCTAAGTTGAAAAACTTAGGTGTGCGGGTTTTGTGACTGAAATGTCCAGGTTCTCATGGAGTCAGGGTTGGGATACTTTCTCTCATCTCCTGTTCTGAAAGCCTCAGCAGCTATGCCTATGAACTGCCTCTGGAGCCAAATAAGCTCATTAAAAAGCCATGATCCAGAGACTCATAAATAAATCTTGAAAGATATCAACAAATTGCAGAGATGCTTCTAGACCCTGTGTTCAGGGCACCCAAAGTCTCAATCCAGTAAAAATTTTTAGTCCAGTTGTATCACCCCATTCAATGTTTTTGAATTACTGCAGTGCGTGGCTGCAAATGTGGCTGTGTGACATCTCAAACTCTACACCACTGTTAAATCAGGACTAGCACACTGCATTGGATGGGATATAAAGTAGAAGGCAACCAATCTCAATTAAGAAAACTAAACACACAAGGATTAACTTGTAACAACATATTAGTAATCTCTTCTACAAGAGTTTAATGGTTCCATTGTGAGATACAACAATAGTCACATGCTTTCTTCTAAGGGAACACTTTAAAATCATTTTTAGCGAATTATTTATAACAAGAAATATAAAATAAATTGTTCAGGGCCTGCTATAGTAGCATGCTTGAACAGTGGTTGGGAACATTGGAAATAATGGTGGTGGGAAGGTACAATGGTGGTGGGATTGGTATTGGACTATTGAATGTAATAAATCATCAGGAACAACTTTATAAAAATAAATTTTTAAAAAAGAAAAAATGATATTATGATTAAGGGGTTAATCCTTCAAGAAAATACAACTGTGGAATATGTACCCCATCATAATAAAGGTCAAAAATCACAAATCAACAGTAAATTCCATACTAAGTGTTGAAATATGAAAAAAATTCCCCCTTAGATAAAGAACAGAAAGATGCCCACAGTTACCACTGCTATTAAATATATTCTTGAAAGTCCTAGCTATGGAAATTCAATGCAATACCTTTCATAATTCTAATGCTTATTTTAAAAAAATAATTAAGATAATTAAATTTGTGTGGAGCCACAAAATACTCTAAATAGCCAAAACAATCCTGAGAAAAAGAAGAAAAATCTTATGCTCTGATTTTAAACTATGCTCTAAAATATTGATAATAAAAGCAGTGTGTTGGTGGAACAAAAATATATACAGAGACCAATAAACTATGATTAGGAGCCCAGATATACACATATTTGGACAAAATTTAGAACAAGAGAGTTGAGACGACAACGGAGAAAGCAAATTCCCTTTAATAAAACGGTGTTGGGAAACCTGAATGGTCACATGTTAAAGAATAAAACTATATTATTATGTAACTCTATACCCCCCAATTAACTCAAAATAGATTAAAGTCTTGGCTATGAGACTTGAAACCATAAAATACACAGAAGAAAACACAGGCAATACATCCATGGACATTGACCACAGAGATGTCTATGTGGAGTTGACTCCAGAAGCAAAGAAAATGAAAGCAAAAATAGACAACTGAGATTACACTAAATGGACACTTTGTACAGCAAAAGAAACATCCACAAATTAAAAAAGGTGAACTCTTGTGTGGGAGAAGACATTTGTACATGATAGATAAGACAACTTTTAATATTTAAATACATGAAAACTCATATAACCCAACAACAATTAACAGCAAACAACACAGCTAGAAAGTGGGCAGAAGATTTGAAAAGGCATTTCTCCAAAGAAAAGAAATGGGTAAAGCAGGACTAAGCGCTAAACTTCACTTATTATTAGGGAACTGACAAGGAAAACTTCAGTATACTATTACCTCACACCTGTGAGTATGGCCTATTTCAAGAAAAAGAAAATAAGTGTATGTTGGCAAAAGTGCAGAGTAAAAGGAACTCTAATACACTATTGATGGGAACATAAATTGGAACAGTCTCTCTGGACAATGCTATAAAGATTACTGAAGAAAACTAAACATAGTAATGCCATATGACCCAGAAATATTACTTCTAGATATCTATGCAAATATATGTATATATTTTACATATACATATGTGAGGTTAAAGAGATATATTGACTAGTATGTTAATAGCAGCGTTATTTGCAACAGCCAAGACTGAAAAACAATTTAAACGTCCATCAGTGGAAAACTGGAGAAATATGTTGCAACATACATACTCAATTAGAATACTGCTCAGCTATTACAATATGGAATCTTATGTTTTTATGATAACATGGTCAGAATTTGAGATAATTATGCTAAGTGAAATAAATCAGAAAGTGGAGAACAATTGCCTGATAGTTTTTCTTATATGTAGAATAAAAGCAGAGCAAACAAATGAAAATCTCATAACAAAAGCAATCAATTCTGTAAAAACAAAATGTTATAAGAGAAACAAAGGACAGAGGGTGAGAAGAAAGTAAAGAGATTCATCTAATAATGGGAACAGTACAGAGCTCAGGGATTAGCTGTAATGAGATTTATGTGCACATATATGTTTGAAGCTGTACTCTGGAAGTTTATATAATATTATAAACTAACAACAACAAATCAAGATATTTTAATTAAAAATAAGATAAATATAAAGTGATTAACACATGGGAAGAAAAGGATGGTGAGATGAAAAAATTTGCATTAACCAAGTCCTGTAATGTGGGAAAAATCTAAGAAGCCATGTAGTGAATTTGGGAGCTTATTCTAACAGTGTGAGGCAGCTGGAGAGAAGAGAGGCATAAAGTCACTGAAGACACATAGCTCTATAGGGTTATGTGACCATACATGTCCTTCTGTCTCTTGATCCTACTTCCCTTTAGGAAATAAAAATTGAGTCTATTAAAATAATATGTTTAAGAAAACTGAAGGGTTGGAGAGTAAGTTACTGTTGGGCCAGGTATGTAGGAACTTTTGGAAGCTAAAATGGGTAGGGGAAGTGAAGCCTAAAACTTTCATAGGAACAAACTGGTTAAAAAGGTAAAGGCAGTCAGTAAGCTTAAGAACAGCCAAAGCTTAAGAATAAGCTCTGTTAATTCATATTTGGGACATATTTGGGGAAAGAGACATATCTGGGGAAAGACAACTTTAGAGAAAATACATGCATGACAATTATTTGCACTCATTACCCTAGGTAGCCTACTTTTCCTGACATCACTGTATCACTGTCATTCCGTTGTTCATCAATTTGCTCGAGTGGTGCCAGTAACGTCTTCATTTGTCCCTGTCGCGTGCTAGTGTAGCCCAATGGCATCTGCTTGCTCCAGGAACACGAAGAGCATATTATTGTTACTGTTTTCAACATATTAAATACGTCATGGGTAGCTTGCCAGACTCTGCCCTGCAGGAAAAAGAAGTAAATAAAAATAAAAATAAAAATAAGGAAGTTGCGTCTGTGTGCTCCAGGAAAAATTGTGTTGCTCTATTCCGGGAGCTTTGTTTTATAGACTCTGGATCTTGGCCATTGAGATTACATGGTGCCGAGGGGAGTTTGTGGGTGTGACTGCCAAGCTACTGGAAAAATGGGGATCTGGGTGGAGGATGGCCCAGTCCCAATCCGAGCAGGCTTGGGGATCTCAGCCATGGGTCCCACACACCTGGATTCCTCTGTCGGTTCCTTAGTGGGTGAGGCTCATCTGAGCATGTGGAGAGTGGCCTTGAGCATGTCTGTGGCTGGGTTCTGGAGGATTTCGGCTGCCTGGGCTCTGCTTGGAAGGGAAACTCAACCCAACCCCCCTCTGAGGGGGCCCTGGTAAAGACAGCCTGGCACGGGGATAGGGAATTCTGACCATGAATCAGACATAAAAAATAAAAGACAAAAATAATTTGATCATGAAGGAAAACCAACCTCCCAAGGAGAGAAAAAAAGATCAAGCAAGCTTTTCCCAATCTTGGAAACAATGAAAATGATTCAATGAGCAGTTGAGAAAAAAAGTGAATTATTGAGCACTTACTATGTCAGACCATTGTTGAAGAACATTTTATGAATGAACTCATTTCATTTTCAACAACTCCAAGAAATGCAGACTATTAGTATGATCCATGTTAAAAATACTCCTCAGAAATAAATAAATTACTTTATTTAGGAGGAAGTAAATACTCCTCAGGGAACTGAGGAATAGAGTGATTAAGCAATTTGTCTGATGTCTCACAGCTGTTCAGGCACAAGCTGCTGCTTGGTGCTTCGGACTTCGATCCTAATCATGTGGAGAGTTAGGAAAAATAACTTTCACTAAATGGAAATACCCATTAGCATTAAGGATGAAAGAATGCCGAAGTATGAAACATGGTGAAATTGATGAGTAAGTAATGAAAAATCAATACTGGAGATAATCAGATGAAAGAAAGCACAGGATTTTAGTAAACAAGGTGGAAATCTTAGTACAGAGAACAAAATTTCCCCTGGTATCAGAGATTTCACTGACACAGACAATGAAGTTCTTTCCAAAAGTGGGTCAAACTGGTGGACTGAGTATTTTCCCTTTCTTACCTCACTTCCTGCCAAGAGGGGCCAATGTGTTAATCTTTTTTTTTCTTTTCTCTTTTTTGCTTTTTGGGTCACACCTAGCGATGCACAGGGGTCACTCCTGGCTCTGCATTTAGGAATTACTCCTGGCAGTGCTTAGGGGTAATCAGTGGGATGCTGGGAATTGAACCTGGGTCAGCTGTGTGCAAGGCAAATGCCCTACCTGATGTGCTATTGCTCCAGCCCGCAATGTGTTCATCTTAAAATGCCTCAGCTAGTAGGAGTCATGTTTTGGGGAAGAAATCAAAATAAACTGAGCCAAACAATGACTTGGTATTTACGGTACACTGAACTTCTATAAAATTGCTTTTTCCCTTTTTTCGGGGACACACACAGAGATGTACAGGGATTACTCTTGGCTCATGCACTCAGGAACTACTCCTGGTGGTGCTTGGGGGACCATATGGGATGCTGGGAATCAAACTGGGTTGGTCATGTGCAACGCAAACTCTCTACCCACTGTGCTATCACTCCAGCCCCTAAAATAGTTTTTTAATAATAAATAACGTTTGGATAAATCATGATTGAGTGTAATGCTTTATTTCATCAATTTATTAAAATAGTGATAATATTTTATATCTCAACATTAAAGCATCCTTGTATTCTTGAGTTTAGTACATTACAATAAAGATTCAATTTCTTCACATGTAACTTAAGAATACTCCATTTAACTTTGTTGATGAAAATTTAAGTACAGCTTATTTGAGGAACAGTGTCTTATTTGTTTCAGACTTTTTCTATTAGCAGTTTGAAGATTTTTATTTCCTTGATTATTCTGAGTGCCCATTTTTCAAGATTAAAAGTTAATTGTCCTCCACAAATGTTCCCAGCATCCATCCCACCACCCCCACCCCATCCCCCGCCACCCCACCCTCCTCAGAGGTAGGCTATTCCCTTTTATTCTCTCTCCTTTTGAGTATTGTGGTTTGCAATAGAGGTATTGAGCAGCCATTGTGTTGCATCTATAGTCTACTTTTGGCACACATCTTTCAACCCTGAAATTCTTTACCAGAGGGTGGCCGATGAGGAGATGATCTGGTGTCAGCAGGAGGTGGCTTATGTGTGTGACCCCTGGGTGGCCAGAGACTGGGGGAAGCAGAAAGAGGATCTCTGTTCCTGGGTCCTGTTGAGCCCAGAGTCCAAGATCATAAACTTCCGCATTACCTGGGCCTCCCTCATCATCGGCCACCCTCCAGAACTCACAGTTGCTTCTCCCGGAAGGGAGCATAAAATGAGGCTCGCATAACCATGCCACTGGACTCCACACCAGGTTGTTTTCACTTGGGGAGCCCCGGAGGGGGGCGGGTGAGAGCCCTCCCCACCCCAAGGGACCCAGCCCTGGCAGCTGACCTCCACTACCCAAACACGGCCAGGCTCCAGGCCTCCTTCCACATGCTTGGGCTGATCGTCAGGCATTAGTGAACATATTGCTGCGTGACACATCATAATACACACCCTACCCATAAAATCATAGAGGAAAATGTATATATAGATGCATGTATATATATACATATATATGTATGTGTGTGTGTATATATATATATATATATATATATATATATATATATATATATATCTCAGAGAGTCTGGCAAGCTACCGATAGTATCCCACCTGCACAGCAGAGCCTGGAAAGCTCCCCATGGTGTATTCGATATGCCAAAAACTGTAACAATAACAGGTCTCATTCCCCTGACCCTGAAAGAGCCTCCAATCGTTGGGGAAGATGGGTAAGGAGAGGTTGCTAAAATCTCAGGGCTGGGATGAATGGAGATGTTACTGGCGCCTGCTTGAGTAAATCGATGAACAATGGGATGACAGTGATATAGTGATACAGTGACTTGAGTGTGATGTGAAACAAATGAGTTGAGAGTTATAAGAATATGATGTGTAAAAAACCTAAAGATATGTTAAATGGAAAAGCAATACATAGAATGAAACATCATTACATTAATGTGAATAAAGTCTTCATTATACTCATCAATGCACACCATTGAGAGAGAATTAAATTGGTTTTCATGCTAACTGTTCTGTTTTATTTGAAATCAAGAACATCGCATTCAAACAAAGGCCAAAAAATTAAATTAGGGCCATCAAACTGAGAATTAATCTGTTTTCCTGCAGGTGATGAGCTCTGAGACTCAGTCTGGACAACTATGAATCTGGAACTGTGACTGGAGAGATGAACCAGTGGGTAAAGAGCTTGACTTGCAAGCAGCCAAGCCAGGTTTGATCCCTGGCACTACAGATGGCCCCTTGACACTGCAAGTGGTGATCTCTGAGCCAAGCCATGAGTAAACCTTAAGCACAATCAGGTATGGTCCCCAACAAACAAAAAACAAAACCAAAACAACCCAAACTTAGAGTCCAGAACTAATAAGTTTGAGGTAGCCTGGCTTCATTACTCTCACATAATAATCCTGAATACGTTTTAATTTTAGTCGGCATAGGGCAGGCACTAGGTAATGGGGTAGAAAGGCCGTATTCTAGAGACATAGGATCACGTCCTGGTTCCCCCTTTCTGAATCTGCTTTCCTCTATGTTAGAGAGGGGCATGGTGCATTGAGTACAGGTAGGTCAAGTGGATGTATTTTCCACATACTACATAGTACTATTCCTAATTTTGGATTACAAAGTAAAGACTTTGCAGTTTTATTGGTTCTTTGTGGTTATAATGTTTTATGACTTTTTTGAATCTAGGCAGGTGGTTGGTGGGATAGGTTTTTAGCCATTTTTGTCAGGTATATGATGAATATTCTTTTTTTTCCCCTGTAGTAACCTCTCACTGAGGCTGCTAGATTAGATTAATTATTTGCTGTGGATTAAGTTGGATTTTAATTATGGGTTCAAATAAGATCCTGGTGTGATTTATCCAAGGCAATGTTAAGACTTTATTTTTTTTCTAATAATTCTGATAGAAAGAGAGGAAGGTTATTCTTGGAACTTGTAAAGGGCATAAATAGCCACAGCTGGTTTAATTACAACTAGACAGAGATCAGAGGGAAGAAAAAAAGATGAGGTATATGATTCCATGATATGGTAATTAGAAAATTTTACATACATTGATCGGCAAAGTATTATTGAATACATATCAGGTATTTTTGCAAAAACCTTGAAGGGGAAAATTACACTACTTTATGAGCCTCTACTTTCTCTCTGATGATAGTAACTTTCCAAACCACATTGGTCGTTTCCTTAAAAATGACTTTCTGCAATTGTTCTGCAGTCAGGTCTTTGCAATCTTGGTGACTGAAGTGAAAGTGCTGATTAAGTACTTTGCAGGATGGTGACATGTATAGAATTATAATAGCATGGTGGCAGTGATTCAACCATTGGGTCATATACTTTGGCAATCATCATTAGCAGGTGACAAGACTGCAGCAAAAGAAAAAAGAGAATCATCCCAATTATGTTTTGCAGCATTGGTTTATTTCTCCACCCCTATTCCTTAGGTAGGTTTGCATTTTATTGTAGGTGTCTGCATAGTTATTGTTCCAATACAATTTTAGATTTTGTGATGCCATAAGTAGACTCATAGTTAATCCTGCCATCATTTGGTATAATACTTCATGGTAATAGCTACTTTCAAATGATGGTTGAATTGAATTTTCAAATTTCTTGTGCTCACTCAATTTATTCGATAGATTTCAGTTTAAACAGTGGTCCATAAACATAGGCAGATAGGATAGGCTTTGTGATTGGTCTGAAGGATTTTGTAACTGACTCTGCTTTTAAATCTCTTGAGTCCTATTTTTGAATTTGACAGATGGAGTTAATTATAGTCTGGTTAGGAGCTACAGTTGTAATTGCGGTGCCAAAGTTAGTCTGATTAAAACAAACAAATACAAAACAGAAAGGAAGACCATTAGAACTGAAATCCTCTCTGAGATGCTTATTAATACTGAATACCTCTTAGAATCAGTAAGGCCTTTGCTCTAATTCTAATCTCACCAAGTACATTTTAATCATATTTATTATTCCCCTTTCTTCTGGGAAAGACAGTAGTTCATTTTGCTGTTTTAGATAGAAATTCTATTTATGTTCTATATCAAGGTAACAAGATTACCTCTCAGCTCTAGGTAAGGCTTGGGTTGAATCACTTTTTGGTCTGTTTTTAACATTAACTGGCAAACTGCAGAGTTAGGAATTATCAATGTAGATTACATTTTGAAGCTTTGTCCTCAGTACATGGCTGATTAATTTCTTAGACTCTGATATTAGTTCAACAGCAAAGCTTTTCAGTTTGGTCAAAAACATGAACTGCCTCCTTCACTTGAGCTGATTGATTGGTGACTGGTCAGGAGGTATTTCTTCTGGCCCAAGATTAACGGAAATTCCACTTCAGATGCTCCCACTGAAAGCATAAGCTTTGTTATACTCAAGCAAGGAGGGAAAAGATCAGGTTTCTTCTTTCCTTAACTGTTCTTAACAGCTTTTTCAGAATCCTAGTTTTCTCCTTCTCCTAACTAATAGGAAGAGTCGGTGACAAGATACTGACTTTGAATTGGGGGTTGAGATTTAAGACTGATCCTGCTACTTCCCCTGTCAATGTATTAATAAACAGCTCAGAAAATAGCATATCAACTCAGAGTTCCTCTCCCAGCAGTGAGAAGCATTTCAGCACACTTTGAAAGTGCTTGCAACTCAAATGCATGGTGTTAGTTCCCACTTTCCTCCCCAGCATGCACATTCATTTCCTCTTCCTCTTCCTAAGCAGAGTTGTGATGCTTCCTGTTTGTCTGATAGTATTCTTTAAGGAAGGGATCAAATCTAGTCCTTGTAGTTTAGAAATTTCCATATAATGGTTTGAAGAAAAAAATGTACAGAACTGAGTTCTATATGAACCATTTTAATGTTTGTTCAAGACAATAAAACTCATCTTCATTACATTTTTAAAGTGAGAATTTACTTAATAAACTAAATTGATTTCTAACATTAAGTAACTCCTTAAAGAGTAAGTGCATAGTGTTCTTTAACATTTTTATACCTACAACTGGCCCCTGTCCATGCACCAGTGGTTGAAAACCACTTGGACAGATAAACTGGGATTGTTCAACATTATCTTCAAAGATTAAAAAACAATCCCCTTTTAAGTGAGTGCAGAACATTATTTGTTACTAAGGTTTCCAAACTTATCTGACTTGCCACCCCATTTTAAAAAAATGACTCAGCATTCCTCTGGAAAATCTACCTTTCGTAAATAAAAGCACCTCCCAATTGTACCCATGACTATTCTCAACCCTTCCCTGGATCATTTCATGCGCCCCATTGGGGAAAGACTGATTTTTGAGTGCAAAGATTTTACTGTGATTTTTTATTTCTGGTCCCTTTAAGTGTCATGATACTATGCTGCCCACATCAGTGTTTGAACACTTTGGAGCAGCTCTTCTTTATTTTTTTTATTTTTGGTAGAAGGCATAGTCAAAATCTCTGACAAAAGCCAAAGAAAAGGAAAATATACTATCTCTTCATTTCTTGCTGCTGCTATAAATGGAATCTGACCAATTAGATCCTCTTGATTAGCACAGCAAGACAATCTGCAGAAATTTATAGTGACAATGAGGATCTAGGGAGAGGAAATTGGCGTTGGGCCCTACTCAAGAGTTTCCGCTGCAGACTTGACTGGTTCTGGGGCGGCAAAGTTCACTTTTTCCTGTTGCTATTCTGAGAACATTCTCCAAATTTTCTTCAAATTTTTGTAAGATCACACTATCTAATATTTGATGCATACACATTTCCTCTAAGTACACCAGAGCTATTTTTGTTATAACAGCTCAAATTGAAATATCACTCATGGGCCATCTAATACTGTTGGTTTCTGACAGATGTTTTCACAAATCACCACTTGTAAAATGTCTCTTTAAGAGACATACAGCTAAATTTTTTTGTGTGTATGCCTCCAAAATGGTGCTTAGGAGGCCTGGGGGCACCACCTTTTGATTTTCTGCCAACTGGACCACTGGTTCAATGCGGGGGTCTGAAGATGTGGTGCTACACAGGCCCAGCTTGTTGGGGATCATCTAAGCCATCCTGGCAGTACTCAGAAGCTTCCGGGGCTGGATCCAGTGATGCTCAGAGCCCTCACAAGCTGTATACGGCAGTGCTCAGGGAACCATGCACGGGGAGGGTTAATTGCATGCAGGCATGTGCCCTCACTTCCATACTATCTCTCCAACCCTTACAGCTGGATTTTTAAAAATCTATTATAAAATTATAAAAAGTTAATACATATAATCACTGTATCACTGTATCACTGTCATCCCGTTGCTCATCGATTTGCTTGAGCAGGCACAAGTAACATCTCCATTGTGAGACTAGTTGTTACTGGCATATCAAATACGCCATGGGGAGCTTGCCAGGCTTTGCTATGTGGGCGATATACTCTCGGTAGCTTGCCAGGCTCTCTGAGAGGGGCAGAGGAATTGAACCCAGGTAGGCCGCGTGCAAGGTAAAGGCCCTACCCGATGTGCTATTGCTCCAGCCCAATACACATCATAGTTCATAAAAATTGTGAAACAGAAAAAATAAAAATTTATAGTCAGTTTTGAGATAAGTTGTACTTATTTCTTAAAAAATTTAAAATTAATTAAGAAATTTTAATTAAAGCACTGTGATTTACAAAGTTACTCATAGTTGGGTCTCAGACGTACAATATTCCAGCACTAATTTCACCACCAATGCCAACTTCCTTCCAACAGTGTTCCCAGGTTCCCTCTTGACAGCTACCATTTTAAGTTTAATTGTTAAAGTTTGGGTCCCATGATTTCCCTGACTCTGTGGTTTGGGTATTTAGCTCTATCATTTCTTTTTTAAATTTTTTTAATTTTATAAGTTAGTTCACAATATTTGATTACATTTAATATTCAAACACCAATCCCACCACCATTACACCTTCCCACCACCAAATTTGGGATGTTTCCATCCCAAGCCCCAATTCCTCTCCCAAAACACAACTGAAATAATGTATTTAGTATTGTCTGTTATGAAGAACTGCTGAACATGCTTACAAAAAAACTGTTCATATAGAAAACAGTGTGAAGATGGTTCTATTTTGACATGAGTCTTTAAGACATTCTATAGGATATCACTAACATGTTGTTATAGTTTGAGTGATGTGAGCTTTGATATATATACCTGAAAATATGGGCTGGAGCACAGCGGGTAGGGCATTTCCCTTGCACATGGCTACCCGGGTTTGATTCCTCCATCCCTCTCGGAGAGCTTGGCAAACTACCGAGAGTATCCCGCCCGCATAGCAGAGCCTGGCAAGCTACCCGTGGTGTATTTGATATGCCAAAACCAGTAAAAATAAGTCCCACAAGGGAGATGTTACTGGTGCCTACTTGAGCAAATTGATGAACAACGGGATGAAAGGGCTACAGTACTATCTGAAAATATGTATATATGCATATATATTTCTCTCTATGATTTGTTGCCGACTATCTGAACCCCATAAAAAATGGCATGGTAATTATGGAGAATAGGTAGAAAGTGTCTTATGATGTGTCCCGCAGCCCCTTTTTTGCGGTCCAGGAATATGTTTTTTTTTTCTATTTTTTGGGTCACACCCAGCGATGCTCAGGGGTTACTCCTGGCTTTGCACTCAGGAATTACTCCTGGCGGTGCTTGGGGACCTTATGGGATGCCGGGGATCGAACCAGGGTCGACTGCGTGCAAGTCAAACGCCCTACCCGCTGTGCTATCGCTCCGGCCCCCAAGTCCGGGAATATGTTTTGAGGCTTGGCCTGAGTGTGTGGGGAGTGGCCTTAAGGGTGGCAGCAGTTGGATTGTGGAGGTTTCTTGGGTGCCGGAGCTGGGTCCCTTGGGGCGGGGAGGGCTCTCATCCGCCCCTGTCTGGGGCGCCCCATGTGAAACAGCCTTGCATGGTGTTGGGGTCTGGTGGAATGGCTATGAGGGCCTTATGTTATACTTCCTTCCCGGAGAAGTAGCCGTGGGATCTGGACGGTGGCTGATGATGAGACTATCTGGTGCCGGCAGGAAGTGGCTTATGGGTGTGACCCCTGGGTCACCAGAGACTGGGAGAAGTGGGCAGAGGATCTCCGCTCCTCATCCTGTTGTAGCTCTATCATTTCTTAATGTCACTGATATACTTGAATCTCCTTGAGCCCTGCACCCTTCCCCCCACTGCTTCTTATCAGTTTCTTTTCTCCCTCCACTCTATTTCTTTCCCTAGCTCCCTATACTCTGGGGACAATGTTGATCTAGGTATGCCCTCTCTGAATCATTGCATTTCTTCATCTACTTATTCTAAATACCACTTATTATTGTAAATAAGTATTATCATTATCTGTTAATTCTTCTTCAAATAGCTTACTTCATTTAATATGTCATCTTCAGTTCCACTCAAATTGTTATGAAGTGCATGATCCCATCATTCCTTATAGCTGTGTAGTACATCAATTTAGGCCACTTATTTGCAATAGTGCCAGCTATGGCTTTTCTATAAACAGCATAACTCGCAGCACCAAAGTGCCCAAGATCTTCCACTGATATCCTTATCTTATTTTCAGTCAATTTCTTTATTTCCCCATCTCCAGCTTCTTCCTTTACTCAGTTTTGTTGGCTCCTATAACCTAAGGCCAAGAGTTTGTTATCCTTTGATTCTATCGATTCCCTTGTTTTCTTTCTCTATAAAACACAGAGGAGAAAAAAAGGTAGATTTCTAAGAGGGAAAACTGCAGGGAAAACCTTTGCATGATCTATTCTGCTATACAATCAAATTGAATGAGAACCTTTAAATTGAATGATATGCATCATGTGCTGGATATAGGAAGTTATAGAAAGATGTGATGTTGCATGATGTTGGACAGCTAAATGAAATCATATGAAGCTTAGATATATGATTAGTGGAAGTCAGGAATGGTGAGATCTGCATGTCAGAAAGTTATCAGGCAGGACTTCATGAAAAACAGGAATACCTTAAATGTATGTGAAAGAATGAGGAGGGTGTGGGTGGATGGAGAGAAACAAGTTGGAAGGACCAATACTCGCCAAGATAGGTGGTAGAAACAGAATGAGCATTGGTTGGACATTATCCCAGTCTAGTTCTAGTTCTTGGACCAGTAGTTCTTAAAATTTAATGTCCTGATATTCTTAAAAATTATTAAAATTATTAAACAGGTTAAAGAATTTTAAGGGTGATTTCTATCAGAATTTATTGAATTTAAAATAAAAGAAGTTTGGAAACATTTCTTAAAGATAGGAGTAATAAATCTGTTGCAAGTTAGAATAATCTTTTTATGAAAAGAAGTTATGTCTTCTAAAACAAAACATTTTGGTGAGAAAAGTGGCATTGTTTTTGCAAATCTTAATAGGAGACAGCTGGATTCTTTTATCTCCTTCTGCATTCAATTTGTTGCAATATGTTGTTTTGGTTGAAAGGCGTGAAGGAAGTCTGGCCTCACATAGATTATGTAGTTAGAAAGAGAAGAAGTATTTTAATAGCATTTCCAAACAATGGTGAGTATTCTTGTTTGATATTACACTAGAAGTAATTTACCAGAAGTAATTTCTTAAAAGTTAGTTGCAGTTGTAGAACCTAAAACTGTATCAACAAACCTCAGGGTGTACTATATGTTAATCCTTTGGCATGTATGCACTGTGGTTGGATCTTTGATCTGTGTCTGATTTCTAACTCCATGTACTGTTCAGTTGGAAAGTATTGATTCATTGGGTTGTACAAAACTTCAAATTCTAATGTATTTCTTTAAAAAATATCAAAATACAACCAAAGAGATAGTAGAGCTCTTAGGGCACTTGCCCTGCATATAGCTCACATAGATTCAATCCCTGATGTCAGATATGGCCCTCTGAGCTCAGCAGTGATTCCTGAATGTAGAGCCAGAGTAAGCCCTTGGCACTGCTGTATGCTTAAATACCAAACCAGGGCAAACAAAAAAAGATTCAGTGTCACATTTGTTTTTTTTTTTTAATTTTTTTACTGAGTCACCATGTGGAAAGTTACAAAGTTTTCAGGTTTAAACCTCAGTGTTACAATGCTCGAACACCCATCCCTTCACCAGTGCACATATTCCACCACCAAGAATCATAGTATAGCTCCACTCCGTCCCCCCACACCCCTAACGCCCCCACACCCCTAGTCCCCCATACCCCTAGCCCCCCCCCGCCTGTGTAACTGATAAATTTCACTTTACTTTCACTTTGATTGCATTCAATATTTCAACAAAACTCACTCTTATTGTTTGGAGAGTCTCCCCCCTAAAGTCGGACCTGCTGAAAAGGAAGCATTTGATAATTTGTTTTCCATTGCTGAGAATGAAGAGGTATGAGGTCGAGTAACCGAACTTAGCGGCCTCATGGTTTTGGATTTCTGTATTTTAGTATTTTAGTAACTAAGTCCAGAGAAATATCTGCCAGAAATTGCATCACTGTCAACTTGTACTTCTCAGTTATATTATATTCCACATATGAGTGCAATCTTTCTATGTCTGTCTCTTTCTTTCTGACTCATTTCACTCAACATGATACTTTCCATGTTGATCCATTTATACGCAAATTTCATGACTTCATGTTTTCTGACAGCTACATAGTATTCCATTGTGTATATGTACCAGAGTTTCTTTAACCAGTCATCTATTTTGGAGCACTCTGGTTTTTTCCAGATTCTGGCTATTGTAAACAGTGCTGCAATGAACATAGAAATACAGATGCCATCTCTACTATACCTTTTTGCCTCTCCGGGATATATTCCCAGGAGTGGTATTGCTGGGTCAAATGGAAGCTCAATTTCTAATTTTTTGAGAATCGTTAATATTGTTTTCCAAAAGGGCTGAACCAGTCGGCATTCCCACCAGCAGTGAAGAAGAGTCCCTTTCTCCCCACATCCACGCCAACACCGGTTGTTTTTGTTTTTTGGGATGTGGGCCAGTCTCTGTGGTGTGAGATGATGTCTCATTGTTTTGATCTGCATCTCCCTGATGATTAGTGATGTTGAACATTTTCTCATGTGCCTCTGAGCCATTCGGATTTCTTCTTTAGGAAAGCTTCTGTTCATTTCATCACCCCATTTTTTTTTATCGGGTTGGCAGTTTTCTTCTTGTGGAGTTCAACCAGTGCATTGTATATCCTTGATATCAACACTTTATTGGATGGGTACTGAGTAAATATCCTTTCCCATTCTGTAGATTGTCTTTGTACTTTGGTCACTGTTTCTCTTGAGGTGCAGAAGCTTCTTAGTTTGAGATAGTCCCATTTATTTATCTCTGTTTTCACTTGCTTGGCCAGTGGCGTCTACCACAAGCCTACGGCAAGCATCATCCTCAATGGGGAAAAACTAAGACCCTTCCCACTGAGAACAGGGACAAGACAAGGATGCCTACTCTCTCCTCTTCTGTTAAATATGGTACTGGAAGTACTTGCAATAGCGATTAGGCAAGAAAAAGATGTTAAGGGCATTCAGGTAGGAAAGGAAGAAATCAAGCTCTCACTATTTGCTGATGATATGATATTATACTTAGAAGTGCAAGTTGGCAGTGATGCAATTTCTGGCAGATATTTCTCTGGACTTATATGATGTTATACTTAGAAAACCCTAAAACCTCTACCAAGAAACTCCTAGAAACAATAGACTCGTATAGTAAAGTTGCAGGCTATAAAATCAATACCCAAAAGTCCATGGCTTTCTTATATAGTGAGAGAGAAGAAAGCAACATGATAGAAGCAATCCCGTTCACAATTGTGCCTCAAAAAATCAAATACCTCGGAATCAGCTTAACTAAGGAGGTAAAGGACTTGTATAATGAAAACTACAAAACGCTACTTCAGGAAATAAAAGAAGACACGAGGAAATGGAAAAATATCCCCTGCTCATGGATTGGAAGAATTAATATTGTCAAAATGGCAATTCTCCCAAAAGCATTGTACAAATTCAATGCGATACCTATAGGGATACCCTTGTCATTCTTCAAAGAAATGGAGCAGGTGCTCCTGAAATTAATATGGAACAATAAGTCCCCACGAATAGCTAAAGCAATTCTTGGGAAAAAGAAAATGGGAGGAATCAACCTCCCCAACTTCCAACTCTACTACAAAGCGGTAGTCATTAAAACAGCTTGGTACTGGAACAAAGGCAGAGCGGCAGACCAATGGAACAGGATTGAATACTCTGACATATCCCCCCAAATATATGACCTTCTAATCTTTGATAAGGGAGCAAGAAATGTGAAGTGGAGCAAGGAAAGCCTGTTTAACAAATTGTGCTGGCAAAACTGAACAGCTACATGCAAAAAAATGGGCTTAGACCTCCACCTATCACCATGTACAAAAGTCAGATAAAAATGGATTAAAGACCTCAACATCAGAGCAGAATCCCTAAAGTACATTGAAGACAAGGTCGGCAAAACCCTCCACGACATTGAAGACACTGGTATCTTCAAAGTGTCACATATGTTAATATAACTCTAACATTTTATTAGAAAAAACACTAAATGAAAGAAAGTTGGTGGTGGCAAATATAAGTTTCTAATGCTTGACACCTTTGTGTGGGTTGTAGGGAAGTTGGTGAGAATTAAATTCAAGGCCACATACATGTGAGCACTGTGTTCAACTCCTGAGCCATATACCCCATCTCGTTTTCATCTGAAACTAGAATTTTGGAAATAAGTTGTTAGTTTTCCTTGAAGTGACAGGTCATGCCATTCATTTTAGAGATAATGACTGACAAATACCCATATGAACAACCATAAATAGTCAATAGTCCTGTCAGGTAAACACTTATTCTATTAAAAAAGTGGCATGTTCATTTCTAAGTAAAATGATTACACCTATTTGGGTATACACTGAAGTGTTATTATATGTACTTTCTTCCTTTGTTTTCCTCTCCCATCCTTTGCATTCTTCCCTTTTTCCTTCTCTCTTTTTCTTCTTCTCTCCCTTCTTCTCTCCATCCATCCCTTCCTTACTCTCTCCCTTCCTTGCTCCCTTCCTTGCTCCCTTCCTTGCTCTCTTTCTTTCTCTCTTTCTCTCTCTCTCTTTCTCTCTCTCTCTTTCTCTCTCTCTTTCTTTCTTTCTTTCTTTCTTTCTTTCTTTCTTTCTTTCTTTCTTTCTTTCTTTCTTTCTTTCTTTCTTTCTTTCTTTCTTTCTTTCCTTCTTTCTTATTTATTTTTTATTTATTTTATTTTTATAAAGTTGTTCACAATAATTCATTACATTTAATATTTGAACACCAATCCCACCCACATTGCACCTTCCCAATACCATGTTTCAAATGTTTCCACCCCAAATCTCAAATCATGCCCCCCAAAGCAGAACCAAAACAATTTTATACTGCTTGTCATAAATCATTTTCTAAAAATGGTCCAATATTGCACCCATGTATGGAGACTGTGAACTAAGCTTTTGCCCCACGCCGGCTAACGGAGGAAATAACCTTCCTTCTTGGTCTCTCTCCCCTCCGGGAGAAGGCGTGGTGTCCGACATTTTGTAGGTCCGTTGAGAAGGTATGAACTTTGGCGCGGAAAAAAAAAAAAAATGTGTGCTTTGAACTTGAAACAGCCGCGGGATACAGGGCCAGCCCCAGTCGGGGCCCGTGCTCGGCTCCGGCCGGCCGGGTTTTCGGCCCGGGCGCCCATGCCCCTGCAGAGCCGGTGGATGTGGAACAAGCGGGAACCAGAGACAGCTTTAGGAATTGGGTTTCCAGCAAGTGCTTGCACCCATGTATGGAGACTGTGAACTAAGCTTTTGCCCCACGCCGGCTAACGGAGGAAATAACCTTCCTTCTTGGTCTCTCTCCACTCCGGGAGAAGGCGTGGTGTCCGACATTTTGTGGGTCCGTTGAGAAGGTATGAACTTTGGTGCGGAAAAAAAAAAAAATGTGTGCTTTGAACTTGAAACAGCCGCGGGATACAGGGCCAGCCCCAGTCGGGGCCCGTGCTCGGCTCCGGCCGGCCGGGTTTTCGGCCCGGGCGCCCATGCCCCTGCAGAGCCGGTGGATGTGGAACAAGCGGGAACCAGAGACAGCTTTAGGAATTGGGTTTCCAGCAAGTGCTTGCACCCATGTATGGAGACTGTGAACTAAGCTTTTGCCCCACGCCGGCTAACGGAGGAAATAACCTTCCTTCTTGGTCTCTCTCCACTCCGGGAGAAGGCGTGGTGTCCGACATTTTGTGGGTCCGTTGAGAAGGTATGAACTTTGGTGCGGAAAAAAAAAAAAATGTGTGCTTTGAACTTGAAACAGCCGCGGGATACAGGGCCAGCCCCAGTCGGGGCCCGTGCTCGGCTCCGGCCGGCCGGGTTTTCGGCCCGGGCGCCCATGCCCCTGCAGAGCCGGTGGATGTGGAACAAGCGGGAACCAGAGACAGCTTTAGGAATTGGGTTTCCAGCAAGTGCTTGCACCCATGTATGGAGACTGTGAACTAAGCTTTTGCCCCACGCCGGCTAACGGAGGAAATAACCTTCCTTCTTGGTCTCTCTCCACTCCGGGAGAAGGCGTGGTGTCCGACATTTTGTGGGTCCGTTGAGAAGGTATGAACTTTGGTGCGGAAAAAAAAAAAAATGTGTGCTTTGAACTTGAAACAGCCGCGGGATACAGGGCCAGCCCCAGTCGGGGCCCGTGCTCGGCTCCGGCCGGCCGGGTTTTCGGCCCGGGCGCCCATGCCCCTGCAGAGCCGGTGGATGTGGAACAAGCGGGAACCAGAGACAGCTTTAGGAATTGGGTTTCCAGCAAGTGCTTGCACCCATGTATGGAGACTGTGAACTAAGCTTTTGCCCCACGCCGGCTAACGGAGGAAATAACCTTCCTTCTTGGTCTCTCTCCACTCCGGGAGAAGGCGTGGTGTCCGACATTTTGTGGGTCCGTTGAGAAGGTATGAACTTTGGTGCGGAAAAAAAAAAAAATGTGTGCTTTGAACTTGAAACAGCCGTGGGATACAGGGCCAGCCCCAGTCGGGGCCGCGCGGCCGCTACCGCGGCCGCGCGACATTTTATCTCTTCATTCACATCAATGGAAAACTTATTATCAAATATTTCCCTATTAATAGAGCTGTATTCTTAGGGGATAAATTCCAACAAGAATAGTGAGTCTGTTTTGAAACTCTAAGAACAATAGTGAGTTATGTGTTGAAATCTGGAATGTAATCAAGGTAAAGAGAAAAGGAAGTGAAATTATCACTCACCTATGGGGTGGGTTCGGGGGTGAGGGGTGGTCTGTATACTGTTTTTTCTTTTGTTTGTTTGTCTGTTTTGTTTTTGCTTTTGTTTTTGTTTATATTGGTGGTGGAATATGGGCACTGATTAAGGGATGGGTGTTTGAGCATTGTGTAACTGAGATATAAGCCTGAGAAGTTTGTAACTTTCCACTTGGTGATTCAATAAAATAAAAAAAAAATAAAAATAAATAAAAAAAAAATAAAAATGGTCCAATAGAGTTTTCTTAGAGGAAAGTGTATGAAAATTGTTGTATCTCATCCTGGAGCCATTAAGTTCTTGTATAAGAGATTACTGACAGATCAAAACAACTATGAGATACCACCTCACACCACAGAGACTGGCACACATCTAGAAGAACAAAAGCAGCCAGTGTTGGTAGGGATGTGGGGAGAAAGGGACTCTCCTACACTGCTAGTGGGAATGACACTGGTTCAGCCCTTTTGGAAAACAATATGGACACTTCTCATAAAACTAAAAATTGACCTCCCATTTGACCCAGCAATTCCACTTCTGGAAATATATACTGGAGAGGCAAAGAAGTATAGTTGAAATGACATCTGCACTCGTATGTTCATTGCAGCACTGTTTACAATAGCTAGAATCTGGAAAAAACCTGAGTGCCCGAGAACAGATGACTGGTTAAAGAAACTTTGGTACATCTACAACAATGGAATACTATATAGCTGTTATAAAAGATGAAGTCATTATCTTTGCATATAAATGGATCAACATGGAAAGTATTATGCTAAGTTAAATGTGTCAGAAAGAGAGAGACATAGAAGAATTGCACTCATCTGTGGTATATAAAATAACAGAATGGGAGACTAACACCCAAGAATAATAGAGATAAGTACCAGGAGGTTTGCTCCACATCTTGGAAGCAAGCCTCACATTCTGGGGGAAAAAGCAACTCAGATAAAGAAGGGAACACCAAGTAAAGTGTGGTTGGAGGACCCGCTTGGGATGGGAGATGCGTGCTGAAAGTAGACTATAGATTAAACACTATGGCCACTCACTACCTCTATTGCAAACCACTACACCCAAAATAAGAGAGAGAACAATAGGGAATGCCCTGCCACAGAGGCGGGGTGGGTGGGGGAGGATGGGGGGGCATGGGAGGGATACTGGGATCATCAGTGGTGGAGAATGGGCACTGGTTAGGGATGGGTACTGGAGCATTTTTTGACTGAAACACAAGCATGGAAGTTTGTAAGTCTGTAACTGTACCTCACCGTGATCCACTAATAAAAATTTTTTTTAAAAAAGAGATTACTAACATGTTAGTTAACCCCCATCAATGTTGTGTGCTACGCTTGGTACATCAGTGGTATAGACTATGAAAGGTTGCTCCAGGAATTCTAAAATTTAGAGTGATTGTACAGCAGATTCACTCATGGGTGAGGCTTATTTGAGCCCGTGGAGAGTGGCTGTGAGCATGGTGGTGATTGAGTTCTGAAGGTTCTCGGTTGCTGGGGCTCTGTTGGGGCAGGCAACCTTCTGAGTTGCCCTGGTGAAGACAACCTGACGTGGGGTCTGGAGGCATCTCTGAGGTGTATGATTCTACCATCTTTCTTTCTATCTTTTCTTTCATTTTCTTCACATCCTATGGTGCTCAAGGGCTAATTCTGGTTCCGTGTTCAGAAATGACATCTGCTGGTGCTTAGGGAACATATGTGGTGCTAAGGATTGAACTTGGGTCAGTATCTTGCAAGGCAAGTGTCTTTTCTTCTGCATTATCCATCCATTCTCTTAAGTCACTCCATTCTCTTCAACAGAGAATTCAAGAATCTCAGTCAGTCTCTATGACTTTCCACCCAACTATGTTCAGTATATTTTAGTAGAAATCACTCCCATTTTCGGAGATAAAATGATAGCTAATTAATGTTTAGTAAATAAGAATGTGTTGGAAGGGCACAAAATTGAAACAATTTTCTAGATGGCCACAGTTACCTATAATTTATAGATCAACATTCTTAAACCTTGTTTTACTCGTGGACCTCGGCCCTCCTGCATACCAATTCATGAACCAGACTGGCAGAGATAACCAAGACAATAGACAAATGTTTTTTCAAATTTTCTACATCCATGGACTGGCAGCAGTGTGTAGACTGGTGGTTAAAAACCATTGGTCTAGACACATAGAGTGGAAGTTACAGGTGGTGCTTAATATGTATTTTTTGTTAACTTGATGATGATGCTATGATGCTTGTTGTTTGGTTAAACATGCCTTGATGGTATGGAAGGTATTTTTTAGATGTGATTTCTATTCAAATCAATGATCTTCAAGTGAAACTAGTTATAATTACTCCCCCCATCTTTATCTGTGGGAAATATGTTCCAAGACCTCTAGTAGTTGTCGAAAACTGTGGCTAGTACTGGTCCCTGCTACTATGTTTTTTCTGTTGGAACATGCCTTCAATAAAGTTAAATTTAGAAATTGAGTACACTAAGAGATGAGCAATAATAAATACTAATAAAGTAAACTACTTATGACGACATACTGGTACAAAAAGATATGCAAATGTGGGCTCCCAAATTCTCATCCTATGTAATATTTTCAGATTCAGGTTGGATGAGGGTAACTGAAACTGTATAAACTAAAATCACGGGTGAGAGTGTACTATGTGCTGTCCCCAACTGATCCAATCAGTTTAACGTATTAAAAGAAAAAGCTGATGTTTCTGAGGAGGAATGAATTCCACCTCCAGGCTCCTTCTGGACTCAAGTAACTGCATTTACTCTTCCCCTGCATCTCCAGCCTTGCAGCATATCTGTAGATTTTGGAATTGACAGCCTGCACAACCATATGAAATGACATAAAAATCACACTCAAAGCTCCAGGGCAATACTAATGTGCAGCGAGGGTCAAGAATCAGTGAGTTAGGTGGTCTTTAGAAAGAGGCAAAGGCAGCATGGAGAAAGTACAGAGAGCCCTTTTTCCTGGGGCATAAAATGCAGCCACCTATAAGGGACAAATTACCCAGGAACAATACTCACACTGATTACACCTCTTCACCCCTAGCTCTCACTGCTAGCTCACTGGAACTTTCCCTTTCAGAAAACCTATAATTTATGGAATTCCTTTGAAGATGCCTCTGTGAATAATGCATATCTACCATCCCATCAAATGATTTTGTCATTCTGAGTGGGTCTGACCAATATGAATAGTCAGAATTGAGCTCCTGCTGGACATGAAGGAGGATCGCCTTTCTATTCATAATTACCTGATGTCATTGGAAAAAGAGCTTTGCCTTGGATTCACAAAAGACTTTGGCTTGACATGTTACCTTATCTTAACCATATGCTATTGGGCAGCTTAAAAAAATAGAGTCTTTTGAATGCTGACTGGAATGATATTCATTTCCCTCCGAATAAATAGATTCTGTTGAACATATTCATTTTTTCAAATACCATTCAGTATCGAGGAGCGCACACCTGATCTTTAGTTGGGTGGCGCTGTCGGAGCCAGATGAAGTGAGTGGAGGCAAATTAGTGAAGGTCGTGCCTGTGGACTCAGCTGCCCTTGGTGGGAGCGGCTATCATATTGTTGCTGCCAAGGTTTCCCCTGCGACAACCTTGGCCTCTCACCCTTGTCCTAATTTATTGAGGTGAAGCTTGAAAGCGCAGCTATTTTTACCTTTGGACACAATGACAGCCAGTAGCATATGGAGGAATAGTGTGCGGGGCAGCAAGGTTGCAAAAGATGCATGTTTGCCTTTGTTCTTGATCCACATTGTTTGCTACCTGGCACACTTTGCGCCCCAGGTGAGTTGCTGGCAGGGAATGTGTGTGTGTGTGTGTGTGTGTGTGTGTGTGTGTGTGCAAGCTGAGGAAGAGCTGATGTCATGTTCCTGCCCACCAGAAACAAATGCTACCCCTCCTGTAACTCTACTACTGCTTTGTAAAGCACAGCCACCAAGGGACCTTAAACCGTTCTCTATTTCATGCAGGCAACTGATGTATAATCACCATCAGGGGGCAAAGGAAATTATGCAGGAGTCATGACACCTTGTTCTGGACTGGACTATCACATAATTAGGAAAAGGCAGTTCCAGGGTGAGGCCCTGCCCTAACTCTTAATTCCAGGATAATATTTGCCTGTACCTTTTACCAGAACTGGAGCGATAGCACAGCAGGTAGGGTGTTTGCCTTGCATGCGGCCGACCCAGGTTGGATTCCTCCATCCCTCTCAGAGAGCCCTGCAAGTTACCGAGAGTATCCCCTTTGCACAGCAGAGCCTGGCAAGCTACCTTGGTGTATTCGATATGCCAAAAACTGTAACAACAAGTCTCACAATGGAGATGTTACTGGTGATCGCTCAAGCAAATTGATGAGCAAGGGGATTGGTAACTAATTTAATTAGTAACTAATTGGTAACTAATTTCTATCTGTTAGTCCAAGAACTTTATCACTGACATTTTTAAAAGAGGGGCTGAAGTGATAGCACAGCGGTAGGGCGTTCGCCTTACACGTGTTTGATTCCTCTGTCCCTCTTGGGGAGCCCTGCAAGCAACTGAGGGTATCTTGCTCGCATGGCAGAGCCTGGCAAGCTACCTGTGGCATTTTTGATATGCCAAACACAGTAACAATAAGTCTCACAATGAGAGATATTACTAGTGCCCACTTGAGCAAATCGATGAGCAATGGGATGACAGTTAAAAGAGAGGGACAGAGGAACTGAGTTGGAGCTGGACCTGGGTTGGAGCAATAGCACAGCAGGTAGGGCATTTGCCTTGCATACGGTCGACCCAGGTTGGATTCCTCCATTCCTCTCAGAGATCCCGACAAGCTACTGAGAATATATTGCCCGAACGGCAGAGCCTGGCAAGCTACCCATGGCATATTCGATATGCCAAAAACAGTAACAACAAGTCTCAAAATGGAGACATTACTGGTGCTTGCTCGAACAAATCGATGAGCAATGGGATGACAGTGGTTATTAAAAGAATGATAAACAATTCAGATGATAAAAAGTTGGCACATATACACTCTTGGTCTAGGGTTTTTGAAGTATAACCTTGGTGATGTTTGTCAGGGTTCTGGATTTGTGGACCTCTCAGACCTATCCCCAGGAATTTTTTCCTTTGCAATTGAGCCAAAATGAAGGTTATGGTGTCACATAATGGTGACAAAAGTTATTATTATTTTTAACTGAAAATGCTATTTACTTATACATATAAGTTATATATATATGTATATACATGAAACACTTTAAGGAAACATCAAACTATAGTAGTGATCACGCTTCAGAATTAGGGGTTAATGTTGATTTCTTTCCTTTTAGTTTTCTCTTCCTTGCAATTTTGTTTAGTATTAGCTGTTGATACTGTATTAGGAATCCCAGTGGTCACAAACACACCTGACTGAGGTGCTCACTCATTTAGTTGTGTTGCTCACTGGAATTGATACATATACACACTCAGCCATGGTGCTCACTGGTATTTACCATCATTTTAGTTATGATATTCCACAAATACTCCCTGATGTTTGCACTCTTTATTTGAGACATCCAAGTTATGGGTTTGGTGCTCTTCAGGGGGTGCTCTTACATGTAATTACACTCTGAGGTGCTCATACACGTAATTTCCAAGAGCTGCACTTCCTAGACACAACACTAATGGTGTTTCCTGGTGATCTAGTGGATGGCATTTGGTGTTCTCACTCACATATCATTTTAGTTACGATGCTCACTGGTGTTCACACCCTTTGTGGTGCTTAAGTACACCTGCTTGTGATACAAATGGAAATCACTTGTGATGCCAGGGATTTCAGCCAGCAGAGCTGCTAGGACCATGCTTAGCACATATGAGCACTTGGATTTAAACTCATGACCACATACTTGTAAGTTCACTGGGCTATTTATGCAGATCCACTAATGCCTTTGTTTTGTAATTTTCTACATCTGTATTTCTAAGTATTCTATCCAGTTATATTCATGTTTCTAAAATTAACCCAAATGTTATTAAAGGACAAAAAGGATACTATAGAGTTCGTCATGCCTGTTTTGAGTATAAAACAAGGTGAAGTAGAATAAAGTCAATGTATTTCTCACCTTCACAATTTATTCACTTGCTTCAGCCTGAATTAAGAGACTAATATGTCTCAATGAGACCTAATGTTGAACAAACCATCGTCTTAGGGTGGATGGCTCAATGCAGAATGGCAAAGTCAGACATTGTGAAATGACATGTGTTAGAGTGGTGTACAGATGCTAAGGAACTGAGTGGAAGGCATGGATCTAGTTGTATCTGGTGTCGGAAAATAGCATGCGTCAACAAACTCTTTGCTTAGAAAAACAGGGTAGAGCATTTAAAAAACTCAAAGCCCTGCATAAAGTCATAAAGCAAATTTTTTGATCATCATCTTAGCCAATTATTGATAACAAACAATATTAAATAAATTATTGAGGGCTTGATATGGGGGCAGGCTTAAGGGGTGGTTCGGAAAGTTAGAGACAATGGTAGAGGGAAGGTGTAATGATGGCAGGATTGATGTTGGGATATAGAATGCCTGAACCAAATCATCATGAACAATTTTGTAGACCACAGTGCTTATAAAAAGTGTAGGGGAAAATTAGAACTAATTAATTAAAAAATAAAAGCAGTTGGGTACTAGCAAATCATTTTCTATTTAAATTTTTTTGTTCTGTTTTACAGGCCACACCCAGTAGTCCTCAGGGTTTATTCATGGTCCTGGAATTAGGGGTCACTCCTGGTTATGCCCAGGGCTGCTGTAGTGCTGGGGATCAAAGTATGGTTGGCCACATGCAAGCCAAGTACCTTACCCTTGTACTCTCTCTGGCCCTAGTGACTGTGACTAGAGAAAAACATTCTGGAATGGTAGTGATGGAAGATGAAATGGAAATTTAGGGTGAAATCTGACCATGGTAGATAATTAAGGGTTTCTTCTACTGGTCAGAGTGTTTAAGGTGTGGCTCCCAAAGTCTCCAGTGGTAGCTCACAAGGTTACTTGGTCAATTATGGTCTATATAAAAAGGAGAAAAAATAAGAGAAGATTAAAGAAAAGAAGCAGAAACTTCAGAATACATCACTTCTGCTAGTACTGAAGCACTGTCATCCTGTTCATCAATTTGCTCAAGCGGGCACCAGTAACGTCTCCATTATGAGACTTGTTGTTACTGTTTTTGGCATATCGAATGCACCACAGGTAGCTTGCCAGGCTCTTCTGTGCAGGCGGGATTCTCTCGGTAGTTTGCTGGCTCTCCAAGAAGGACAAAGGAATTGAACCCGAGTCAGCCTCATGTAAGGCAAACACCCTACCCACTGTGCTATCACTCCAGTCCCTAAGTCCACTTCTGCTAAGGTTAAAAAAAAATCATAGATTCACAGTAAGTTGCAAAGAAAAACACAAAGGAGTTCATGTAACCCCTGCCCTGTACCCAATGTTGATACCTCACACAGACAAAGTCAAAACCAGAAAATTCACATTGGTATGAACTACACAGATTGTTTGGAGTTTTACCAATTATGCACACAAGAATTCATTTGAAAGCACAGAAAGATGCACTAGAGTCCATTGAACCTATAATCTTTACCACAGACAGGATACCGAACTACATATAATCATATCACATACCCTCTGTCTTTATGTTCATAATTCCCAGCCGTTTGCTACCTGTGCATACACACATAAGTGTTTGTGAACTGGACCAGTTACAAAACATATTTTTTTTTGTGGGAAGAGGACTCCCAGATGGTTTTGCACATCATTCCAGGTGATTCTCAACTTGTTTACCCAGTCAAGGCTTCATGCGCTGAATCTGCCAGAGTTCAAGCGCTCAGTGGAACCAGGTAGAGCTTGTTATTAGATCAGGTCAGTAACATGCAAAGTATGAGCCTTAACCCCTAAACTATTTGACTGGTCTTAAAATGTATTTCTTTATGTGAGTTTCAGCAAAAAATACTGATAGCCACAATGGCCAGCTACAGAAGAATTATTAATCAGGATATAGAGGCATGGAATTATGAAAATTATTTTAGATATAATCCTGGAAGCCATGTTAAGAATGAATTAAAATAGTAAAGTGAAATCAGAGGGATTTGCTCTCTTTGCATCATCTGCACTTATTTATCAATCAATGTGGGGGATGGATTTTGTTCAGTTGTTCTTTCTTTTCGTTCTTTTTTCCATAAGTCATACTGTATGAACAATGCATTACATTTCTGTTTTATCTATGTAATTCGAATTATATAAGCATTCTATATAATATGACATTTCCTTCATATCATGACTGCTGTATTTCTCAAAATATTATTTGTTACAATGAAAGCTACATAAATGCTGAGCAATTAGCATGGTGATATGGTTAATTATCTTTCATAAACTTCATTCATATTAGTGCCAGTGAGATATAATGGTTCTGCTCATTGCTACTTATTTTCTTATTTCCTTTACTGTAATTCTACACTGTAAATTTGTCTTTTTATTTCCTGGGGTCTCCTAAATAATGCTCAGTGTGGACAAGGGCCATCTCAGCTATAAAATGGTTTAGTGTTAGGGTTTAGGTGAAACTCAGGTTGTGGTGAAACTCAGACTGGCAGTGCCCACGGTCATTAGGACAATAGCACTGTGTTCAGGGGGCCCTAGGATTACATCTTGAAGCTCTCTGGAGAGTCATGGGGTTGGAACTCAGTTCCCTGCATATGCAAGGTTGATGGCTAAGTTGTCTTCCTGAGCCCACATTGTCAGTTTTTTAAATTCAAAATACAGTAGCTTGGATGATTGAACCTGTCATTATCAATAAAATTTGTCATGATCAATATAGTGTAGGAGTGACCTAAACAAAGGTTATTGTTAATAAGGAAGGTAGAATGTGAGTCATTTCATAGGGAAAAGCTATTTTTGGTTCTGGCTTATTGTCTCCTCTTAGCTCTCTTTGTACTTATGTTGGCGGGGGTGAGTGGACATATGGTATGTATAAGAAAAGGTTTGAGAGTGGTTTGTAGGTGATGATATGATTAAATTATACACATGTTCTAGACTGCTTCACCCCCCTCTATTTTAAGAAGTACATGTTGGGTGAAGCCACATTTGGAGGATAAAGAACAAATATAAAAAAAAATGTGCAGGCTTGTCTAGATTGAAGTCACCATAAATTATGTGGTATACAGACATCTAAAGATAAAATAATCAGGACTCAGAAACAGGCAGGGATGTAAACTGAGACCCTACCCCTTTTACAATTTTCTCAATTGTAAATGAGAATCAAAATATATCTTATTGTTCTATAAGGATAACATTTACCATATAAATGCTTGCTTTTATTATCCTTAAAATGCTTTTGGATAAGTAAATACTACTGCCTCCTTTTTATGAGCAAAGGCGCAATCAGAGGCAGGGTAGGAGATGATAATATTTGAAAGGCTTTCAGTTCCTTTGCTTTATAGAGACGTTCTATAAATGTCCATACAGCTGACATTCCAATTCCATTGTACTCTCAACACTGTTTTGACATAGAAACATTCTTTAGTTCCAATGTCTGCGAGAGCCTGTTCTCTATAGGCATTCTTGGACATTATGAAAGCATATGTCTGCATGGAGACATTTTTCTCATCCTTCTTGTATTTCGACTTGGAATTCTTGGTGAAAGAGCAAACATTTATCTCTTTTCTCATTAAATAATGACTTGGTCAGACACACCACGATTTGTCTTAATGAAGAAATCTTGGTCAGCCCACAGTTTTGGTGTGAGTCTGACTTCCTTAGTATGTTGGACGGACTCCGAGAGCCTCATCCTCTTTTGGCAGGAAATGGACAGAAGGTCATCCAGGATATCTTCCTGCATTCTGGTCTGGAATTCTCTTTAAGTGTATAATTAAAAAGAAAAGAGAGAGAGAAAGGAAAAAAAGTTGGTGTCTTATTTCTGTATAGACATTGCCTTATTTTACAGACTGAGTTGCAATTTTCCCTCGTTCCACGATATTGAGTATTTAAACACATCAGCTAATAGAAAAAGACTGGTTAGAGGCTCGATCTCTTTGGCAGAGTCTTTACTTACCTCCTCCAACCTCTAGAGTAATGACACATCTGAATTCTTTCATTTGTCCAGAGGAACTGGAGACTGGATTCTGCTGAAGGTGGGTGAAGCTCCACCAGATCACTCATTTCCTGTGTGGCAAGTCAAGTGGGCAGATGACAACCAGACAGCTGGAAATAGTGCTATTTCCAGGAGCGGAGGTGCTAATTATTTTGAAAGATTAAAGTAAAAATACCAGTACAAAGCAACCAAGAGGAAAACTGATGATTTGGAATTAGTATCAGTATCTTTATTATACCTTAAACTTTAAATTCAGATAATGCATTAGGTCTCTTCTCTCTGTTTTAAAAAATGTGGACGAAGCACTAGAAGATCCTAGTAAGAGAAGACTTGAGGCTAGACCCTTGCTAGCAGGTAAAGATTTTGGGTTTCCTGATCCACTGCATCTTTCAGACATGATGGCTGAGGATACGGTGTGTTGCTTACAGACAGGAAAGGTGGGAAGTTGCTTATGATACCAGTAAGCCCTATACATGCAGAGATTGGCCTTTCTTGTTTATTTATTTATTTGTTTTGATTATTAGCCTGAGTTAGCGTGAGAAGGGATTAGGGAGTGTAGAAAGCAGAAATTATTACTGAATCTGAGCAGAAATAGAGCCACCTCTGTCCTATCAAACATGTATGTGATGTGCACAGTCAGCCATGTGGTCTACTTCCTATGCAGATGCTAATAACCAGGAATGGAAGCTAACTGCTATGCAGAATTAGGGCACTCCTGAGTGTTCCTGGACTCGGTGCCTGTGGTGTTATCTTAATGAACTGTGGAAAGCAGAATAATCAAATCTTAAAGCTCTGTCCAATTTCTCTTAAGAAGGGAGACAGCCTGAGGCAAAAAAAAAAACTGCTGCAGGTTTCAGGAAGAAGTAGCTAAGCTGGCACTGGCACTGAGAATCACTATAATCAGGGGAAAGAGAGGTGACACTGAGCCTGTCACTTGCCTTGCCCAAGCAACCTGGCACTGTGTCAATATGAGGAAAGGAAAGGAGACCATTTCCTTTGAGAAGCTAATCGAAAAGCCTTTTTGTTGTCTAAAATATTGAGACAAATGGAGTCAATGATGAGCTGAGGCAAGGAGCAGATCTTAGGAAGGGAAACTCCTATTAACTGGCTAATTGAATTCATTGCCCATATTGTTTTAGGACTTATGTGAGTATATGTGCATGTCTGATTTTAAGAAAATTTATCCAAAGTGGTATTAGGAAGCTAATGACACAAGATTGCTTAAATCCAAGGTATTCAAATTGATTCAAATCTAAGGGTGCAGAAGTTGAATTTTGTACTTGTGCATTTATATTACTCTTCCAACTTTTTATTAACCAATAGGTATCTTACTCTCAGTAATAACCCATGCATATGTGAAATGCTCTCACATATAAATTTCACTTTACTTTGACTTTGGAAAATAGAATTTGATTTTATTATAAGGAAAATTATACAAAAATGAGAGAAGTACTATATGGAGATTCAAGAATCACATCATGGTTAATTTTGTCATTTATAAAATGTTCTTTTTTGCTAATACTGAGTTTTCTACATTTGTTTACATTTTATGCAATATTATTTATGTAAAGATGTTGCATTTTCTTTATTGTATTTAAAAGAGTATCATGCTTTTGTCCATTGATTTTGAGAAGTAATCTTCTGAGCCAGTCTCCAAGTTAAGCTATCTAAAACATGTTCTTATATATGTCTGACAGTAGAAAATCAAGCAAAGGATTAAAAAAGTAAATAAAAATAGGAAAATGCTGCATTTCTTCTCTTTGATTATACATCACTAAAGTCTACATCAATGCATGCTTGATTTTCCTCTAAGTCACTCAATTACAAACCTATATTTCTTTTCTTTATTTTTTTTTTATTAAATCACTGAGATAGACCATACAAAGTGTTCATGCTTAGGCTTCAGTCATACAGTATTCCAATAGCCATCTCTCCTCCACCAGTGTACATATCCTAGCACCAGTGTTCCCAGTTTCTCTCCCATTGCGCTCTCTCTCTCTCTCTCTCTCTATCTATCTCTTTATGATTTTTTGGGCATTTTGGTTTGCAATACAGATGCTGAAAAGTTATCAAGTTTAGCCCTTTACCTACATTTTTAAAAAATTAATTATTTATTTATTTTTGCTTTCTGGGTCACACCCGGCAATGCTCAGGGGTTCCTTCTGGCTCTGCACTCAGGAATTACTCCTGGCGCTACTCAGGGGACCATATGGGATGCTGGGAATTGAACCCGGGTCAGCCACATGCAAGGTAAATGCCCTATCCGCTGTGCTATCGCTCCAGTTCCCCCTTTACCTACTTTTAACACTCAATTCTTGTCCAGCGTGATCATTTCCTGCTATTATTGTCATATTGATCTCTTCTCTATCTTACCCTCTGCTCCCCCCAACTTGTGGTTGATTCCAACCATTAACCAGCCCTCCTAACCCCCATTTTCCCTGGCAGTGGATATTATTCTTCTATGATACACATATACATATACACATATATGTATTTTTCTGTACCACAAATAAATGCAGAAGTTTTATTATTTATTTATTTATTTATTTTTGCTTTTTGGGTCACACCTGGAAATGCACAGGGGTTACTCCTGTCTCTGCACTCAGGAATCACCCCTGGCGGTGCTCAGAGGACCAAATGGGATGCTGGGAATCGAACCCAGGTCGGCCGCGTGTAAGGCAAACACCCTACCTGCTGTACTATTGCTCTAGCCCCAATGCAGTAATTTTATATCTGTCCCTCTCCTTCTGACTCATTTCACTCAGCATGATACTCTCCATCCATCCACTCACCCATGTCCATCCATTTATAAAAACCTAAATTTTTCAAAGCACAAAGTAATCAAGAGGAAAACTGATGATTTGGAATTAGTATCAATATCTTTATTCCATCTTAAACTTTAAATTCAGACAATGTATTAAGTCTCATCTCTGTTTTTAAAAATGTGAATGAAACACCAGAAGACCCTAGTAAGAGAAGACTGTGAGGCCGGACCCTGGCCAGCAGGTAAAGATTTTGGGTTTCCTGATCCATTGCATCTTCTAGGCACCATGGCTGAGGATACAGTGTGTTTCCTACAGACAGGAAAGGTGGGAGGTTGCTTAAGATACCAGTGAGCCCTATACATGCAGAGATTGGCCTTATTTATTTGTTTGTTTGTTTTGATTATTAGTGGTTGATTCCAACCATTGACCAGTCCTCCTAGCCCTATTTCCCTGGCCGTGGATATTAGCTAAATTGGAATGTGGAGTAGAGGTATTTAAATGAAATATAAAATCAGCATTCTTTCAGATAGTGTGTCGGCATGCCATGAGTAATGCTCCTATTATGAAACTGGTCTGAATGACCCCCAAAGAAATTTTTGGAGAGTCTCAGCTTAGCACTTTGAAGACCTTTTAGAGCTAAAGCTAATAAGTGAAAGTTGTCTTTCTGCTGAATAATCATCAATTTGTTTTCCCACAATCTCTAAGTATTTTTGTTTTGAATTTTTCAACATTGACACCCACTCGACCAAACAGCTCCTCAGCTACAAAGTGCTCTAGCCTCCTGGATTGCACTCTGGGTGCTGGCAACCACTCTCACTGCGCAAGTACAGTTGGTCTTCTGCTTCCCACTCTTTCCTCAATATTAAGGTCAAATTTCAAAATCCACCCTTTACAAAATACTTTTCTGTTTACATATTAACTTAGCTTCTTTTTGATAACATTCCTACGGAAGTTGAATTTGATTGCCATTGCCTCATTGCCTCTAGCATGTTCTCAGTCTCGAAAGAGAGGGTATGCTATTTTATATCTACCTATTGGACACATCAACTCTTAGGTGCATATAATTTACATTAGTCAGTAATCAGGAGGGATTGTTTTTCTGCTTTTATCTTCAAACTCCTCTGGTCTTCATACTTGTGCATGGGTAAAAACAAGAGTGTCCAGACACAAGCAGCTTAAAAGAAAAATATGTCTCACACATTGTCTGCAGGAGATCTGAGAAGGGAGATTCCAACTCCTTTGGGGTTTATCAACTAGTGTGTGCACTTCTATCTCTTAGCAAAGCATGGCCTCCTCTACTACCATAGGTTGTCGCTCTGTAGATGCTTTGGATAGAGTCTCCATCCATCCATCCATCCATCCATCCATCCATCCATCCATCCATCCATCCATCCATCCATCAACCCATTCATCCATCCAGAGGCAAGAGCAAAAGGTAAAATCCCCTAGGCTGCCTCTCTTTGCTATTTCTCCATGGCAACCTCTGATGACAACCTGCCACTCAGCAGCATTTCCAAAAACTGAGTAGGAATATAAAATAATTCACTGTGGAGTATTCAACAATTTAGCAAATATTAAATATTAACATCCTTTGATAATTCCATAATGTTCATGCTAAATCAGCAACTTCACTATCATCACCAGGGTTGTTCTTCAGGTGAATGATATTCCACCTGTGGTACCATGACATAGTATTACATACAGGTGCTGGAATGGAGAGAGGAGAGGAGTATGGTAAGACATACAGATGAAAATTGTAAAACATGATTGTGATGTTTAATCTCTCTAAAAAATTGTCTACAAAAAAATTTGGGGAGTAAAATATTGTTGGGATAGCTCATTGCATGTTTTGGGACATATTCCTGCTCTCCACCCCCCAGGCTTATTTTCTATAGAAAAGAGTGGGGGTAATTGTGAAATTAGAACTTACTCAAAGTAATAGTAGCTAATCTTTTTTAAGAGTTTCTTTGGAGCCAGACATGAGTTTAATAGTTTAATATGTATTAATTCCAGTCTAAAAGGTGGGTATCAATATCACAACCTTTTTACACACATGAAAATGAAGGCACAAAGGACAAGTAAGACATGTTATAACTGGGATTTAAACACCATCTGTCTTCAAGGACATAAAGATATAATTCTTATCCAGGAGCCTGAATGATACAGTGAGTAGGATATTTGCCTTGGATGTGGCTGATCCAGGTTTGATCTATGGCATGTTATGTGCCCCTCCCCACACCTCTGAGCACCACTGGAGTAATTCCTGAGTGTAGAGGCAAGACTAGTCCCTGAACACTGACAGATATAGCACCCCAAATAGAGATGTATATATGTAACTTCCTATTCAACATATTTAATAAGATGATTGCTGCTCATATTATTCAGTTTTGTTTTAAATATAAACATTAAATATTTTAACATTAAAAACAACATTGATATAAACCTATGCCACTTATCTTTTTTTTGGGGGGGTTGATTTGGGAGTCAGACCTGATGGTGCTCAGAGCTTATTCCTGGCTCTGGGCTCAGGAATCATTTGTGGCAGAGAATGGGGAATCTATATGCAGTTCTAGGAAACAAACTAGTTCGACTGTGTGCAAGGCGAGCGCCCTACCTGGTGTTTATCTCGGTAGCCCATCTTTTAATGGCTATTGGGTGCTTTTTCTTTCTTTTTGGGTCACAGCCAGCAGTGCACAGGGGTTACTCCTCGAATTACTCCTGGCGGTGCTGGGGGACCATATGGGATGCTAGGAATCCATCCAGGGTCGGCCGCATGCAAGGCAAATGCCCTACCAGCTGTGATATCGCTCCAGCCCCATCGTGTGCTATTTTTGAGACAATTTATTTGATTTGTGGTCTATTAAAACTCATAAAATAATGAGTCAAACAGAATAAGAATTATAAACTTCCCGAAATGTAGAGCTAAACATGCAAAAGCAATCTTAACACTGGAGATCATAGTTAAATCCTTTGGAGCTCTAAGACTGCATCTTGCATTGTTTCATGTCAGCCAGAGACTGCTCGAGAAGAAAGGGGTTTTTCTCTGTCACTGTTAGCTCTGTGACAGTTGGGATATCACTTGGTATCTGGGTCTCAATTTTGTATTTATAAAATGCAAACAAAAACCACTCTTTCTTTCCGCTGTTGGGATGAAGATTAAGAATGACCAACCTATAGATGTCAGCAATATTTTTTCAGCATCTTCCAGAATAAACTCTCCTTTTGCCGCGCCCGCCGCTCCAGTATGACCGAGGAGAACAAGGGAGCTGCTTTGGACACCAGCAGCCCACTGAACAACCTGCAGTATGTGAATTGAGCGTTTCCGCCAGGCCGCCCGTGTGGGGGCCCGGCATTTCTCTAGGTTTTCCCATCTTATGAGCACCATAAAAGGGTAAAAGATTGTAGCGACAGAATTTCAGGCAGAATTTTCCCTGGACTTTATATAGAAACCCAAAACCACGCGGCCACTACTGCGGCCGCGTGACCTAATGTCATCTAATCATCAGCAATATGAAATGGTTCCTTTTTAACGGGTCGGACTTTGGTGGGAAACCCTAACAAGAATAGTAATTTTTTTGTTGAAATATTGAAGGCAACCAAAATGGTAGCCATCTCTCTAGATTGAACTAAGCCATACCCCCACGCCAGCTGAGAAGAAATATCCTTCTTTCTTGGGAAGAAATGCAGCGAGGCGTTAACCATAGTATGATGTCCATTAAGTTGACACGGACCTGGTGGCATGGGAATGGGATACAAGGGAATATGTATTATGTACATGGAACAGCGGGACGCTGGTGGAATCTCGAGTCGGGGCCGAGACCAGCACACTACTTTTGGTTCCAGAAACTGCAGACTTTCTACCAGACTATCAACTAAGCCAGAGCCCCACCCCCGCCGATGACGGGAAATAACCATCTTTTCCGGTTTTTTTCCTTTGTCAGGCAGAGTGGTGAATACTAAACAGGCGTGAACTCGGTGGCACGGGATGAGGGGGAAAAAATATAGAAAAGTTATGTAACAAACAACGGGACTTAATATCTTTACATTCTCAGCAATGGAGAACTATCAAATGATTCCTTGACAATAGGACTGTCTTTTTCCTTTTGGCGGGAAACCCCAGCAACAATAGCAAGTTATATGTTGAAACATAGAATGTAACCAAGATAAAGCGTAAACGAAGTGAAACTTATCAATTACAAGGGCAGGGGCGGGGGGGGGGGCAGGAGGGGGCGGGAGGTATAATGGGGTGGTTGGTGATGGAATAGGGGCACTGGTGAAGGGAAGGGTGTTTGAGTATTGTATAATTGACATAATCCTGAGAACTATGTAACCCTCCACATGGTGATTCAATAAAATTAAAAAAAAAAAACAGAATAAACTCTCCTTTCAAAATAAGCAGTTTCTTTCTTTTTTTTTTTTTAATCTAATAGAAAGGGCTGGAGTGATAGCACAGTGGTAGGGCGTTCGCCTTTCACGCGGTTGACCCTTGTTCGATTCCTCCGCCCCTCTCGGAGAGCCTGGCAAGCTACCGAGAGTATCGAGCCCGCACTGCAGAGCCTGGCAAGCTACCTGTGGCGTATTGGATATGCCAAAAACAGTAACAATAAGTCTCACAATGAGAGACGTTACTGGTGCCTGCTCGAACAAATCAATAAGCAACGGGGATTGTAACATTGTAACATCTGTAACATCTAAGAATAGAAAAAGATGATCAGCAGAAACGGATCTTTCTCTAATAGGATGGCTGCATATGAAGAATAAAAGTATGAGAGACAGGATGAGAAAGAAACTGTGAAGGGAAGTATGTGCTGTACGAGGTTAGGTAAGAAATCAGAGGGGAGAATAATAGCTGTGTGAAGAAAAATAAATGAGAATGAATTCTGGAAATTTCCTTTGGGAAATTCTGAAAATAATTCTAACACTCTGAAAGCACATGGATATGTCACTGTCCTTCTCCGGTCACCCTGGTTCTCACTCAGACACAGGTATGGACTGAATTGGAAGGCAGGTGTCCATCACAGGCTAGAAAGAGTGAAACTCATTTTTAACTCAGAGCCATGGAGGTTCTGTTTCACTGCAACAGTTACCAGTGTTCAAGGAACTCCAAAAAGAAGCTTGTCTTTGTAGTTAGCATAATCTGAGCTATCATCAAATTCAGAATGGCTTCTGTGTGCAGCAGTACATGGTTTAGCTTATTTTCAACCATCAAAATACATTCTTTTCATAGTATTTGATCATTGGTGTTTGGATTCAATAAATGGAAATAATCTCATTCACATCAATTTAAATAAAAGTATCAAATACATAACTGAAAACTTCATCTGTCATTGGTAATGGAAACAGTCATTCAGTGAAAATAATTGTGTCAGGAGAATTTTTTTTTTTATTAATGAATCACCGTGGGGGTACCTTACAGACTTACAAACTTTTGTGCTTGCGTTTCAGTCATACAATGATCGAGTGCCCATCCCTCCACCAGTGCCCATTTTCTACCACCAATGGTCCCAGCATCCCTCCCACCACCCCCACCCCACTCCCCTCTCCACCCCACCCTGCCTCTGTGGTAGGTCATTCCCTTTTGTGCTCTCTCTCTCCTTTTGGGTATTGTGGTTTGCAGTAGAGGTATTGGGTGGCCATCATGTTCGATCTATAGTCTAATTTCAGCCTGCTCTCCCATCCCAACCAGGCCCTCCTAGCACCCTTAATTTGGTGGTCCCTTCTCTATCTGAGCTGCCTTTTCCCCTGGCATGCAAGTCTGGCTTCTAAGCTGTGGAGTAATTCTCCTGGTACTTATCTTGCTGTTCTTGGATGTTAGTCTCCCATTCTGTTACTTTACATTCCACAAATGAGTGCAGTCTTTCCATGTCTGTTCCTCTCTTTCTGATTCATTTCACTTAACATGATACTTTCCATGTTGATCCACTTATATGCAAAGATCATGACTTCGTCTTTTCTAACAGCTGCATAGTATTCCATTGTGTAGATGCTACCAAAGTTTCTTTAACTAGTCATGTTTTCTCGGGCACTTGGTTTTGTTTCCAGATTCTGTCTATTGTAAACAGTGTTGCAATGAACATGTAAGTGCATATGTCATTTCTACTATACATTTTTGCATTTCTAGGATATATTCCCAGAAATGGTATTGCTGGGTCAAATGGGAGCTTGATTTCTAATTTTTTGAGAAGTGTCCATACTATATTCCAAAAGGGCTGAGCCATTTGGCATTCCCACCAGCAGTCTGTGTGTGGTTGACTTCTATCTTCAGTGCATAGTGTTCTGCAAAGTAGTTGATACAATTTTTGTCCTCCTGATTCTATTGAGGTATGTTTTGTGACCCAGTACATGGTCTATTTTGGAGAATGTTCCGTGTACACTGAAAAAAATGTGTATTCATTCTTTTTGGAATGCAAAGCCCTGTATAGATCTATTAGTCCTCTCACTTCTATCTCTTCCTTCAAAGCTAGTGTTTCCTTGCTGAGTTTTAATCTTAGTAGATCTATGATAGGGCAGTGTTGTGATAGGGCAGTGTTGAGGTCTCCAACTACTATTGTTTTGTTAGCAATGTCCTTGTTAAAATTTGTTAGCAGTTGTTTTAAGTATTTAGCTGGTCCCTTATTAGGTACGTACATGTTTATGCGTTTGATTTCTTCCTGCTGTACATATCCCTTGACTAGTAAAAATTGGCCTTTGCTGTCCCTTCTAATCTTTTACAACTTGAAAGCTATGTTGTCAGATACTAGTATGGCCACCCCAGCATTTTTGAGGTAATTGTTTGCCTGCAGAATTAGTTTTCCATCCTTTCACTTTGAGTCTGTGTTTGCTCTGACTGTTCAGATGTGTTTCTTATAGGAAGCAGAATGTTGGGTTTAGTTTCTGAATCCATTTTTGCCACTCTGTGTCTCTTAATTAGTGCATTTAGTCCATTGACATTGAGGGAGATTATTGTGATGGATTTTGTGCCATCTTTCTGTAGGGGTTTGTTGTGCTTGTAGGATTTTTTCTTGTCTTACAGTAACCTTTTTGGTTTTGAGTCTATGAAGTTTCTGAGCTGTTGTTTATCCATGAAATAGTGTATCATTCCTTCAAGTTTGAGTGAGAGTTTAGCTGGATAAAGTATTCTTGGTGAGGTGTTCATTTCATTGAGTTTTTTCACTATATCCTGCCATTGTCTTCGGACTTTGAGGGTTTCCTCTGATAGGTCTGCTGTAAATCTAAGGGGTGCTCCTTTGTATGTGATTTCCTTCTTTGCCCTTTCAACTTGCAGTATTGTGTCTCTATCTTTGAAACTCATCATTCTGACTATTATATATCTTGGAGTCTTTTTACTAAGGTCTCTTTTAGCTGGCACTCTTCAGGCTCCTTGGATCTGGATGCTTGCATTCTCCAGCTCTGGGAACTTTTCAGCAATAATATTTTTAACTGTGGCTTTTTCACTGGGATTGTCTCCCTGTCCTTCTGGTAATCTGATGATTCTAATGTTGTTCCTCTTGAAATCATCCCCTAGGTCTCTGATTTGCCTAAGAGCTACTTTGAGGTCTTTTCCCATTGCTTGTTGTTCCCTGTAAGCCTCCTACAGCTCATCTTCAAGCTCACTGATTCTGTCTTCAGCTGTGGCCATTCTACTATTGAGGGCACTCACTGAGTTCTTAATTTTATCTACAGAATCCTTTATTCGTGATACTTCATTTTGCAGCTTTTTTATTTCTGCTCTCATTTCTTCCTGTATTTTCTCAGCTGTCCGTTCCATTGTTTCTTTCATGTCCGTTCCATTGTTACTTTAATTTCCTGGATGTCTGTTGAGCCATTTCTTTGAGTTCATTGAATATCTTCAATATTTCATCTCTGAATTCTTGATCCAAGAGATTGTATTTGTGGGTAATGCTTGTTGAGGCACCTGGACCCTTTTCATAATCTTGTCCTTAGTGGTGGGGATTTTCGTTGTTTCTTCATGTTTTTGTAGTTGTGTGGTGGTGGAACCTTCCAATTCACTATCAATATTGCCCTCTTCCTCTGAGGTGCTCCTCAGCAGCTTAGGTAAGGACTCTAGTGAAGCTTCGGAGGATGTATTCTTTTATATTGGACTTGTAGAGCTTTCAGTGACGCCAGTATTTTTTAAAATTTAAAAAAAAATTTTATTGAATTACTGTGAGATAGTTACAAACTTTCATGTTTGGGTTACAATCTCACAGTGATCAAACACCCATCCTTCCACCAGTGCATATTTCCCACCACCAATATCCCAGGTATACCTCCCCCTTTCCCACCCTCCCCCTGTCTCTATGGCAGACAATATTCCCCATTCTCTCTACTTTTGGGCATTATAGCTTGCAACACAGACACTGAGAGGTCATCATGTTTGATCCATTATCTACTTTTGGCATGCATCTCCCATCACAACTGGTTCCTACAGCCATGGTTTTCTTAGTGATTCCTTCTATATTCCATCTGCCTTCTCCCCTCCGCTCATGAAGCAGTCTTCCAGCTATGGGGCAATCCCCCTGGCCCTTGAATCTACTGTCCTTGGGTGTGATGCCAGTATTATGGTGCAATTGGAATACGCTATTGTCCTAATGTGTTTGAGATGGCCAGGATAATCTCCACAGAATTAGGTGATGGAAATGAAGATGTGATTTCTGGGAGAGGGAGAAAGCCAGTAACGGCTCTGGAGCGGATGGGATGGTAGGAGAAATTTTAACATTTTTTTTTTTACAGTGCAGTTGAAAATATATTTATGCAAATGCAAGTAAGTATATATATCATATTACATAATTTTAATTTCTTTAGTTACATAGGTTAAAATCATATAGCAATTGTTATAAATTGGCTTTTATTGATTTATTTTTCTGGTTATTCCATTTGTTACTATTTCTTTATGCTTTCTTTTTTTTTTTTTAATTTATTTGTTTTTAATTAGAGAATCACCGTGAGGGTACAGTTACAGATTTATACACTTTTGTGCTTATACTTCCCTCATACAAAGTTTGGGAACCCATCCCTTCACCAGTGCCCATTCTCCACCACCCGTAAACCCAGTGTCCCTCCCACCCTCCCCAATCCCATCTCCCCCCCACCCCACCCTGCCACTGTGGCAAGGCATTCCCTTCTGTTCTCTCTCTCTAATTAGCTGTTGTGGTTTGCAATAAAGGTGTTGAGTGGCCGCTGTGCTCAGTCTCTAGCCCTCATTCAGCCCGCAACTCCCTTCCCCCACATGGCCTTCGACTACAATGTAGTTGGTGATCGCTTCTCTGAGTTGACCTTTCCCCGGAACGTGAGGCCAGCCTCGAAGCCATGGAGTCAACCTCCTGGTACTTATTTCTACAGTTCTTGGGTGTTAGTCTCCCACTCTGTTATTCTATAAACCATAGATGAGTGCAATCTTTCTATGTCTGTCTCTCTCTTTCTGACTCATTTCACTCAGCATGAAACTTTCCATGCCCATCCACTTAACTACAAAATTCTTGACCTCCTTTTTTCTAACAGCTGCATAGTATTCCATTGTATAGATGTACCAAAGTTTCCTCAACCAGTCATCCGTTCTGGGGCATTCGGGTTTTTTCCAGATTCTGGCTATTGTAAACAGTGCTGCGATGAACATACATGTGCAGATGTTGTTTCGATTGTACTTTTTTGCCTCTCTGGGATATATTCCCAGCAGTGGTATTGCTGGGTCAAATGGGAATTCAATATCTAATTTTTTGAGAGTCGTCCAAATTAAATTTTAACATTTTTTATTCCCAGTACAAAGAGGGGCATAATTTCTCACCTAGAAAGCTTTGAACCAAGAGTTTTCCTATACCTTCATTAGTGAAAATTTTGCAATCTTTGAATTTTGTGTAATTGTATTCCATGGAAACTATCAGATTTTATTTGTACAATCAACATATTTAGTAAGCATCAATTATGTTAAATTTCTTAATAATATCACAATTTTAAAGAGTTAGGTTCAAATTAGTATAATTTTGTTTTCAGCCTAATGTTTTTAAGTAGCAGATTGTGTAAAGCAAATATATGATGTGTAGATCATTACATGTGATTATTTTCCTAAAATGACAGAGTCTTTAACTTCCTTTTGTATTTTATTTTTGCTTGTTTATTTGATTTTCATGCATGCTCACCAGTGTTCAGTGACTACTCCTGGCACATTACTTGGGGGTTACTCCTGGGACTATGTGATACTGGAATTAGAACCCAAGCTTTCTGCATACATTTGTAATAGCCTTTTGAACTCTCTCACCATCTAGAATATTGTTTTTTAAGGATATGCATGTGTAATATGGGAAAAAGACGTAGAGGTAGAGGCACAAATACAAACTATTTTGGAATCAGACAAACTTAATGTAGTCATTTTCTTGCCTTGGTACTTAAGACAAGTCAGCAAGTCTTTTGAGCCTTAGTCTCATCTGTAAGATCAAATTTTAGAACAAAAGTGAGAGAATATGTATGAAATTACTTTTACCGAAGTTCTTAATATCAATTATATGTTTGGGTAGCAGCTGGTCTTTTTAATGATTTAAAAATGTGACCACAGATTGACATATCTCTATAAAGTAGAATTTGATTCTCCTCCATCTCGAGAAGAGCTTGGACCACATTATTTAAGCTTTTTTTGGGTCACCCTTAGCGATGGTCAGGGGTTACTACTGGCTCTGCACTCAGGAATTTCTCCTTGCCGTGCTCAAAGGATCATATGGGAGACCAGGAATTGAACCTGGGTCGGTCGCATGCAAGGCAAATACCTTATCCACTGTACCATCACTCTGGCCCTGGGGTTTCTTTTTTTTTAATGAACAGAATGACAGATGAAAAATGACTTCAAGATGCAGTTGAAGAGGATACTGCTTTTGTGTACAGACATCATGTTGTAGGAATACTCAAGTAGTCTGTAAAGACGTTCTGCTGGAAGAGCCAGCCGTGGGGAGGAACTGAGTGCCCTGCTAGGCTTACGACCAGCTTCCCAACCACTGTATGAATAAGTAAGCTTGGAAATAAATCCTGAAACCTCAATCAAGCCATTAGAAGACAACAGTATACCAGTCGACAGGTCACATGTTATCTACAGCCTCACAAGAGACTCTTAATCAGAAAACCCTGATTCCCAGCTGTGAGATGTCAAATAATTATTGTTTTTAAAGTCACTACATTTTAGTTGATTTGCTACACAGTAGTAGACAAATGAGATAGTAGAGAGAGCAGCAAAACCTAGTCAAAGAGGGATGAATACTTGAATTAATTAGAAGTCTCTGCCTCTGTCAAGGCAGTTTAAAGTTGATGTTGAAATCAAACCAGGCAGTCCAGTGTTATATGAGGATAATCCTCATGACTATGTTTTTTTTTACTGAATACCTAATGAAGTCAGATTCCAAAAAGAGGACACACAGACTGCCTTCACTCATCTGAAGACGCTTCCAGTGTGAAACCTAGAAATCTTCTGCCTTGGCTCCTGACTCCCTGCTGGGTTTTTTATTTCTGGAAGGGTTAACATTTTTTTTTAATTTACATGTAAATGTTTCTTACTATGTAGACTTAACTTTGGAACTTACTATAAACAAAAAATTGTATGTAGTAAGTTTCAAACTTAGTAATGTGTCCAAAAATTGTACACAACTGTCTAGGTGATTTATTATGACTGAAAGATTGAGTGGATGAAATAATTTGAATTGTGATGATTCTTTTTTTTTTAATGTAGGAGTACTTCTATTTATTCAGACACTGATTAAGATGATTAAATTGGGTGTGAACTCCTCATTACTTTTTTAAAAATAAAAAAAAATGTTTAATTGAATGTGATGATTCTTATGGGGTTTCAAAGGTTGGATAATGGGGAGAAAAGTGATCTGTCACTCCTAAATATTTCTTTTGTGACACTGGGTGGGTCTATTAGGATATCACAAATGCCAGCTGTGGAGGGTGCGCCCACTACAAACACTTTACCTAGAGTTTAGTTGAAGGCATGCAGGCGACAGTCCATAAGGCTGTCAATTATGACAAACTGAGAGAAATAACTCAAAATCCTAATGAAAGTCTGGCAGTCTTTTTGACCCTCTTGACAAAGGCTCTTCAGAGATATACTAGCCTTGACTCTGAATACCCAACAGGGGCTACAGTCCTTGCCACTCACTTTATCTCTCAGTCAGCCCCTGACTTTAGAAAGAAGCTGAAGAAGGCCAAAGATGACCATCAAGCCCCTATGCGAATATGGTGAATATGACCTTTAAGTGTTTAATAACTAGCACTAACAGGATAAAGCAGATAGAGAGGCCCATAGTCCCCAAAAGGCAGCATTACAGGCAGTACTATGCTTGATTCCTCAAAACAGGCAATCACTATATATATCTATATATGTAGATATATATATATATATAGTTATAATCACTGTCACTGTCATCCTGTTGCTCATCGATTTGCTCGAGGGGGCAGCAGTAACATCTCCATTGTGAGACTTGTTGTTACTGTTTTTGGCATATTGAATACACCACGGGTAGCTTGCCAGGCTCTGCTGTGTGGGCGAGATACTCTCGGTAGCTTGCTGGGCTCTACAAAAGGGGCGGAGCATACAAGGCAAACGCCCTACCCACTGTGCTATCGCTCCAGCCCATACATATAATATAATATAATATAATATATTTCTTTTGTAGAAGGATATATATGTATATGTATATCTCTGTGTGTATATATATGAAAAATAGCTCTCTAAAAAAGATATCTGTCTCACTAAACTGGGAAGTCATGATCTGCTTAACACCTTTTTGTGGATGGGAATTTGGGGTCACACCCATATGGCTCTGTTCTCAGGGATAATTCCTTATAGACTTATGTAGTATTGGGGACTGGAATAGTATTGGACATGGGCAAGGCAACTTCCTTGGCCTGAGGGATAATAGAGTGGGCAAGGCTCATTGGAGAAGACAGCTAAATCTGTCAAACATTCTTGATTGTATTTATTAAGCCTTTTGTTGTAACTGTCTATACCTGATCTTTCAACTTCTACAAATGAGTCCTTCTACAAATGTCCTTTTCCTTCTGTTGTGGTTATTTAGGTTGATGACCTGAAGCTGAAGCCACATGGCTGTGTTACTCAGTCTCACTGGATCTCTACCATGTATACTGGAGGTAGAAATGTTGTTGCTACACATCTTGCCCTTAAAAAATTAAAAGAATGGATACCTTCTAAGTGCTATTAATTTAGCAAATGTATTAAATGCTGATTATAAATAAGGTCATCCAATAACTCTGGTCACTATGGGAACTACTGAAATAGATGAAGCCAAGGCTTTTGAGGGGTATTTATTCCTGATATCTAGGCCTCAATGCTCCCTCCTAAAATCTTCGGTTCATATTTTCACTTCTCTAATTCACTTCATTCTTTTTTGTCTGTGTGTTCATTACACCACACCCACTGATCCTTAGAGGCAACATCTGGTTCTGCATTTAAAAATTAGGAATTACTGCTGGCAGTGCATGGATGACCATATGAGATGTGGGAGATTGAATCCAGGTCTGCCACATTCTAGGCAAGCTCCCTACCCACCGTACTATTTCTCCAGGCCTCTCACCATTCTTGACCCAACCATAATTGTCTCTTCTCAGGACTGCAGGCCTCCTGGTTAAATTCCTGTTGCATTAAACAATGTACATTTGTAATGGAAAATTACAAATAACCAAATTAAACTATGTGGTAAGACAAAATTATTTTTCATCTTGAAATATATTTTCCCATCTACTCTGAGCCCCTGTATGGTTTGAATCCTATTTATTTACCTCTTTGAATTTATTCTTCTGTTATCTTTTTTTGGTTGCTTATACTTTAGCCACATCAGCTTTCTTTCTGTTCCTCAGAATCACCATGGGATTTCATTACAGGAAAGGCCCCAGTGAGTCCACCTCCCCTAGTATTCATGCCTTTGTGTGGCCCTCCACACTGATTCTGACTCAGCCATTTTATTTTGACCTCTTAGACAAAAACAAATGTGATTTAAAAAAGGCTTGATAAGTACTGTACATTGGAAATTTTTATTTCTGGCTGCTTGTGGGAGAAGCTTCAATTTCCCTGCTGTTTGATGAGTGACACATGGCTTAATTTCTTTTATTATCTCCATGAACCTCTATCCAACCTCAAGATAAAGTGGGCCTGGTCGTTTGAGCCAACTCAGGCATCATGGGATGAGGTGCTATAGCTGATCCAATGACCTATTTGGACAGTATCTAATTTGTTGAGTCCCTAAGTTTGGGGATGCTTGCCATTTAGTGATAGTGAACCGATAAATGCCAGCCCAATCTTTTCCTTGGATCTTAGAAAGAACTGTCTCCATGTCATCTTCCTGTATTCTTTTATGAATGGCTCCCTTTATTTTTTAATTTATTTTTTATTTTCTAAATTTTTTATTAGTCAATCACCAGGGGTACAGTTATAGAGTTATAAACTTTCGTGCTTGCGTTCCAGTCACACAATTCCAATACCTGTCCCTCCACCAGTGCCCATTCTCCACCACCACTGATCCCAGAATCCCTCCCACACCCCCACCCTTTACCCCCCTCCCGCCCTTGCCTCTGTGGCAGGGCATTCCCTTTCACTTTCTCTCTCCTTTTGGGTGTTGTGGTTTGCAATAGAGGTATTGAATGGCCATCGTGTTCAATCTATAGTCTACTTTTAGCATGCATCTCCCATCTAGAGCGAGTTCTCCAAGCATCCTTTACTTGGTGTTCCCTTCTCTATCTGAGACACCTTTACCCCAGTATGTGAGGCTGGCTTCCAAGCCATGGAGCAAACCTCTTGGTACTTATCTCTACTGTTCTTGGGTGTTAGCCTCCCATTCTGTTACTTTATATTCCACAGATGAGTGCGATCTTATGTCTGTCTCTCTCTTTCTGACTCATTTCACTTAACATGATACTTTCCATGTTGATCCACTTATATGCAAAGGTCATGACTTCATCTTTTCTAACAACTGCATAGTATTCCTGAATGGCTCCCTTTAGCCACCCAAGAAACCTTAGTTTAGGTTTTAGTTTGAATGTCACCAACCCAAAGAACTTCTCTGACTGCTCTGCCCAAAGTAGTTTTACATTTACTCTGTTGGATCATTGTTTTCTTTTAACACTTATCCAGTGGTGTCTGTGTGTGTGTGTGTGTGTGTGTGTGCTTTCCACTCTTTATCAAGAAAATATTAGTTGCACCTATTTATTTCAGGAGTTTTAAATCTGAAACAAATGAGTACTTAGAATTGATAAGATGCAATCTTTAATACACTGTAATAGCACGTACAGGAGAAATTCAAGTGAGAGTGAAAAGTGGAAAGGGAGCAGAATTTATAGTGTTTGGGAAATGTCCATGAAATGAAGGCAATAAGTCCAAAGACTGTGAGTGAGGTCTGATTCTTGTTTCTGTTGATAGAATTTAGGACTATATTAATGGAATCCATTGTGAATAAGTATTGGTAGCAAAGAGAGAACAATGAGAAGTGAAGCAAGAGCAATGATTAGAAGGACTGCATGAAGTCACATTAACCATGTGAAGACATTGACTTTTTTTTTTTTGCATCACACCCGGCAATGAGCACTTAGAAAGTCTTATTAGGAGAGGACAATAATCTGAACTACTAGGAGAGGACAAGAGTCTGAATTCTATTCTAAAAATGCTTTTTAAAATGTGTTCTGAATCTACTCTAGGGGATGAAGAACAGTGAATTTTCACAACACCACAAGAACAATGAAGATAAAGGGTAGAAAGAAAGATTTGTGATGGTGACCCGTGCATGGATCGGATGCAGCAGTGGCATCTGGTGGCCATGAGCTGCTTCCCCAGGCTCTTCTGAATGACGGGTGAACTCCCCAGTGTTGTCCAATCTCTCCTTTTACAGCTCAGTTCAGTCATAGTAGTCATTCTGGCCGTAGTCCTGGTCATCAGAGCTCCATCATCTAAGTCTCCTCCAGACCTTAGTCTCCAAAGTCTCAGTTCTCATCTTCATCTTCAGCATCTCGTCGTCGACCTTCTTGTTCTCAACATCTAGTCTTCAGCGTCTAGTCTTCGCTCTAAGTCTTCTCTCGGTATCTTCTCTATCCCCAAGTCTTTGTCTTCCCCTTCTTCTCCTGCCTCTATCTTCCTTAGTCTCTATCTCTCTCTGTCTCCTAGTCTCTAGTGTGTTGCCGTTGTCTTCCTTTTATCTGTTGTCTTTTTCCTTTTAGTCTCTTGCCTGTATCTTCCTCTGCCATTGTCTTCTCCTTCTCCCTGCCTCTATCTTCCTCTCTCAGCCCCTTACATTATATAGGAATCATGTAGGTTGGGGATACAAAGGTGGGGTTGGACATTAACAAATCAACAAAGAGAGATAAAGGCAACTCCTTCTCAAGGATAAAATCTCATCTAAGGAGATTACCCATGGTTTCTAGGAGATCTGCCCAAGGGTGGGATTTCATTCAGGGTACTTTGCTTTCTCATCAGCTAGTAATCCACTAAAACAGTCATAGTAAATTTCACGAATCACGAAATCACGAAATTCTGTTAATCATCAATTTCTCAAGTGGGCTCATTAACATCTCCATTCTTCCTTTCCCTGAGATCTTAGAAGTCTCTCTCGACTCAGCCCTCCCAATGATGTCACACTGGAGGCTCTTTCAGGGTCAGGGGAATGGGATCCAGCTTGTTACTGCATTTAGCATATGAATACACCATGGGAAGCTTGCAAGGCTGTCCCATGTGGGCAGGAAACTCTCAGAAGCTTGCCAGTTTCTCCCAGAGGGAGAAGTAGGCTACAAGATATCGCGCGGCCGCGCGCTTCTAGGAGCTCGCTTTTAAGTCTCTGGATGTTGGCCATTGATGGTATAACACACACATCGGTTCCTCTGCCGGTACCTTCATGTGTGAGGCCTGTCCAAACATGTGGAGAGGGGCCTCGAGCATGGCTGTAGCTAGGTTCCGGTGGTCTTCGGCCGCCAGGAGCTCTCCTCGGGGTGGGGAGGGAAGCTGGAGCCTGTCCCCTCCAAGGGGCCCTGGGGGAAGACAGCCAGGCATGCGGGCAAGAGGCTCTCTAATGTGAGGGCAATCTGGCTGCGACATCTGTCACCCCATTGATCGCCAGGGTTGATTCGGCTGATCTGGCTGGCTAGGCGGGTGTCCCCTTCCTCCCTCACCGCTCCATGTGTGTCCCATAGTAAATTTACTTCTTATAATATTTCTAGCAATGTCATTTTGTATGAGCACAGTAAAAGACATATTAAGCTTAAAGTTTGGTTCTTCCTGGGAATATTTCACTATATATTCCAGACCACAGTCTTCAGGCCAGGTTAGTCTTCCTCACTCTAGCAGGGTCCTTATTCAGTTACCTCTTTTTTGGGTCATGACAGAGTTTATCCATGACTGTGCTCTTAATTTATAGTTATGTATTATGTATTATGCCAGGGTGGCTCATAGCTTGCCCTGGGCCCATCAGTCTCTCATCGGGACCCTGCTCCTGGAGTGCTAGGAAATAAGGGCATTGAGGCTTAAGTCAAGTACATATGGATGCCCAGGAATATTATTTTGGAGTCAAATAACTCCCATGTTACATAGCATAGCATTAATTATCTTCCTGTGTCTAAACAGAAAGGACATTGCTAAATAAACTATACAAATGACATAAAGGAAAGAGAAAAGCAATATAGAATTATTAGTTGTGCCTTAGTTGCACTGTTGTAGGAGTGGCTCAATAAACCTTAAGCTCCCTGCGGAAGCAACGATGACAACCCAGTGTTATCCCAACAGAACAGAACCTGAAATAATTTGGGACATTTTCAATAATTTAAGCAGGGTTGATTGTAAACTGTGGGTATAAGCGTGAGAAACTGATGTATTGAGAAGTCAGCATCTAGGTATCATCATCATCATCATCATCATCATCATCAACATCATCATCACCATCATCATCATCATCATCATCATCCCGTTGATAATTGAATTTCTCGAGCAGTCTCAGTAATGTCTCCATTTGTCCTAGCCTTGAGATTTTAGGAGCCTCTCTTTACTCGTCTTTTCCAATGGTGCTGCATCGGAGGCTCTTTCAGGGCCAGGTGAATGAGAACCATCATTGTTACTGGTTTTGACATATTAATACACCATGGAGAGTTTGTGAGGCTCTCCCAAACTAGCTTGCCAGGTTCTCCCAGAGGGAGAACTAGGTTATAAGATGTCACACGGCCACTTTGCAGCCACGCTTGTTTTATAGCAACTAGGTATATTTTAGACTATTCCGAATGACTTCACAAGAAGCTTCAAGAGCTTTGACTTGAGTTACTTGAAGAATGGAATTGCCATTAATTGCAAAAATCCATGCAAATTATACTGAGATTCTAGCTAAAGAGGAGGATCCAAAGTATTAGTTTCTCAGGACTAGAGAATACAACGGGTAGGACATTTATCTTACATGCAACTGACCTGGCTTCTATCCTTGACACAACATATGGTTCTCCAAAGCTCTGCCAGGAGTAATTTCTGGGCATAGGGCCAGGCGTAAGCTCTAAGTTTACTGCTGGCTGTGGCCCAAAAATCAAACAAACAAACAAACTACTGATTTATCAGCACTATACCAGATTCTATGTATGAAAATAAATGAGACTAGTGATCATCTCTCCTACGGAGCCAGCCAGTCATGTGTCAATTGACTCACCTCCAGTGAGAGTAGCCAGGTGTCAAACGTTCCAGTATCATCTAGGAGATACATTGTTAGTAATCATACTTCTTTTTTCCCATATTAATGGTGCTGACACATAAGACTGCTCATGTGAATACAACTCATCAATTTTTGTTAAAAGTGAGTAACTAAAGACCAATCATTCACATCCAATTCAAACAGCACAGATGCAAAAACTGCTATATTCTAAGCAAGTTGCATCAACCAGCTTTTACATTTAGGCCTGTAGGCATAACTCTGGAGTCTGATGACCAAAGAAACTGACTACAAAGCAAGAGGAGATTATTTAAGCTAAATCTCACCAAGACACCTGGAAAGAGGAACAATGAACTGAATTCATGTCAACATGCACATGACAGCAATCTAATACTTCCCTGAAAGCAGGTTTTGTTATACATGGAAGAGAACAGGAGATTTCTGCTTATTTAAATGTAAAACTGAGGGTTGGGGGAAGGGAAGATGCAAAATACACCTCCATCGGTTTCTAAACTTTATTCAATAAGTAGCTTGCTTAGTTAGTTTCTTCTTAACAAAGGGGATTTTGGTCCATAATGTTCTTGTCAAAATCTATTATTTACCAAGGTTTCTGATTCATTATTTTCTCTAGATTAAAACACATGAGACCATCTGTTTTTATTCAATATTTTATTCATTTATCCATATTTATTAATACCTAATGTTATATTCATAGTTATATAAAGAAATAACTAGTGATTACATAGTCCTACGTAGATGGAAAAGTGAGGATTCTGTTCATAAATCGATGACTTCCAAATTTGGCTGTATACATGCAAATAAAAACATATAACAATAGTAATTTAAACACTGTAATGTTTATATAATAAAATCTATGAAGACTTCTTTTTCAACAAAAATCTTTCCAGAAACATTGCTGTTTTGCTTGTTTTTAAAAGTATTTTAATGTTGATCTATTGTTTTAAAATGTATCTGTGATAATGTATTTTAAAATACAATTTTTTTGTTGTTTTGGGGACTATAACCAGTGGTGCTCAGGGTTACTCCTGACTCTGTGCTCAGGGATCACTCCTGGAGGGGTTTACTGGTTGTGTGTGGTATTGGGATCAAACCCAGGTCACATGCTCTCTGACCCTTAACATACATTTGTAATTCCCCTTTTAAAGTGTGAAAAATATATATGATCACAGTAAGTAGTAATAGAGATTGAAAAAGCAAGGTTCAGTAAAATTCTTAATGTAAACAAGCAATGGGAGTTTAAGATAGTGAATTGTTTTGTTATGTAAAGGCAGGTTATTTTCCATGTTTTTGGTATTCGTCTTATAGAAATGAATTGTTAAATTGTATATGCAAAAGCTGTAACTATAAAACACAGTGTTATGTAGCCAACATGAGTAAAGGAAAGTATGTTATGTATAGCACAATATTTTGTGATTCAGGTAAACTCGATTATTATCATTTAGTTCCTTTTTTGGTTTCAGTAATGTAGTATATAGAAATTTAAAGTAGGACTAGCTAGAGATCATTTATTCTAGCAAAGTCAGTTCCTAGTTCTAAAATAGCAACTTCTGAGTAGATAATCAAAAGAAAAAATGCTGATGATCTCACTCATATATGGAGTAAAAGAAAGAGGGTAAGGGAATAGACAGTGACTGATGAAAGCAAACCCAGAGATTCTTTCTATAGAGCTGCCAGGTAGAGAGGATGGGAAAGAACCCGGGGCAGTGGAAGAGGGTTATTAGAACTCTGGCAATGAGCATGGTGTGGTAACACTGTATTTCCCCCCAAACAATACTTTTGAAATATACAATGCCTTAATAAAATGATAATAAAGAAAAGATTTTGAAAATGTTCAATTAGAGCTATAAATCCATGCTTCGTGTTGAGGCAAAGTATCTGACACCATGAAGCCTATAAAGCAGTTGTTCAGTTCCCTTAAGGTCCAGTAGTATAGTGGGAGACTGCTTTATGCTTTATTTTGTTACTGAAGGTGACTTTGACAAAGTGAGACACTAACACTGTATTAATAACATATCTTGTAATGTGCAAATAACCCTCTTATTTTTATTTGTAAGAACTTTGACAAGAAGTATCTTGAAGAAACAGAGAAGGAGATTGAAATCACTGATGGATTTGATATCGGTTTGATAGCAGAGTCCTCGTCTTTTTTATTTTTGTTTAATGTAGGAGTACTGCTATTTATTCAACCATTGATTAAGCTGATTGAATTGGGCACAAACTTCACATTGTTTTTTTTTTATTGAATCACTGTGAGATACAGTTACAAAGCTTTCATATATTTAGCCATACAATGATCAAACACCATACCTTCACCAGTGCACACTTTCCACCACCAGTGTCCCCGGTATATCCACCCCCCAAAAACCAAGTCCTCATCCTGCCTCCATGGCAGACAATTTTTCTAATACTTTCCTCTCTACTTTTGCGCATTATGTTTTACTTGAATTTCCCACCACCATTCAAACCTGCCTGCCAGGGGCAGATGCTAGATCATTTATTGTCCACTGCTCATTTTGAATATCATGGGTGCCATGGCCATGCATTTCTAGAATCCTAGATTGTACATGGTTGGGTTCCAGAGACATTTCTGTAAGGCACTAATCCATTTTGGGATTCAATTGGGCGTCTCTGGACCAGGGCTGTGGGTACAGTAAGATGGCGCCTGGAGGTACGTTGTAGGTGTGAGCCAGTGGGGAGCCCAGGAGGGACAGCCTGGTACCTCTGCCACCATGTGGCATGGAGATTTAGTCCTGGAGCCCTCATACCTGGGCCTTGCTTGTAGAAATTCTTGGTCTCCAGGATTCCATCTGGAGTAGGCGGGGAGAGTGCACCTGCTCCATCTGAGGTGCCCCAGTTGGCTCGGTATGGGGCCCGGAGAGATCTCCAGCTCTGTGGTGTCTTCCAGGACTAGCTGCTGTGTCTCTGGTTTTTGATCTCTTTCTAGATTTATTTATGGGTCTCTGAAATAAGGCCAGTAAATGAGCTTATATAGCTGAGCTGGAGGTGGTTAGTGAGCATGGCTCCCATATACCTAACTTTTGGCCATTGAATTTCTTAGTAAACTTGGTCTCAAGTTGTTGGAGTCCGGCCAAAGGCACAGTGGCAATTTTGGGGTGTCAGAAAGCCTGAAGGCACCATCAGTCTGCTAATGGACTGGTCCCGCAGGTACAGGTTGACCTTTTGGCGGCACCATACCCTCACAGAGTCCTAGTCTTGACATTAATGTCTCTTATAGATGGGAAATGAAAGTAAATTCTTAAGGGCATTTAAACAGAACCTATTAAAATTAATCACACTATGATACTAACTGATCAAAGCCTATACAATATATACTTTTAAGTACATATTAATTGATTACTTATTCATTATACAAAAATAGTTATCAGTCCTTCACATTTGCTGAGCACTGAGCTGTAACAGGGACCCAAGATCTATATGGCCTTTCTCATCCTACGAAGCTTAGCCCATGGAGGGAATAAACAGGAAATCAGGCTGTTGTAAGTCTGTGGGGTGAAACTTGGATGCAGAAACCCAGTGTGTTGTGGAGGGTAAAAGCAAGGATTCTAACTTTAAACCCTAGGTCATGTGTTTGTCTTGAACAAGATTACTTTTAAATTAAAGTGGTTAGCTTCCAATATATATCTTTAAAATACTTAGTTTTGTCTAATAATCATACTGGAAATATTAGACTGCTATAACATCCAAGGTTTGTGGATGGGTTATTTTTTGTTTTCCAGCTGGTCTTGTGGTATGACCAGAATTTCAGATAAAGCTTAGCAAAACACAAAATGTTTGGGAAACTTGGCAGTTTTCTCTCGTGTTTCTCATAATGTGTGGATCTCATGGGAAACTCTTTATCTCTGGCTGCTGGGATTTGCTAGAATTTTATAGAATTTGTCTGACAGGCAGCTTGGAGAGAGATCCAAGTTTTCCAAATATATATTTCAATCTTTTTTGTGTGCAATTCTCTGATTACCAGCTTTCCCAGCTGTTTGATTAATGGGCTTCACTGTGAAAAATGGGTGTATCCTATGGTGTTGGTCATGTCCAGCACTCTGCCATAATAGCATCCTGAGGAGTAGCCTGGTTCCAGTGAACTTCTGGTGAAAGGGGCTATTCTGTTTTTGCTCGACATGTCTTCAATATATGCAGTTGCCATAAAGTAGCTACTCCATGATTCTTATTTGTTGAATGAAAGAAGTGCATGCCTGGAAAAATGTTAGCATCGAAAGAAAAGACAAGGGGGCCGGAGCGATAGCACAGCGGGTAGGGCCTTTGCCTTGCATGCGGCCGACCCGGGTTCGATCCCCAGCATCCCATATGGTCCCCCAAGCACTTCCAGGAGTAATTCCTGAGTGCAAAGCCCAGAGTAACCCCTGAGCATCGCTGGGTGTGACCCAAAAAGCAAAAAAAAAAAAAAAATAGAAAAGACAAGTAGACCTGATATAATGTTGTCTCTAGAAACAGCCCTTTCCCCATGGTAGCAATTCCATTGACTAATCTGTTTTAAGCATAGAGTATCTGGAGAAAGGACCACCTTAGTTGTATGATGCATGTCAAAATAGCCCACATTTTATCATCTATTCTATTTTCCCGTGTCAAGTTACAGCTTTTAATAAATGACACCCTTATTTCTCTATTCTGGAGGAACATTTGAAACATGTGCTCAGAGGAAATGAGTTCATTTCAAAATAAAGTATGCTTCTACGTGTTTATTCCAAGGAAGGTTATGGAGGAAAGATAGCACTCTCTAATTGTTTTCAAAATTTGCAGCTCATTTGTAATATACAGTACATGAGCAAAACAGCCTTGAGGATGTGCATATGGTATGTGCAGGGTCTGAACATAGAATTCTTGCATCACTCCAGGCACACAGGTAACATTATTAGCCAAACAGTATGAGATTCACCATCTAATTCTTTTCACTTCCTTCTGTGAAGACTGAAAGAACTGATCTTAATCTTAGAATATCTTTTCTTTCCCCCAGATAAATCTCAAGAGATTTAGTGTGACTAGAGAAGCTAAAAGATATGAAAGTATTTGTTACAAGGGAAGAAATCCTTAAAACAATGTAGAATAGGAAATGTATACCCAGTGACCTCTCCTCTCCCTTGAAAGGTAGTGAAAGGGATCTGATAAGGATGACAACTGTCACTGGGTATGGATGTTAGACTTGCTTTCTAATGGGAAGACAACAAAAGCCACACTCAGTGGGTATTCAATGATCAGATAAAACCACTGAGAAACATGAGGGTCTTACCTGAACATTGGTTCAAAGAAGAATTCTAGCACCAGGTAACACTTAACAATATATAGAGAAAGAAGGCTCAGATTGATGTTTAAGTTGTGTCCTTCGAATGATCACAGGAGAGAGAGATAAAACTATCAAACACATCACTTTTTAGAGCAATATAATATTGATGCTATATCATTCACTTAAATATTTAGATTGTATCTGTAAAATGATGGAGGCTTTCATCCAATTGTTTTCCATCAGTATGCATGAAGAATGTGTGAAAGTAGTTTATATACCATTATTTCTGTTTTGTGAATAGGACTAGGCATGAAAACTTGAATGTAATAGTTTTAATTTAGTTGAATTAAAAGGTATAAGTAAGAAAGGTGGTATGAAAGTATGTATGTATAACATTCTTTGTGTTACAAAGAACGTTATTAAACATGATAAAAGAAATGGTTTGTTCATTATCACCACTTTCCTTATAGAAAAATTGAGTACCAATATTTGAATGTTTTAAATCCATGTAATGAATGATTTTTCTTATTTTACTTTAACTGATACTAATAGTGATATAAATTATTTTTCTATCCAAACTATTTCTAGTGCTAGTCAATATATAATATGAAAATGAAATTATGTATTTTCCTAATAATTAAATTGTGCATAGTTTACTAAAGTCATATATTGGGGCTTTAGGAAATACCAAAAATATAATAATATTTAAAAACATTTTTATAAGTTGAGGAATGTAAAATAAAATCACATCGCACTGCAAAGGCAAAAATCATGCAACTTAATGACCCATTAACTGTATATTTTCTTTGATATTGATGCATATAAAAAAAGGCTCCTGGGTCAGTGGAGATGAATCCATGGCTTTATTTGAGGAATAAAAAATGAAAAGAGAATTTCCTCAGTAACTGTTAGGTATGCATACACATACCTATGCAGATACGCATGTTATTATTTACTTATATGTGAACTTTATTGTTTAACTCATGTGTACAACACATTGGAACTGTGTAGTATTTGAGTGCATAACACTGATGTAGAATGTTTATTTGTTAAGGCCTATTTATTTAGTTTTTGGGCCACACCCAACTATAATCAGGACTTACTCTTGATTCTTTGATCAAGGATCACTCCTGGTGGGGCTCAGGGACCACATGGGGTTCCTGGGATCAAAATGGGATCAGGTATGTACACAGCAAGCACTCTGTCTGCTATACTACCTCTGTATCTCTTAAGATCTAGTTAATTTTTAAATGTATATTGAAGCTTTCTTTATTTTATTTTGATGTTAAAACCATATATTTTATATTTGGTCCATAGAAAGTCTAAAAGATTATTTTTATCCAAGAGGAAGAAAATCTAATAATCCCTCTATGAGAAAGATTTTCTTTGACTATTGTAGCATATATAAAAAAGAAGCATGGGAAAAATGTTCTAGCGAAATATTAGATGAGGCACATGGGGAGAATGGAATAAATGGCAACTGATCAACCTCCCGACTTAGCCTTTGTTTCCTCTTCCGTCTGCCCCATGGCCTGAGCCGCCACAGCTGGGTAAGTGGCCCCGGACCATCCCCGAACAGGGGTGAGGGGTGGGGGGGTAGGCTGAGCCCCAGTGGCTCTCCCCCCACTGCCCTGGTAGATTTTATCCGTTGACTATCCTTTTATTTTTATTTTTATCTTTTTTAAAAGATGCTTTTATGCTGAATCATAGTACTTAATTTATATTAAAAGTAATCTTCCTAATTAACAATCTTTAGTTGGTTCCTTTAGTTGATTTAGGAAATAAAGTTCAGTTAAAAAGAAATTTTGTGTGATTTATGATTGAAATGGAAGATAGAGAATATACATGTGTATTAAGTGAAACCTTTGTGACACAAAGCAATTTTTCCCTCTGAGACTTTCTTTTTTTGGGGGGGGGGGCAAGGGTCACACTGGGAGGTGCTCAGGGGTTACTCCTGACTCCACACTCAGGAATCTTTTCATCATTGCAGTGCTTGGGGGAACATTTGGGATGCTGGGGATCAAACCTAGGTCAGCCGTGTGCAAGGCAAACTCCCTACCAGCTGTATTATTGATCCTCCCACGTCTTTGGTATTTCTGTAACCAAATTTCAAATTAAAAAATGTAAACAATGCTGCTAATTTCAGGTTGTTTTTTAAAATTTTTTTTTAAATTTGGGGCCACACCTGGAGGTGCTCAGGGCTTACTCCTGGATCCATGTTCAAGGATCACTCCTGGTAGTCACAAGGGACTATGTGGGGTGCCAAAGAGTTAGGATGGATAGGCAATGTGAAAGACCAGTGCCCTACCTGTTTTATTATTATTCTAGCTCCCTAATTTCAAGTTTGACTCATCAGATTTATATATAATCAGCAAGATCTTTTAGCTTTTCAGTAATTGAGTCCCATTGGAAAGGATTCACATCAGATTTCCCCAATAGTTTATCCAATACATAGCAGTTGAATTATTTATAGGGGGATGCTGAGCTGGACACCTTCCACTGGACACCCCTTTCTGTAACAAACCTTACCTCTCTTCCTGTCTTTTTCCCCTATGTATAAATTAGCTTAATCCTACAAATAAAACTACGTGAGTTCCTTGTGCCTGGAAAATTGTGAGGTGTGACCCATAGGAGTGTCACAGACTAGAGGAAGTGTTGAAGTCTTGAATTGGAAGGAGAAGGGAAATCTTCTCCTGCATGTTCTGCTTCACTTTTGATTGTAACTTCTTTCTGCTCCTCTCAAGTCCTAGGACTCACGGTAATCTGATTATTTTACCCACACCCTACCTATCTTTGCCCCTTTCTGTCCTAAGGGTAGAAATAACTTCTCACAGACGAAGATTTTGGGGCACCTCAACATCTTTTATAAGAAACATCCCCCTGTGTACATCTCTGACATCTTCTCTTTAAAATATCTTCAATTGAGTCAGCAGAATGGAATTCTTTTCCTGCCCTGACCCTGGCTGACACAGGCACAATGATGCTGATATTGTATGACAGATCAAATAGCAGGATGAACTTTACAAGTGCTTACTTCATGATCAAGGCTGAAGGGACTATAGCAATTTGAACCTCTCCTGTGATGACTTCTGCATTGCTCAATAATAGAGTCTTAGTTATTATGATAATTATAAGGTAGTCCTGCACTTTGAGACTAAATCCAGCAAGGATGCCAGAGTGATTATCCGATGTACGGGCAGTAGCCTATAAAAAGAAGGAAGAAGCTGTGACCTCTTGACCAATGCCTGATGTGCGGGTTCTAACTGAGCATACCAGTATTCAGCCATGACTGCATAAAAGAAATGACAGTTTGTCTCTATTTTAACTTCTGAACTGCCTCTCAAGAAAATTTTAATGCATAGTATGGGTGACAAGAGGATGGCCATAAAGGAAGGTTCTTTAGCAAAGAGGAAACCATGAGGCAATTTCATCATGGAAAATGAATCTTAGATATTGTATCAACTTGTTTGTACCAAACTCAAGTCTGGCAGTTACATATGGTTCTTATGAACTTGGTTTGGAATTTTCTTTTGAGATTTCTATGTTCCTTTCACTTTGTACCTATGCTAGTCTCGTGGTAATTAGTTTACTAATACCTAGGCTAGTTTCTACTAGATACTAAGCTAGTATCTATTCACAGATAAAATGTCCATCCTGGCCTTCTCATATACATATATATGTATATACATACATATGTATGTATATATATGTGAGTTTGTTGCCTCTTTAGGTTTTATTGCAGGTTGGGAATTTCAAATTTAAGTAATTGAATACAGTGGTGGAAATGAAAGACTAGAGAGTGGAGGAAAGAGGGAGGGTTGGTGAAGAGGAAGGAGGAGGGTAAAGGGGTGTAGGACAAAAAGAGAGGGAGAGAGAAAGAGATGGAGAGAGAGGAGAGAGAACTATGATGATTTATAATTTTCTCTCTACTATGTATTTGTCTGTCAGTGATCATCATACTTGCTGTGAATTTCTGCCCTCTATATCTATATGTTTCATCTCCCAGTTTTCCTTGGTTTTGGTATTTTGTTTTTTCTAATTTTTCACTTTTCAAGTCTGATTGTCTTGCTAGTTAATCTTAACATTTTCCACAGCTTTCTGTATAAGTTCCCTCATTAAAGTACTTTTATTTAAAACATCTATCAGCATTGTATTCCTCTTTCGTTCTCCTGTATTCATTCTGTTCTCTTATACTCCTTGAATTTTTATTCTTTCAATAATATTTGCTCTGAAATAATATGCACTTGGTTTTATTGTTGCAATTTTAGGAAGAATGATGCCAATCAGGTCGTTTTTAGAATTTCTGTTAAATAATGTCATGAGAGCAGAAGCAAGCATGGTAGCATTTACATGTGAGTTGAGCACTATACTTTTTGTAATTGGAAAAAAAATACTCAGACCAAAGAAAATCAAGACAAATCCCAGGGCAATGTTCTCAGCAACTGAGAACATGTTTGCAGTAGTTTATTCAAAAAAGTCTTTATAAATGTCCAGAAAGAAGATGAAGATAGATGCCTATCTTGCAAATGACAGTGCTTCACATGAAGTCTCACAGACTAAATAAAAATGAGCTCTTATCCTAGTTTATAAAAGGACAACCATGTGACCTTTGAGATTTATATTCTTATTCTTTGGGGTTTTCTTTATCCAAGATTTTATTTTAATACACCGTTATAAAACCACATTTTAATGACAAATACAGAGATCTAGCACTTTATATAAATATGTGTATAATTTTGTTGAAATTTATAATTCCAACCCTTAAAAATTTGTAAGCATTTACAATAGAGAAAGGAACAGAACTGAAAAAATATAGGCAAAATTCCCTAAAGAACTGAAGAAGACAGAAAAAAAAAATCCCTCAAAGCAAACAGGAGGTGAGTTTTGGGGCTAGTAAAGCAAAAGGATAAAAAGGAAAGAGAATGATTAGATTTTAGAGAAAGACAATTAGCTTTTTTTTCTCCATAAATTTAGTAGACATTTAGTGGTGCTTAACCATGGATTTTAAAAAGCTGATTTAATGGCCTGGAATGAAAGAATGGCATTAGATTCTTGGGAGGCAACAACAATGACTGTGAGCACATCAAAAATTTGGTAGATGAATTGATTGAAGCAAAGAGGGCAATTCTTCAGCAATGTGGGGCATTTTGAAAAGACCATTTTAAATAATCACTTTTGACATAACTGCATGGAAATGACCCTAATAAAGAGTAAAGTCATGTTTAAAGCTATACCCCTTGTTGGTACTTTGCTGGCGGGCTTAGTGCGGTATCATTATATCCCTCATGCCTGTAAACATTTATACTCTTGTAAACCAATGTTACACCAATAAAAAAGTTATATCCCTGCCTCTTACTCTTTTCTCACTAACCAAGACTATGGCACTTTTAAATTCACCTTTGTACAGTTTACAATTTTATTGTGCTATTGTTTTTTCAGTTTAAAAGTTTGTTTATATTCAAGTTAGTTCAAATTATTTTTATTATTACCATGAGTATTATGTAAGTTTTATACCCATGGGGACAGTACAGTAATTGTTGTTTTGCATATAATAATATTTTATTGAGATATGATGCACACACCATTAAATTCTTCTTTTTAAAAGTGTACAGTTCAGTAACCATGGTAGTAATTTAGAGACATGTAAAACTGTCATCAATTTTGGAAAATATTTACTACCTAAAAAAGGAGACATTTACCCACCACCCTTCAAAGCCCAAGTCCTGAACAACCATAAATCTACTTTTTTTCTATGACATTGTCTATTTCAGGCATTTCATTTTAATGAAATCATATGCCCTTGGTCTTTTGTAACAGGCTTCTGTCACATAACATTTTATGTATACATCTAATATATTATAGAAAGAGCAAATATATATTATATACACATGTACATTTATATGATGCTTAGTTTTGCTTTATTTGGGGGCCACATCCAGCTATGCTCAGGGCTTACTTCTGACATTGTGCTCAGGAATCAATCCTGGCAGTGCTCAGAGTTTGTATGTGGTACCAGGAATTGAATAGGGCTGAGTCACACGCAAAGCAAATGCTTTAACTTTTGTACTATCACTTTAGCCCAAGAATAATATTTTTAATAATGTTTATCTGTAATATATAGTATGTATACAATGGGCTGGTGTGATAGTACAGTGGGCAGGGCATTAGCCTTGCATGTGGCCGACCTGGGTTCAATCCTTCTGCCCCTTTTGGAGAGCCCGGCAAGCTACCGAGAGGATCTCGCTCTCACGGCAGAGCCTGGCAAGATACGCATGGCGTATTCGATATGCCGAAAACAGTAGCAATAAATCTCACAATGGAGACGTTACTGGTGCCCGCTCAAGCAAATCGATGAGCAATGGGATGACAGTGATACAGTGACAGTGATGTATACAATATTATAATATTTATGTCGTACCATTGTACCTTATTTTTTTTTATGGCTAAATAGTATATGCCTTTGTGACATTTGGGCTGGAGTGATAGCACAGGAACCGGAGCAATAGCACAGCAGATAGGGCGTTTGCCTTGCATGTGCCCAACCCGGGTTCAATCTCTACATCCCTCTCGGAGAGCCCAGCAAGCTACTGAGAGAGTATCTCGCCCACACAGCAGAGCCTGGCAAGCTACCCATGTTGTATTTGATAAGCCAAAAACAGTAACAATAAGTGTCACAATGGAGATGTTGCTGGTGCCTGCTCAAGCAAATCGATGAGCAGCAGGATGACAGTGATACAGTGAATATACTATGTATGGACACACTACATTTTTGGAGTATATTTATTGTTGATACACATTTGAGTAATTTCACCTTTTGGCAATTATTAATGCTTTTATAAAATTTACTTATACATCTCTGTGTGGATATTCACATTCATTTTTTTCCATTAGGTATCTGTAGTGGAATGGAATTGAGAAGTTGTGTGGTAACTCCACATTCAATTATTTGTGGATACACCAGATTAATTTCCAAAGTGACCCTGTAACGTCCACTACTGCCAGCAATGTGTGAGGTATCTCTCCATAATTTTCTAGCAGTTGTCATCACTTAACATTTTATTTAATGCTGTCTTAGTGTAGATAAAGTGGCATGTTATACTGCTGGTTATTTGTATTTTCTTGATAACTATTTGCATTTGCAAATTCTTTCCCTCAAAAACCGAATATCTTTTGTTTTTCCTTTTTGGGTCACACCTGGTGATGCACAAGGGTTACTCCTGGCTCTGCACTCAGGAATTACTCCTGGTGATGCACAGGGGTTACTCCTGGCTCTGCACTCAGGAATTACTCCTGGCGGTGCTCAGGGGACCATATGGGATGCTGGAAATCGAACCCGGATTGGCCGTGTGCAAGGCAAATGCCCTACCCACCATGCTATTGCTCCAGCCCCATGAATATCTTTCTTTTAATTTCCATCAATTGTAGCCCTTTCTGCTCTGTGGGGATGCAGGTGGTCATCTCTGGTCTTCTTGCTTCTAAGTGTGGAACCTCCTCTTTCCATTAAAAATGCAAGGATCAATATTCTGGAATACATATGAATAACCGTCTATTTGTAAATATATAAATGCACATTTATATGACATATTTAGTCTAAATTAAATGTACACATTATTATTATTACCTTGCATGTGACCTACCTGGGTCTGATTCCTCTGTCCCTCTTGGAGAGCCCGGCAAGTTACCAAGAGTATCCCGCCCCCACGGCAGAGCCTGGCAAGCTACCTGTGGCATATGTGATATGCCAAAAACAGTAAAAGCAAATCTCACAATGGAGACGTTACTGGTGTCTGCTCAAGCAAACTGAAGAACAACAGGACAACAGTGCTACAGTGCTGTTAAATAAGTACATATTTAACAGTATCAGTCAGCTTTTCTGGGGGGAGAAATGGGTCTCAAGCTGTTATGCCAGAGGGCAAATCTTATGTTTTGGTTCATTTTTAGACCACACCAAGCAGTGCACAGGCCTTACTCCTGACTCTTTGTTCAGGAATAATTCCTGGTGGGCTCACAGAACCATATGGAGCACCCGGGACAGAAGCTGGAGGGAAAGAATCTGGTCAGCTGTGTGTAAGGCAAGAATCCTAGGCTCTCCAGATGCAATCCCAAAACCTCAGTTTTGCAATACATTCTGTTTCCATATGGACCATTAGCACCACTCTGCAACACCAAGGTGTCAGGTACATGAAATGTATGATTAAGGGAAATGCAACCGGTAGGTTTCTTGTGCAAACCTGGCTGACACTTGAGGTCCTTCTCTCTAGGCATGTATTCGTATATATTAGGGAGAAATCTGAGAGTTTTTACTGCTTCTAAAATAGAAATGGTTTCTCAGAGGAAAAAAAAAACACATGTAGTATGTTCACAGCTGCTGACAATGTGTCATTATGTGGAACACAGCTCCCAGTGAACTGAGATTTGTCTGCCCAAACTCTACCCCACTTCTCACTATGTAATCTTATGCTGGAGTCTTTTTTTTCTCTTTATTGGTGAAGAGTATAGTACTTATTATTTATACTTTTGCAATAAAATAAATGCTTGGTGCCAGAGAGATAGTACAGAGGGTAAGGCAAGTGGCTCTGCAAGTGCCTGCTGTAGCTGTTGGTTCAAATCCCGAGCACTCTATGTGGTGCCTGAGCATTGCAAGGAGCCACTCCTGATCACAGAGCCAGGGCTGGCCCCTGAGCAATTATGCTGGAGTCTTGACTGATGCAAACTTCCTATAATGGAGGTCTGTAGTGGGGGACACTCAAGGACAGAAGAATTTGGTACGTGCTGCTAAGAGAAAAATTTATCTTCAGATGTGTTACATTTTTAGAAAGATATTCTTTTGGATGCCTCTGTGTTTTGGTGGCTTGAGCAAGGGGAGGGAAAGAGTAAGGAATGTATGTGAGTGGAATATTCCATGTACCTTAGTAAGAGAGTCAATTTCAGGGAACTTAGGAAGTTTGGAAAAATGAAAAAAACTTAGGCTCATGCATACAGGGATGAGAGATAGATGACTTTATTGAGCTAATGTCACCCAGGAATGCTCTGTGATTTTTTCCTTTTGCAGCTCCACACTAAATATTAGAGCACTGCGGTATCTTGGGTCTTTTGTTAATTGGACCTTTAAATGTGACTTTTTACACACTTCAAATATTTCCAGGAGGGCTAGAGAAGGAGAGTATAACACATACCATGGCAGAATTCCTTGGAACTCATGATAAAAGATTAATAAGAAAAATTGATAATATTGTGACAATAGTACTTTATTTATTGCAAAACTAGAATGCCAGTCAAGTGTCCGTGTCAAACTAGAATCTGACTAAAGTTACTTCTTGAGAATTACTGAAGCTACCCAAAGGGATGTCTCGGAATCATTTCCATTTTCTTACAGCACAAATGTGAATGCCACTTGGGAGTCAGGCCTTCTGAAGGGGAAAATGGGAAGTATAGCAATTGCATCATTTCTGCTCTCATTAAATTCATGTGAACTCCTCCACTTATGTCAACTATTCCAATGTTTTGTCAGTCTAAGTGTGAGCAGTAATTTTTGTTTTCCTGTTTCAAACAAAATAAGTATTTAGAAGTAAGGATTTTTTTGAAAATTTGAACTGTACACAACAGATAAGGTAAGTGACTAATAATTTTAGGGATATAGTTACAGAGGTTTTAATATTAGGAGAAATTATTATAAGGCAAGAATTATAAGAAAATAATGGTAGTTATTTTCTACCATTGCACATAATAGACATAGAAACTTTCCTGGTTTGCTATTCGATATATACACTTGCACTTATTTGCACATACATCTTCATATGAATACAAATTACAGACACAAATACACCTCTGCATGTTTGAATGAATAGACAACATTATCACTTGATTCTCAGTGATTATTTGTTGCTGAAATATTCCCATGGTTTTCATTGTATTGTTGTCATATTTTGTATGCCTTAGTAATTGCTTGATGGTTCCTCTCTAGAAGGCTATCTAGAAAGTTTATTGAGTGCTTGAGACTCTGCATTTATGAGAGCAGCTGAGTATAGTTAAAGGACAATACTGTGGACAACAACATGAATCTAAAGGGGAGAGCTGAAAATGGCTGCAACCCTCTCAAAATTATTTTGTAAAATTGGAATGCCTTGAGTTGGCACATGGTCCTTTAAAATAATAGGATAATTCTAGAAATCAGTTTTGTTATGAATTCGTGGTATCAAACATTCCCTTACTCATAATTCTCTCCAGTGGTTATTTTTCAATTTATTTTTATTTTGAAATAATGTGTGTGAAGCATAACTTCATTAAGGTGAATATTCAGAGAGGTTTGAGATGAGAATAAAGTGAATTCAGGCATTTATTCAGAACAAGACCAGATGTTTTCCCAGGAGTATTGCATTCCTAACCACAGGCCAGTGTCTGCGAGATTTGAGTGTTAGGTCTCAAAAACTAAACACTGGGCTTAATGCAAATTAAATTAGAACGAGAAAAGTAATTATCCAGAACTTGCAATGGTCAAGTAAAGAAATGAAATGAGTGTCCCTTATACAAGGAGGTGCTGCTGAATTGCTCTTAGCAAAGTAAGTTCCCTTGAGGTATTTTTCTTGGGCTGTAATGTGGAGGGTAATGCTGAGTTAGCTATGTCTTCTTACGCTTCCTGTCCTCCTATTCCTAAAGGTACACTTGAGAAAACAGCTGGATGGACTTAAGGAATAACTTCCTTAACTAAAACTGCCTAACAGGAGATGTGGCCAAATACATCTACAAAAAAAGCATTGGTCTAAGTGCTGAAAATAGTTTTGCTAGGTGTGAGGGCAGGTAAAAGCATGTTGATAAAATGTAGGGCAACCTTGGTGAAACAAATCGTGTAGTGGGCTGGAACTATTTTCTGCTTTCCTTTTCTCTCCTGATATTTTTTTTTGTTGTTGTTGTTTGTTCGTTTCCATAGGAATTTGGCAGGGAAGGGACACTGGGTAGAGGAAAGTTGATGATTTACAGCGTTTGCTTAATGTTAATTCATTTATTTATCCAAGCAAGCACTGATCTCACATCCTGAAGATTCACTGCACAGTTGAACAGGGTGGAGGAGAACGCAGGGCACTCTGGTGAGAACCCATCTCACTGAAATCTGAAGCCTGAGGCTAGCTCTAATTCCCATGTGAATCAAGCTTGTTCTCAACATTGTTTTGTGCTGTGGGGGATGTGATTTTTGTTTGGGTTATATTTGAACCGCACTGTATCATAATAACTAGCTGGTGTATGTCAGGATTAAACTTCATCAGCAGGAAAGCATACATTTCTAGACTTAGAGATATAGAATATTAAGGCAGAAAAGTATCTGATTTAAGTTCCTAATATTATGTATAGGAAACAAGGGAATTTTCCAAGGCATGTCTCTCCTGATAACACAACAGTGTTTTGTGCCTTGGAAAATAATACTTTAGGTTGCAAATATATATACTCTCAGTTCTACAAGTTGAGAAATTTTGAGCTTCAGTCATGATTTGGACAATTTGTCTAATACCTATTTTTTATTAACCCCCTGACATAATACTAAGCTTTTTTTTGAACTTCGAACCATACATGACAGTAGGTGAACTTTTAATTATTACAAATCTCTCGTGATATAGCGCATATCAGACTCTGCATAACAGTGCCAAAACATGATATTATTAAAAAATTTCCACTCTTTAAGAGAAAATATGTCATACAAGTCATCACACTTTGTTATGGAAATATATACTATTAAACTGTGAACTTATAGATGAATGGTTAGGAGGGTCAACAAGAAAATAAATGCGTGTTTATATTCCTTATTACTTCTATAATTGAGAAAATAGAATAATTATTCATACCAATTCAGCCATGAGATTAGGAAGACATTTATAGCATCTTATAAATTGACCCTTAAAGAGTATGGAAAATGTAAAATTATCAATGTGATCCAGTTTCATAAGGAAAATGAAATGTAGATGCAAGTACCTTTGGGATTTCCGAATTGGGCATGGCCAAAGAAAGTGTATGGAGGTGCCTCCTAGCATAGATCATGAACTGAGATGAAGCAGTTCTCTTGCCCTCACTGGTTTCTGTGACTTGCTCTGAGAGCTGCGACTTACTCATGCTCACACATCCATTTTCACTATGTAGTGGCAAACTCATCAATTCAAGCTTCTGGATTCCTTTCAGCTATTTTCCCAGGCACCGTGCTTCTTCCAGGGAAAGTATTCCAAGGTTCAGAACCATATGACTCCTGGACCTTAAGAGCTGTGGTATAGCTATGCTATTAGAAGGCTCATTCGAATCTTAAACTCTCTGGCTGCCTCCCCGGAGCTCTGCTATTTGACTGCTTCTCATAGAAACCCAAACTTTTAAGTAATATGGAATGCATTTGTTTGTTGTTTAGAATTAAGTCAAATTCCTCCATGAAGCAGGTAAATCCCAGCAGATATCTGTACCAAACTATAAACTTTGTCTAATCTAAGCTCTCATTTAAAGTTTTTCTATAAAATATGAATTTGTGAATGGAAGTTGATGGCAAGAGGCTGGGGAGTTGTTGCAGGATATTGAACGAGCTGTCACATTACCATAACTTGATTTAGATCCCCAGAAGGCACTTGTGACTGGAATTTTCTGGGCTGAAATGATGATGGGATAGTTAGAGGTAGAAAGATTAAGACAGATTCAGACTCGGGAGCGACTGTGAGGGCAACAGATTGTGACTGAAGGTGAAAGTCACAGGGAAGTAAAGGAAAACTTTCAGGGTAGAACTTAATTGAAGGAACATTCTGAAAGACTTAAATTTGGGATTGCAAAAGCATGGGCAATTTTAGGAGCAGAATCATTTGAGGCAGGTACATTGAACCCTGAACATATTTGATGCCCAAAATGGTAATGATAGATCTCATTCCCCTGGCCCTGAAAGAGCCTCCAATCATTGGGAAAGATGAGTAAGGAGAGGCTGCTAAAATCTCAGGGCTGAGAAGAATAGAGATGTTACCGGTGCCCTCTTGATTAAATCAAAGAACAATGGAATGACAGTGATATAGTGATACATTGAACTCTAAATCCTAAATTGAATGAAAAAAGTAGTTACAGGCCAGTCATCCCAATGAAGGACCTCAGATGTTGATCTGCAAGACACTGTTTCAAAACTTTTTAGGAGCAACAGTTTGTATTTCTCATTTCAAGGATTTCAACTTCACATTTCCAAACTAAGGGTATGACCATGTGGTCTTGACGTAGAAATTTGATAATAGTGGATTAAGAGAAATAATATTGGCTCTTTTCTAATTAAACTGAGTCAGAAGCCCAGAAACCTCCTTTGTTAATAGGGAAATGGTCTTGGTGAACTTCATTACCTCAGTGACTTTATCCTATCCTGTGGTTAAGGGAGTATAAAGATGACAGCTCTCTCCTCAGGGAGTCACCATTTCTGCTTAAAGAGTCCAGCCTTGGGGCTGGAGAGATAGCACAGCGGGTAGGGCGTTTGCCTTGCACGCGGCCGACCGGGTTCTAATCCCAGCATCCCATATGGTCCCCTGAGCACCACCAGGGGTAATTCCTGAGTGAAGAGCTAGGAGTAACCCCTGTGCATCGCCGGGTGTGACCCAAAAACCAAAAAAAAAAAAAAAAGAGTCCAGCCTTGCTCTCCTCTGGATAGGACAAATGAGTTGGAGAATAGCAGGGGTTTCAGTCGCTCAGGCTCATGCACACCAAGGTAGAGAGTGAGAAGCTAACACTGATTGAGGGTATTATCTATGCTATATACTTTCTCACGTACTTCATGCATCTTACCTCATTTAGGTCTCAGAATTCCTCCACACAGGGAAAACTATTATTAGTGAACAGTCTGAGAGAAAAAAAAAAAAAGCTTAAATAGCTGGCCTCAGGCTGCATAGGTAGGAAGTTGTGGCCACAAAGTTTGTTTATGTATTTTTTTCCTTTCCATTCTGCCTTGTGGGGAATTGAACCCAAGGCCTTACAACTGTAAGTGTTCTACTGCTGAGTCCCAAAGTCTTGAAGTTGAAACTGAAGCCCAAAGTCTTGAAGTTGAAACTGAAGCCCTTTCATTGCCTAGTTTCCAACTGCCCATATCTAATACTCTAAGCTTGCTGGAACTCCTTTGCCTACACCCAGTTCTAGGATGTTCCTGACAAAAACATCTTTGTTCCTTCCTTCAGGCAGGGAAATCAAGGTTCACTCACATTTGTTTTGTACTCCTACATTTACATCATGCCCTAGGAAAAAGAACTTCATTATAGAATTTTTTTTTCTTTTAAATTAACAAGTTTTCTGAGTGACTAGCTCAAATAGCTTAATTGACAAAATTTCCCCCAAATAAGTGGTTGATCTTTCCCCTTTAGATTAGGCATGCAAAGACTAGGTCAAAGAGGGATCACAACAGGAGATTTCAACTTCTCATCCCAGAGAGGTCTAAAATGGCATTTTTATGTGACCCACATTGGGCCCATCTTAGCCAAGGACCCCAGGGCACCCCTGCTAAATGGCACCTCGGAGCAGAACCACATCCCTTATATCATAATTCATGCGGCCTGCGTGTGTGCTGCAGTCAGCTTGGCCCTTAGCAGCCCCCTGCTTCCCCTCTGGTCCTGTGACCCCTGGCATCCTTCCAAGGCCCTGGGAACCTGCCCGTGACAGGGCCGCCCCTCACTGCTCTGCCTACTCCAAGCATCCCACACTTCACTGCAGCAGACAGAGGTTGCTCTTCCCTCTACAGCTCCCAGAGAGGAAAACCCAAATCACCCTTCCTAGAATCCTTGTCTGGTCCCCACCCCTTCTCTGCCCCCACCCCTTCTAAGGCCATTAGAGGGAATTTCTCTTGGGCAGACTGTAGAAATCCTCCAAGCATCATATTTTTCTAGCAAACGTAATTCTCCAGACGGGGAGGCCCTCAGGGCTTCTGTGGAACATTTCAGATCTGACCCTCCCCCTTCCCTCCCCTTCTAGAACTCACCAGACCGCTCCAGGCTCATAACTCTGTTCCAAGCCCTACTTGCTGCAGAGACTAAGTGCTTTTCCAGGGGCTGGCACTTCCTCACCTACCCATTCATTTCACAGCACCCAGAACTTCGGACTCCTGGCTCTGGCAGCCTAGTCTCAGGGGCTGACATTTCCCAGCTCCTGAACAGGCAGGCCCTCTCCTTTCTGAGGCTATTATCTCCTTTGGAAAGGCGTTCCCCTCATTTTTGGTGTTTATTCAAAGAGAATAGTATGTGCCAGAGTGATGGTACAATGGGTAGGATGTTTGTGTTGCATGCTGGATCCTCAGCAGCCCGTATGGTTCCTAGAGGCCTACCAGGAGCGCAAAACCAGATGCACAGCTGGGTGTGGGCTAAAAGAAAAGAACACAAAAGATCCAACTACAACTCCCCCAAAATTTCTGAGGACAAGCTCTCTAAATATTTCTGAGGATATAGATAAAATAAAATGGCATTGTTTTCTTAATATCCCAACAACTTGATTGCATATGACTTTACTATTTTGATTCATATTTTATAATATATATGCAATCTGTGTTATTCTGATCCTGAAGTAATGTTCACTTTGTGGTCCTATATTTCTTTCAGAATTCTCAATTCTATGGTCAGAAGAAGTTCTTGGAGGTGGATATGGAGACTGAAAACAAAGAAGGAAGTAAAAATCTCAGAAGGCAGTAAATATATTAAACTTCTCTGTTCATTCTAAATCAAATAAATTATGCAACCTATAGTTGCTTTTGACTGGTATTTGACTGCCAGAGCCAGAACTAGCTCATGGTTTTCTGTGGTGTCTAGTTTGATTTTAAAAATGCATAGTTTTGTTAAAGAATAGGTCATTTTGACATAGCTTGGGAAAAATTTTAAAAATATAATAAGTACTCAAGAGCAATTGTATCCCAATAGTTAATTTAAAAATTGGCTATATGAAACTCAGAACATATTTTCTGCCAGGTTAGATCACAGAGATCGTAGCGGTGAATAGCAATATTTTTCTTATAGGGTTTGTTACCTCATATTCCTGATCATAGATCCCTGTAGTGAAAAGAATATGGTAAGAAATCAAAAGAGAGAAGTGTGAGATAGAGAATAAAATAGAGATGAGACAACATGGTGGCAATAACTTGGTCTGACTCTGACCCTGAAAAAGTTCTTTAATCTTTCTGAGTCTTATTGGTAGAAGAGAAATACTGCCTAACTCTCCAAGGCATGGAGCACCTAGCAATGCATCTAGCACCTTCATTCTTGGGTAACTCCTCCATTTTCTTATCCCTGCATTTGCAGCCCTCTGAAACTCTCCATGTACATCAGTCAAAATAAGCCCAGTCCCTAAAATGATCTTTCACCACAAGTACCTATCTTCCTCTGCTTAACTCAGGATTGTTGATCTCAGCTGGTGTAGGAGAAAAGCAACAGGACTGGACCAATTCTCAAAATTCATGGGGCGCAGGATGGGCTCTGAAGTCCCCTAGAGTTGGTTGCATTTTTTAAAGTGCTTATTATCCAGAAAGCATGTGTCAGTGATGTGATTTAGTCAGCCAGCTACAGTGAAGGCAAAACTTCAGGCACAGTAGGAGGAGGATATTTTTGGGCTGGTGAAGGTCACCTCATTCTGTGCACCGGTCCCTGGTCAGCTGCGTGCTGCATTTCCTTTTTCACAGTTCCTTTCCTTTCTTTAATTCTGAACCTCCAATGTCTCCAATATCTCTAAAGCTCTCTTCCGGCAGAATGCCATTTTTTTTTTTTTTGGTAGTAGCACCAGGGGTTCCAGAGGTGAAGAGACTGGGAGGAAGGGGCATTTGCACATGCTGTTCAAACTCCTGAGTCATTTATAGGTAGGAGCTGTCTCTTTGAGTATTTCAGATACCTTTTTATAGTGTTGTGAGAATAGCTGAGGGATTGTGTAGATGTGAGTTTGGTGAAAAATGTTCTCTGGAAGTAGAAGTACAAATTAATGCTTCAGTGGTCTTAGCTGAAAGTTTTGGGAAAATGACGGACTTCCCATTTTCATTATTTATTTATTTTTACCAAATTGTGAGTCTTTTGTGTTTGAATTGGCATGGGTATGGCAGATTTGTTTCGTCTTAGTCACTCATTTTAAACATCAGGAAACCAAATCCCAGAAAGGTAAACATGAATAACCTCTGTAATTGCTCTGTAAATTCTCATTTCCTTTGACTCTTCCACCCGACTCTGAGGATGGACACAGAGTGGCAGTGGTGAACTCTGTATTAGTGATTTCAGTGCCGCTTTTTCCCCCAGATGATAAGCTTTAGAAAGAAGTTGGTAAATAAAGGAAAGCACGGGGCTAAATATATGGCAAATGGCCTGTGAAGCGGGACAAGGAATAGGGAAGGGAAACGTTTCTATTTGCATGTAGAAACTGTTAGCTAAAGGCCTTCTCTATGGGGTGATCTCTGCTCACGGTAGCAGTGGTGCGGAGAGGTAGAAATGACAGAAAAACTCTTGTTTGGGGTATTCACCCCACACTTGACAGAGGTATCACATAACACCACAGACCTTGTTATTCCGTCTACATTTTCTAATTAAGGAAAACATTGTACTTTGTCAGAAAGGATTAAAAATACTTGACTGGGGGGTAGGGATGTGGTTCAAGTGGTAGGAAATATGCCTTGCATGATTGAGGTCCTGGTTTCCCAGGTACCACATGGTCTCCTGAGCCTTCTCTGTGCCCAGCACTGCTAAGTAGAAGTGCAAAACGCTTGAGTCTACACATCGGAGTGGATGGATATAGTTAATGATCCCTGCAAGTAACAGACTACATGGTAAATAAGTAAATTAAAAAAAAAAAAACTTGACTACCTTACAGAGGATGGGTATATCAAACAAGGTGATCAATTGTAAAAATCGTTTATAAGTCAAAAGTCTTCAGTAATGCAAAAAGTCTCACTTTACTGATTATCTTCTTCACGACTTTTTTACTTTTCTCCTTCCATTGGAATCAAGCTTTTCCTTCCGGCTGCGTAGTCCTCATGATGTCAATCTCTGAGGAGAGGTTCAGTTTTTTTTTGGATTTTTTTATTTATTTATATTTTTTGGTGGCCGGGACTGAAATGTTCTGTCAGGGAGGGTAGGAAGGGTCAGTATCAAAGCTCAATAGATTTCTAGTTATCATCGCTCCTTCACATTTCTCTGAAAAGTACTGGTCAGTGGGCAAACTGCCTGCTGGGGATATTTGACCTTGAAAATGGTGAAAAAATTAAATTCAGACTATTTTTTTCATTGTGCCCCCGGAAAAAGCAGTTAGCAAGCCAGCTGTGTTATTATGACTGGGCCTGTGGTCACAATAGGTCATAATAATGATTTTAGCAAGTTCTTAGAACATTTGCCTTCATCCTAATAAAATGTTTTATTTATATTACATGAGACCAAATCTTCATGAAAAATACCATCATTTATTCTGGGAAATCCTTGAGTTTCCACTTCTTTTTGGCTTGATGTTGTCACTTACTGAAACATTAAGCACTGTGGGGGAAAAAAAACGGAGTCATTTTTGCTTATCTGTGATACTCAAATCATATTAGAAATGTTGACAATTTCTCTATTATTTGAGAAGTTCACAAATGCATGACATAATCAATTATGAAAACCATCCATGAGTGTATTAATTTTGAAATCCCCCAGTTATATAGCTGTCACGGTCACTGTCACTGCCATCTCGTTGCTCATCAATTTGTTCGAGCGGGCACCAGTAACATCTCTCATTGAGAGACTTATTGTTACTGTTTTTGGCATATCCAATACGCACGGGTAGCTTGCCAGGCTCTGCCGCTCGGGCTCAATACTCTCGGTAGCTTGCTGGGCTCTCCGAGAGGGGCGGAGGAATCGAACTCGGGTCGGCCCCGTGAAAAGCAAACGCCCAACCGCTATGCTATCGCTCCAGCGCATATTAATTTTGTTTTCTATTGTGTGTTGTATAGAAATTTGGAAATAAGTTAAAACCATTTTTTCTAACATTTTCTTGCAAGACTTTGCATAATTCATAAAATTGTTCTTGATAATGCATATTGCAAAAATAATTAGATATTGTTAACAACGCACAAAGAAGCAATACTCTTATAGTTGGGTAAGGTTTTTCTCTCTGATACAGATAGAGATGGACAGAAAAAATGATAGGAGACCTTGGAGGAAGGTCCATTCTCAGAGCCTGAAAGTCAGGCAAAGACCAGACATGGGTGAAGAGCAAACATCAGTCGGGAAGAATAACTGAGTTGTCAGAGAGATAGATCCTGGAAGATATAAGAGATCAACTATTGGGGAGGAAAATGGGACCAGTCACGGCTAATAAGAGACGTAGTTCAGGACTCCTGTGGTCACATCACACCATATGCCACACTGATCTTTATGACTCAACTTGGGCTAATTTAGAACTTAATTGTCGACCATATGATTTATCCTGGGGAATGGTCACTGTGCATTTTGAGAAGAGACTTTCTGTTGCTAATGTCTGAAATATTCTGTCCACTGGCCTAAAGAATGACTTAAGGTCAATGTTGCCATGTTGATTTTCTGTCTGGATGATGTATCCATTGTTGAATATGGTATGCTGACATTTCCTGCTATTATTGTATTGCCTTCTGTTTCTGCATTCTGATCCATTAGTAACTGCTTAATGTATCTAAGTGCTCCACTGATGGATAGATAAAGTCTATGGCTGTTATATCTTTTTGATGAATATGCCCTCTTATAATGACTTCTTTGTCTTTTGTTACCCTTCTTGGCCCAAAGTCTACTTTGTCAGATAATATAGCTATACCTGCTTTCCTTTGCTTTCTAAGTTGCATGTCTGATCATTTTCCAATACGTTACTTTGAGTTCGTGTTTATCCTTAAAGTTTAATAGAGTTTCTCATAGGTAACATATATTGATGCTCTCCATTGTGAGACATAACTGGTGCCTGCTTGAGCAAATTGATGAGCAACAAGATGACAGTGACAGTGACAGTGACAATGATTTACTAATGCTTTCTTGTGAATTGTTTTCTTACACTCATTTTCCTTGTTCCTTTCTCCTCTTGCTGCTTTCTTTGATGAATTGATGGCTTTTGTGTTAGTATATTTTGATTTCTTTCTCTTTCCTCTTTTGTGAATATATTGTAGGCTTTCATTTTGTGTTAACTTTAAAGAGTATGGAAAGAATTATGTGTACGCATACACATATAACCTATTTTATGTTAACAACTTCAATTATATACAAAAACTACCTTTCACTACCCACAGTTGCCATTGGTGACACAATTTATATATTTTATGCATGCACACACATTTCAGAGATACCATGGGTTCAGTTCTAGACCACTGCAATATACCCAATATTGGAATAAAGTGAGTTTTGGCTTCTCAGTTAGTGCATGTGAATGACATGTTTGCACTAATGCAGCCTATTTAGTATGCAATGTAGCATTTTGCCTAAAAACATCTAAATTTATTAATTAAAAATACTTTCTTGCTAAAAAACACTAAGTGTTATTTGCATCTTTGGTGAATCATCATTTTTTTCTTTTTACCACTAGTGGTGACTCCTACAAAAACTAGTATCTGTGAAGTGCAATACATGAAAACACAATAAAGGAGGCATGTCTATTACAGCATGTCCATTAATGAATTATATGATTATAGTTATTTTTTAATGTTTTCGTCTTTAACTTGTACTCTAGCATTCAGTAGTCCATATACCATATTACAGACTTCATTTATTAAGCATCTGAGTAAAAGCTGTCAGCAGAATTGCTTGTAGCTTCCATGCACATGTGCCTGCAGTGAAAGCCCATGATGGGTGGGGGGCATGAAGCTGAACTGCAAGCACCAAAACTGAAGAACTGACTCGGGGTTGGGGATGGGGGGTGGGCAAAGGGACCAACCACGGAGCCAGACCTGACTAGTGGCACAAATCTAAGGTGGAGGATTCAGTAAAGAGGAAGGGGTAGAGGGGGCCCAAGCAGTTTAACAGTTCTTTACCTGAGGTTTAAGTTGTTTATCTTCGCAGGGGTCCACAACAGCACTGTTTGGACACTGATGGTTCTTCAAGGATAAAGCTTCAGTGCTTGGCAGTATCACAGGTCACTGTGAACCCTGGTTGTTGGGTCTTATTGATCTGGGTAGGAAGAAACTAAAGACAACCTTTGAGTGGGGATCTAAAATCCTGGAGAAACTGCTGATCCTCTCTATCTTCTGAGCAATCTGGCCAAAGGATGTCTTTCCAGCCTGAATCAGCTCCCGGATGGCCTGGAGGAAGCGATGGTGGGGGACTAATTGAAGCTGGCTACCCTGTGCAGTTGTTCTCAGGGTTTTTGTTTGTTTCTTTGTATTGCTAAAATGTCTTAAAAGGATTCCAGAGCACTCCCAGAGCTGTTCTTTTCTAGGAAGCTATAAAATGGTTGTCCTTCTGGGCTTTCTATGTTATCATTTTAGAGATATCTCTCTGCTACTGACTCTTAAAAGTGTGTGTGTGTGTGTGTGTGTGTGTGTGTGTGTGTGTGTGTGTCAGAGAGAGTGAGCACAAATGTGCTAAAATGTCAATAATTGATAAATTTCACTCAAATGTATTTTTTAAAGTTTGAAATTACTGTAAAATATCACTAGTTGAACTATGTCAGTGACTATTTAAAGTAAAAAGTTAAAAAAAAATGAGGCACCATCTCACTGAAGGAACACTGGAATTCATGTGACATTATGTTCACCTGAATAAAGAGGAATATTTTCTTGACCTTAAAAATCTCACTGAGAGAAAGTGATCACTTCAGAAGTCAAACCTTGATCTGCCTAACTCAATATCCCATATTTTTTTCCACAAAGTTTTACTATCAAATCAGTTTTATTAGGCTGATTTCAGGATTTATTTCATGATTAATGTGCCTAGTTTCAATCTAAGAACTGCGAAAAAATTCTTTTTCCTTGCTGAGACAGGGTCATCTTATGGTTCCAAGTATAGAGCCAGACCTACTCAGTTAATATACTGTTCCATCTTTTTAAAAAATTGTGTAGATTACTCAGTCTTTTAAAACTTTACTTTCCAGGGGACAGAGATAGTACAGAAGAGTTAAAAAAAAAAAAAACTGACTAAGATCCGGAGCTGCTGTGCTCGAAATGGACCTTCTGCTCCTGAAGACTATGATCCGAGAGGTCTTCTAACCCATTTTGGCACCCAGAGCGGCTTCTTACAGAAATGCATCTAGATTGTGAACTGAGCTAAAATATCAGAAATCTAAAACCACGAGGCCGAGAGTCTTCATTCTCAGCAATGAAAAGAAATTATTAAATGATGCCTTTTCAGCAGGCCTGATTGTTGGGGGAAAATTCCAAACAATAATAGTGAGTTCTCTATTGAAATATTGAGTGTATTCAAAGTATAGAGAGAATAAAGTCAAGATCATTAGCTACTCAGGTGGTGGGAGGGGGGTATAGTGGGGTTCTTGGTGGTGGAATGTGAGCACTGGTAAAGGGATGGGGGTTTAATCATTATATGACTGAGACTTAAACCTGAAAGCTTTGCATTTTTTTTCACGGTGATTCAATAAAATAAAAATTTTTAAAAAAACTGACTGGGGGACTGAGTGATATTACAGCAGGGAGGGTGTTTGCCTTGAACATGGCCGACTCTGATTAGATTCCCTGCATCACTATGGTCCCCAGAGCATCTCGAGTAATTCCTGAGTTTAGAACCAGGAGTAACCCCTGAGCATGATCAGGTGTGGCCCAAAAAGCCCGAAATAAAACAAACAAAACAAAACAAACCTGACTTGCCTGCCACCAATCCTGACCTGGCACTACATGATTGTTACCATGAAACTGGATTTCCCTGAGCTGGTAGGATTTTGAGAATTGTATAAATATTTGCATACAAACTGAGAAAGTAAAGAAGCTAGAGTTTATTGTGTAGTTTAAATAGGTAGGTCAGGGTCCCTCCCCAAATGTTTAAGACCGCCTTTTCTGGTGCCTGGAGAAGGGGCACACCTGGCTATCTTAGGATTTACTCCTGGCACTTGCCTCAGGGATCAATCCTAGTGGGGCTCAAGGTACCATATGGGATGCTGGGATTGAACCCAGGTTAGCTCCACGCAAGACAAGTAGCCCTACCCTTTGGCCCTCAGACCTTTCCTTATCCAGGTACAATGTCTCTAGTTCCTCCCTCCCACATGCCCTCCCAGTCTCTATGTACAACTTCCGTTCTTGCATTCTACTCACTAAAGGTAAAAGGTTATGGAAACACTGTCAGGGTCTTCCAAGGGTAACTTACATTAGTTGCCACATCTTATTTCATGCATTTTTGTCTTTGTTTGTATGTGTACATAGGTGCTTCTGTGTGTGTCAACTTTTCTTTTTTTTTTTTTTTTCAGAAAGCAGCCTGTGGAAAAATGACTTCTTGGGATTTTTCCTAGGAAAATTGATTTTTTCACTATTTTTCTTTTATTCTTCCTAATATTATACGTCTAAGAATAATTACTTGACATTTTGAGTTCTGAAAAGTAAATACGTTCTAAAGATAAAACAATGGATGAAGATCAAGCTGCATAGACCAAGGCTAATAATGCATTCTTTCATAAAAACCATTAAGCTGAACGTTTGTGTTTTGTCAGAATCAAACCTATTTCGGTTGTGGCTAGGCACCGTGAAAAACAGATCAGACATAAAGTTCTCAAAGAAAACTGGTTGTAAAACATACACTTGAATAATGCCAACAATAACTAGGCTATCCTCACAAGTTTATGATTTTGAAAATGGAAGTGATGTGGCTCAGTTTGAAAAGGGATTCAAAACATCAAATGCTTAATCTTATTTTTTATTTTAAGAATTGGTCTGTAAACATGAGGGCTCTCAGCCTGTCTTATTATTTTTGCTTCCATGTGGTCAAAAACACAAGAGGCATCTTATTTTTCAGGTTTTACTGAGAAATAGCCATGGTGGGAACAAAAAGTTGAAAACAAAGGGCTTATTGTGAATTTTTAAAAGTATTTTCTTTTCAATATAATAATGACTCCATCTTGTACTCGATTTGAATTTGGGTATGTAGGACATGACAGTTAGTTTCAGGCCTTTCCAGAGAAGGAAATCTAGGCATGAGATCTTCTCCTTTTAGGATTATTGTCTCCTTCCATTGAGAGCAGACTATGGAGGCAAATTCTTGACCTTCTGGAGGTCTGTTGGACAGGTATATAGTTCACTTAGTTACTTAAACTCTCATGCCAGCAAATATAGTCTATTTGCAAGACCTTTGATTTTGCTTCCCAAGCCCTTCTTGCATCGTGTGCTCATCACTCATAATCATTGCCAAATCCAAGCAACACGCAGTTTGTCTTACTCAAGGCACTTGGCCCATGTTGCTGCCTGATAATATACATTGAGCCTTGGCCTGATGTAGCTTTTATTCTGAATTTTGACAGGATGCAGCAACTTGTATTCCTCTACTCTCCTTTCCCCATACCTCCCACAAATCTCAATGACTTTCTATTACCTACAACATAACGTCTCAACTTCTCCATCTGGTCTTGCACACCAATTCTACCTAGCTGGAAACCATCTCTTCAGTCTCATTTTTTGCCCCTTGATTTCATCATCTTAGCTGAACTCTTAACATAGTTAAATCTATCACGGTCTTTGGAAGTATGTTGTAAGGGATAAAGAAGAGGAAGCAGGAAGGATCAAAGGAAAAATGGGCTAAAACCCTCTGAACTAATAGGTGACACAGTCAAAATTCTAATAATCAACAAAATAAATTCTTTAACTTACTCTGATTACAAAATAACTTGTCTGTGCATTGAAGATGATCTGACTGGATAAATCATTTCTGAGATTCTTATAGTTTGGACTCCTTCTATTTGGAAGCAGGGCTTCTCTCTCGAAAGGGACCTCTATGACTGAAGGGAAGACTTTTGACTGGACTCCTGGACATTGTGAGTTGTCCTAAATTCATGACCTGATTCTACAAAAAAAATCCTTTTTTTAGGTACAACTGTGCAATTTTAGGACCAGGTGAAACCCTCACATGGCCTTTAAAAATTATTTTTAATGTATGTTCGTTCAGGTTAGTATATATTAATTTCAAATTCTGCTTTGACCAGTCACTAATCAATTAAACCATCCATGTAATAGTTGGCATGATTAAGGAGAGGTCCAACATATATTCGAGAATAGTGCAAGTGGGATGATTTGTCAGAAGTAAAACAGTGAGACATTTTCGGATGTTGTCTTTGCTTTTTAAGCATGCTGTTTCTTGTGTAGATTTTCTTTTTATTAGTTGCAACTTTACAAGGACACTGAAGCTTCCCTTTTCTGCCCACTTTTGAATTTGGTAAAATAACTATACATCTTTCCTGCTGTGCATCATTTTTCTAGCATTACAGTCACTTATTATATACTTTAATTGTACACTGTTGTGTTTGGGAGTATGCCTGTCTCAGATCCCTATACACACAGTCAGAAACTTCTATGAGAAGCTGGGAATTGAACTTGTTTCTTCTTAGTACATGTCAGTGTATTTTATACTATTGAGTTTCAACACATATTTTATGGTGAATTAACAGGTACCTTGTAACTTGTGTCTGTTCAATATAAATTGACTAGTCTTCAAGTGCCATGTGGAAGTATATCATAGCTAAATACAATCTCAGAAGGAGAATTTATTTGTAAAATGTGCTGTGAATTGGTTTTAAATTTAAGTTTCTTATATTTTTATTTATTGAGGTAACAGTGGGCCGGAGCGATAGCACAGCTGGTAGGGCATTTAACTTGCATGTGGCTGAACCGGGTTTGATTCCTCCGTCCCTCTTGGAGACCCTGGCAAGCTACTGAGAGGATCCTGCCCACAAAGCAGAACCTGGCAAACTACCTGTGGCGCATTTGATATGCCAAAAAACAGTAACAAGTCGCAAATAGAGACGTTACTGGTGCCCGCTCGAGCAAATCGATGAATGTGATGACAGTGATACAGTAACACAGTGATACAACAGTGCTAACATTACTACTTTATTCTCACCACCAAAGTAAACATCCCTCTACCAGTGTCTACTAGACCCTCTCTACCTTTGTTCCTTTCTCCTCTCCTTTCTGATTACTTCAGTTCTAAACTTCAAACTGATTTGAAATGGCTTTGTCTGTGATTTGCTTTGCTTACTTATATTCCACATGGAAGAATTCATCCATAATCTGTAATTCATTTCTGAATTAGTTCACTTAACAACTTCTCTTCCTGTTTTATCCATGAGGTTGCAAGTGGACAAGAATTCCTCATTTATTTTATAATACTGAGTGGTTTCCACTGTGTCCACATGCCGCATCTTCTTTGTTTGCTTATCCATTGTGGGTGAGAGCATAGCACTGTAGCACTGTCGAAGCACTATCGTGCTACCCACTGTGCTGTTGCTCCAGTTCGAGAACATAGGTTGTTTTGTAAACAATTTTTCAGATCAGTACTTACAAATGATATTGCTCAATGCTATGGTCAATCTATTTTTGGTATTTTGAGAAATCACTCTACAGATTTCCCATAGAGACTGGATTCGTTTTCATTAGCACCAACACTATTAGAAGGGTCCTTAAAAAAGAAAATTTTAATAATGTTTATTGATTATTAAAATTTTTTGCCTTTAATTCTCGAGTCTTTACCATGACTCACTGGGAGTCTCCCGGTGGACAGTTCCACAACGAAATTGACCACATCATATTCAATCGAAGGTTTTGCCTGACCGATGTTGCTGTTGTCCCAAAATTCCAAATGGGATCAGACCACCATCTCCTTTGTGCAAAATTCTACTTCACAAAGTGGGGAGAAAGGTCTGCAAAATTTAAGTCTAAGAAGGCAACTCCCAGAATGACCACCAACTGGGAGCTCTTTGGCAATATTCCAGCAACATGGGAAGATGCCATCGTTGACAACATGGGCGAGGAATACGATCGACTGGTTCAGCACCTCCATGACTGTGCAAAGAATGCTGATAGTGAGAAAGCCACAAACAGACGCCTGTCTTCAGAAACTCTCAAGCTCATTTATCAACATGGTTTGGCTCAAGCCTTAGGCAACCACAAGCTAACATCCGACTTCGCAAAGCTGTGCGATAAAAGAAGGCCTCAAAGAGAGAAGAGCAGCAGTGTTGGCCAATGAGGCAGAAGCTGGGAAAAGCATTCACAATGCTCACCTGTCCTTCGCCAACTACACTACCTGTCTGAATTCAAGGTTCTATCTCAGTGGAAAACCAGTAGGACCGTTCTGTTGTACAAGAAGGGAGACATCCATGACATTGGCAACCATCGCCCAATCTGCCTATTGTCCGTTGTCTACAAGTTGTTCACTCGAGTCATCCTGAATAGAATAGGCAGAACACTAGACGAAGGAAAACCATGCAAGCAAGCTGGGTTCCGAAGGGGATTCAGCACGATAGACCATATCCACACAGTAACGAAACTCATTGAAGTTTTGCGAGAGTTCAAGATGCTGCTCTATCTAACGTTCATCGACTTAAAGAAGGTCCTCGATTCTGGTGAGACTGAAGCGGTCATCGAATCCCTAGCCAAACAAGGCATTCAAACTCAGTATATCAAAATCCTCCATGAGCTGTATTGTGGATTAATCACCAGGATCTCACCATTCTACAAGAAGTGATCATTGATGTCAAGAGAGGGGTGCAGCAGGGTGATACCATTTCACCGAATCTCTTCAGTGCCGCCCTCAAGAACATCATGCAACGACTGGAATGGGAAGAAATTGGAGTGAAGATAGACGGTTGGCAATTACACCACCTCCGCTTTGCTGATGACATCATTCTCATAATGCCAAACATTAGCCAAGTGGCACAAATGCTGGCCAACTTTGACCACGAGTATGGAAAGGCTGGATTGCAGCTGAATCTCAACAAGACGATGTTCATGAAAAACGAACTAGTCCCTGAAGTTCCATTAGCTCTCAATGGAATGAACATCTCTGCATGCAGCAACTATGTGTACATGGGTCGAAAAATCAACATGAGGAACGACTTGGTGCCAGAACTGTGCAGGAGGAAGAGAGCAGCATGGAATGCCTACAAGAGCGTCGAAGATGTGGTTAAGAGGATGAAGAACCTCCAAATCCAGGCACATCTTTTTGATTCCACCGTTCTTCCTGCACTAACATATGCCTCAGACACCGGGGCCCTATGCAAACAGGATGAGAATGCTATTACGGTATCCCAGAGAGGAATCGAAAGAGCTATGCTAGGAGTATCATGTCTCACTCAAGTGAGAGAAGGAATTCGGAGGTTTGTCCTCCATGGACGGTCAAGAATCAGGGACGCTGTCTCATTTGCCGAGGTATCAAAAATCAGATGGGCCGGTCATGTAATGCGATTCAGAGTTGACTGCTGACTAGAGCTGTTACCGACTGGATTCCATGGGATGCCAGAAGACCGAGTGGCCGCCCACCAACTAGATGGTCAGATTTCTTCATCAAATCCCTGAATGAATGATTTGAGGCTCTTCCTGTTCCTGGAGCAAGCAGATATCATTGGGCTGCACTAGCACGTGACAGGGACAAACGAAGATGTTAACTGGCGCCCGCTCAAGCAAATCAAAGATCAACGGGACAACGAGTGAAGTGATACAAGTGATAATTCTAGATACTGCATCTTTTTACATACATAATAAGGATTGGTGTCAAATAATCCTACTAGCTGAGAACTGGAAGCATTTTAGACAATTAGTGAAGAGTATAGATTCAGAGGGCTGGAGTGATAGCCCAGTGGGTAGGGTGTTTGCCTTGCACGAGGCAGACCCGGGTTTGATTCCTCTGCCCCTCTTGGAGAGCCCGGCAAGCTACTGAGAATATCTCGCCCGCACAGCAGAACACCAGCTACCCATGGTGCATTCGATATGCCAAAAACAGTAACAACAAATCTCACAATTGAGACGTTGTGCTCGCTTGAGCAAATCGATGAGCAATGGAATGACAATGATACAGTGATACTGTCATCAGATTCAGAAATGAGTATCTGAGTGTATATGCCTATTTTAAGTATACCAGGTCATGGTGTCTATCTGGAATAGTATTAAAAATAAGGATAAGGATAGTTCACTTTAATTTTCAGGTGCTTTTTTAGTGTTATAGGAAAATAACAACTTACAGGAGTTCTCCTTTCATTTTAGTTTCGGTCTCCAGTATAGATTTTTACTGGAAGTAGCTAAAACTATAATTTTAGTTTTCATTATATTTTAAAAGTACACTAATTAAAGCCCCAGCCATATAATAAACTCTACATTGTGATGGGAAATATTCATATCAGTGTATGAATCCAACTAACATTCATCCTAATAATCTATGTGAAATAGCCTATAGGGCCAATGGGCCTTGAGACAGTAGAGAACAGGAAAAGAAATAAATCTCAAAAAGGAAATACTTCATCTCTAAAAGTTGATTTTATTACCAACAATAGGAAGGATATTATAAATTTAATATGCTTGGCAAGGTAACTCTGTGATCGCTTGCTTTTACTTACTTCTGAGCTAGAACTTTAATATACAGTTTAATATACAGATCCTTCCTGAGGTTTCTGACTTCAGCCTTGACATTCTCAAGAAGAAAAACTTATTTTCTCCATGAAACTAGGTAGAACAAGAAGTAGCCCCTGTATAAATATGTCTTTTCTCAGTTTTAACTTATATTGGTTGGGTATTTCTACATGGCAAACATAAGCAAATATCAAGCACATTTAGAATGGAGATTTTGTTCCCTCCTTAACCGGACTTTGTGATTGAACAATGTGTTAATGACCTGAAGTAATAGTTCAGTGCACTGACTCTAGAATAAGGGACAACTTCAACCCTTAAAATAAAATCAAGGGGATAGAACCATAGAACAGCAGGTAAACCACATGCTTTGCTCTTAACCGAACTGGGTTCCATCCTCAGGACTACATAGGGTTCCCAGAATCCACGAGGAGTGATCCTTGAGTATAGTCAACAGTAAGCCCTGACCACTGTTGGGTGTAGCCCCCAAACCTCAAACTGATAATAATAAATAAAATTAATTTAAAATTCAACATGGAAATTTTGATTTTTATACATAACTTTTAATGATAGACTGGATTTAGTTCCCATACTTTTTAATTTTGGTACTCTAGAGTATTGCTTTAAAATCCTCTACCAAGCACCCTCTGCAAGAAATTCATTAAGAAATGAGGATTCAGGGCCGTAGTGATAATACAGAGGGTAGGACATTTGCCTTGCAGGTGGCCAACCTGGGTTCAATCCCTGGCATCCCATATGCCCCCCCCCAAGCACCTCCAGGAGTAATTTCTGAGTGCGGAGCCAGGAGTAGCCCCTGATCATTGCTGGGTGTGACCTGCCCCCCCCCAAAAAAAAAGAATTAGAGTTCCTTTGAGATAATCATGTATAAACAATGCATAAACAATGATTTCAGTTTTTCAGTTTCTTTTAGGTTGAGGACTTTTTAGGAACATTCAACTGTTTTGCTAACATTTTATTATTATTTTTAAATACCCATGCATATTCAATATGCCAAAAACAGTAACAAGTCTCACAATAGAGACATTACTGGTGCCTGCTCGAGCAAATTGTTGAACAATGGGACAACAGTGCTTGCTTACAGTGCAAAGATTTTTTAAATAAAAACTTAATTTACCCTCCATAAAGTGAATTTTGCTAATTAAAAGACTGATTCTTAGAGTTAACACCTGTCAAATACCAACTAACATTTTAATGTTAATCCAGGTGCTGATATATGACTTGATTGCAGAAATTTCATGGGCATAAACAAGAAGGCAAAAATTAATTATTACTTATTGTTCTTGAATTAACAATTAGTTTTCATTAACTCCAAATTAGAATTATTTTTCAAATTAATCAGTGCAGAGCAGAATCTCAATGATTTGGTCGCAATGGTTTTGTAGAGCAATAAAAATCATTATTAGCTTTTCAACACTGGTCACTTTTAACCATGTTTAAATTTGTAAATATTACTAACATAAAAGATCAACTTTTTTTTTTTCTGAGACATATTCAGAGGAATAGTAAAAGAGTGGCATACAGATCTGGCAATATTCCCTAAACTTTCCCTTAGCAGTCTCCATGAACATTATTTAATTTACATATTTTGGTGTTACAGTGCTTGAATTTCTAAAATAATTTGCTTAATATTTTAGCATATGATAAAAATTTAATAAATGTGACATATATTTCAAACCAAAAAACTACCCGGGTGGGGGAGTTTGAACTATACACGCAGCAGTATTAAGGGCCATTTCCAGCTCTATACTATCCCTCCCTGTGGTGCTTGGAGAACTAGGTGATGCCAGACATCAAACCAAGATCAGCCATAAGCAAGTCAAGAGCCTTAAACCCTGTATTACCTTTCTGCCACACAAGCAGAAGATTAAGGGGAAAAAACTCTTATCTGTTATTTTGTTGAAGAAAACTCATAAATACTTATGAAAGTATATTTTAGGCACAGCCATTGAGGTGGTCATAAAATGTATCTGAAAATTGTTTTGTGTACCTCTTCTAAAGAGTTATATACTAATGTCTCTCTCCTAAGCCAAGCTGAACTAGTGACTTGTTTCTAATGATTAGAACAAGTGGAAGTGACACTGGTTGACCTCTGACTTCCTGTTCTCATGGGAACAACCCCTGGAGACCCTGAGGCAACCCATTAAAAAAAATCCCATTCCTTTCAAAACGCCAAGCTGGAGAGTGATCCCATGGAGAAAAGCAGAGAAAGGGAGGAAGATGTCTGAGGAACCCAGATGGAATCTTCCCAGCCTGGACAAGGAAAGCTGTCAAAGACAAGAAGAGAATACTGTGATATTCCAGATGTCCCAGTCTGCGGTCACCTGATTGTGTCTTCATGAGAGCCTCAGGACCGGAAGGGAACAATAGTGATGATTGTTGTTCAATCATCTGGAAGCTCAGACCTCCAGAAGCTAAGAATAGTAAATGCTGATCCTTGTTCTAAGCCTCAAATTGTGGACAGTGTATTAGTCAGTTTAGACATCTGGAACAACCACCACTACTGAGTTGGACAATTGCAGGGGGGTTAAAGGTCAAGGGAATGAATGTACCTACCCTGGAAAGGTTAAACCATCAAGAAAATACCTTTTAAGCTCACTGGATCTTTAAATGCCAGAGCTTTTGGGGCTGGAGAATAATCTGATACGTAGTTAGAGGAACTTCAAAGTCTTTATCGACAGCTATTAGTTGGGTCTGGGTCAACCATGGCCTGATTTAATTTCTATAAACTACACTACTAGCCTCCTATTTTAGGTACTACCCAACACTCACCTCTGATTTCTAACTCTGCATGTGTGTGTGTGTGTCCCATGTCTGCACACCTTTATACTTTCTGTATTTTTTATTTTATATGAAAAATATAGTACTGTGGTTACTTTATGTATAAATATCCAGTTCTAGGAAGAACATACTGTACATAAAATGAAAGTTGGAGAAAGCTTAAGAAAAGAATGAATAAAACAAATTAAGAAAGGAATAATTGCTAAATCCCCTTTATCCACATAAATTTTCACCTAAGTTACACATAGTATTTTTGTGATCTAAATACTTAAATGAAGCATTAGAATTAATTGGTGGTGAAAACAAAGCTTATAAGAACCAAAAACATCAAATCTAATTGATAACGATCACCTATTTTTCCTTAAGGACAGGCTTGCCTGTGCTATGCTGCTGGATTCACTCTAAATTAGAAAAAAAAACATATTCCCCAATGATAAAATTATTTATAGTACCAGTGAAGATTGTTCTATTTCCTGAGTTATGTGGGATTTCTCTTACACAATTCTGATACCTCTGGGAAATAATCCGCAGAGTACCTATTGCAGAAATCTTTCCCGGTCCAAGTTCGCACTTAATCATCAGGGAATACATGTGTTCAGGCATTGAGAAGAAAATGTTTTGAATCCCACTGCTTCCTTAATTGGTTCACAAAAACGAGGAAATGGATGGTTAGTGACTATTCGTAATATATATGTATATATATATTGAATATACTCATCAAGAAACTTCTATTTTTTTAAATATTCAAACAATGTACTCTCAATTCTAGATATGAAGGTCAATAAATGTAAACCATGTATTTCAAAAGTACATGGCAGGTTTTATAGAGCGATATAGTCACCATATATTTTTTGTGGTTTCAAAGTCTGCATTAGCATTGGGGATTGACTGTCAAACATAGATCATTGAGAGCTACCTCCAGAAAAATTATGCAGGGTCCCATAAGAGTTAGCTACTTCTCATGGAATTTCATCTTGAGATACTTGGCTCAATATAGCCCTCTTTATTTATTTTTTATCCATTTATTTTGCTTTTGACATACTTATGGTATCAGTTTTATTTTTTTAAAGTTTTTATCTATTTTTTTGTTTTATTTAAATACTGTGGTTTACACAGTTATTCACAATACAATTGTTACAGACTTTTGATGTTTTAACACCTGTCCCAACATCTGAGTGACCTAACCTTCACAATGGTCCCAATTTTCCCAACCAAACAAGCAACACTATCGCCTTACTAGGCACAGAATAATTTGTTTCACATCTTATGTTACACCAAATGTACATAGCTTCCCTTTAGGTAAAGCAAATTTTAGATTCCGTATTTTAGTCATTTTAAAGCAGAAATGTTTTTTGTTGCTCTATAATTTAAATAATAATTAAAAATTAAAATACTTATAAATGTTGAGGCCATGATATGTGAGCAACAATTCAGTTGAAGAGAAATATTGCCCTCATTAATCAAACTGGAAGTGTTTTTCAAAGGTTTGTGAAACATTTTACTATGGGGACTTTTTAGTGCAATGAAGAAAAGATAATCGTCATGATTTTCTCAAAGATAGATGTATTAGATACGGTAGTCAATTAATAGAAAGATGATCGCCACACAGAACCTCAGTGTCTAAATTGCTAAGAAAAGCACAACAAATGACTGAAATCCTGTGTTGTGAATGGAAGTCCATAATAGAGGACAGAGAAAACTGTTTGGACATTTCAATTAAAAATATCTAATATGGGTCCAGAGAAATAGAAAGTGTTGAGGTGCTTGCCTTGCTTCCACCTTTGCATCCTCAGCACCACGTAAGGTCTCCTGGACTCTGTTAGGGGACACTCCTGAAGACAGAGCCAGAAATAGCCCAGGGGCTCCACCGACTGAGGTTCTAAAAGCCGGACATCCCCCTCACGCCACTCCCAGATAATAGCTAATATGTACTGATCTGTATTCTAAGCACTCATCTTATAATTTCACACCATATTATTTGTTATACACTTTATTATTTTTTTATCAAAAGTCCTGAGGTTTATTGTGTTGTCTTAATTTTAGGGACGAAGATACCAATCTGCAGGCAAATTGGGTGATTTTCCAGCCATCATAGCAGCTGGAGAATCCTGGATTCAGATCCAGACAGCTGATAGGATCACTGTGTTTTGGGCTTGTGGAGTGGAGGAAGTTACTGCTGGAAGCAGTGGTGCTTGTAGACAGAGGGTAGTGGTTGTAACTAACCTAAGATACAAATCAGGGGGCTTCCTTCAGGTAATTTCAGGCGTTCTTTTATAGTGAGCAGGGGAAATTCAGTCTGCCTGTTCCATGAAATACGGACCCTGAGTATGAAGACATCTTTTATAATCCCAATTTAGCAACAGCCGCAAGCTGTTCTTAACTTTGGAGCACTGCCTGACTGACTCAGATTGACAGTGATGAACATATTTTGGCTGACATGTTACCAAAATTCGGCTCTATTTATCTCATTAATATTTTTCTTTAGGCAATATGTATTAGTAATGCCCTTTCTATTTATAAAATAGAAATGTTTTTTCTTGAGTCACATTACCCTCTGTGACAGGCCATGAAGATACAGAAAACAGAGGTTTTAGATGCAATTTTTTTAAGCACACAAACACTCTTTGCAAAAGGATGTAAGTATGATTTAGGGGTAGCGTTCCCTGTGCACTATTTTGACCCTTTGAATATATCAGTTTGAAGGGAAGTTCCTACATTTCTACTGCAGGATTCCTTCCAGGCATACCATGATTGTGAACATGGTCCTGTCTGAGGGGTGTGATAGCATATCCGAGTGAGTTCATTTCCTCTGACTTGGCTTTCAGGGTGTTAGAATAAAGTTTATTGTCTATTCCTGAGCTGGAAGTTTGGGCTTCTGGTGCTGTAGGTGTTTTCATTTTTTCTTACAGTTCTTACTGGTTGCCTCACTGAAAGTCTTAAAAATAAACCATGTATTGCAATGCAGTTCTTCCTTCAAGATTCAAGTATATAAAAAATTCAATGGTCAGTCATGAAGAGAAGGTATATTTTAAAATGTGAGGACTGTATTTTGAAAAAAGTACTCTCAAAACAGAATTGTTACTTGGCAACAAATGTGGGCTTATGCTTCTTGGTTTAAACACTTGTTAAGAATGGGACAGAAATTGGTGAAGATCAAGTTTAAGAAGATTAAAAAAAAAGTCACCAGTTTTGAAAAAGAAAATTACTAATGAAGAAATTATTTGGAAGCTTCTTAGAAAAAGATTTTCTGTTCAGTTGTATGATAAGACAAGTGTCAAATTAATCTCAATTTCTGAGCTAAATTTGTCAAAATTATTTTCCAGTTCTAGAAGCATTAGCTTAACTTCAGTTTTTTATAGGCAAATTTTGACTAACAGAAACCTAAGCTATTTCTTTTTCTTTAAAGCTTCTTTACAAGTTCCTGATACCATGAGATAACTTGTTAGTTTTGAAAACTGTGATCTAGTAAGTGCCATCTAGGAAGATGAAATCATGCTATATTGCATGAAGATCCACAGTACTTAAAATATTTGGGTTATTTTTCAGGGGCATTTTAACTGAGTTGAGACAATGATAGCAGCCTCATTTTGTGTGTTTTGTATGTTGTGTTGTGCCCATTATTTTATTATGACTCACAATTCCACACACAACAGTCTCACTGGGCATACTGATTCTGGGGATTTGTCAATATTTTTGTATGTCACGAACCATGTGGGACTATGATAAATTTGAAAGGTATAGCACCTAAGAATTTTTTGGGTGTCAGAAAGGCAATATTTGTTGCATGTCTTATGAGATGAGAAGGGAGATAAAATAAAGTTAGGGACAAGTGAGGGAATCCATGGCCTCTGTAAAAAAGCTCAGCAGGTAGGGCATTTGCCTTGCACATGGCCGACCCAGGTTCGATTCCTCCATCCCTCTCAGAGAGCCTGGCAAACTACCAAGAGTATCCCGAGTGCACAGCAGAACCTGGCAAGCTACCCGTGGTGTATTTGATATGCCAAAAAAAGTAACAACAAGTCTCACAATGAGGATGTTACTGGTGCCTGCTTGAGCAAATTGATGAACAACAGGACGATGTTGTGTGACAGTGTGTGATTCTCTGAAAAACCATCACTGATGTTTGTTTCTAGTGATTTTTCAGTTGGTACAATACTTGTAAAAGTGAAGGCAAAAATCTGATGAAATAAACAGGTCAAAAATCTAATGAAATAAATATATTTCTATTTATTTTATTAATGAAATGAATAGAGAATGACTATTTCAGATAATACCATCTATTCAATCACTCTGTGGAGAACAATTTTATAGCTGCTCTATTATGTTATTTGCTTTGTAATCAACTCAACTTAAATAATTTTTTAAAATAAAATCTAGTTTTGAAGACAAAATAAAAATTCGAAACAACATATCTTATTAGTAATTTCATATGATTTATGTTGAAGGACAGCTATTTCGAAAATCTTTAATGTTATGAAATATTGCTTTTAACAATTTTGCATTTATTTCATGTTATATAATTCACATTAAATATTTATTTTGAATTTTATATGCTACTCAGATGATATTATAGGTGTGCTAAAATGAATAAAATCTATTATTTAATTGAAAAAAAGAATTGGACTCCATTGAGAAATGTAGAAGGGAGAAGGATAGTCAAAGATCAGAAACCATCGTACCTTTACTACCACACTCAATTTCATTTTGAAACTGGTTAAGCCTATAGCAGCATTTAAAGCTAAGACTATTGGCTTTGCCTTTGGTAAACTTGAAGGAAAATAAATTCTAAGAGTTAAATAAATTCCAATCAACCAAGAAAAATATTAGAAACAAGCAAACAAAACCCCTAACTTTACAATATGGGAAAAATGTTGCACCATAGTTTTAAGGCTTCTAATTAGTATTTAAACATTCCCTTTATGGGCAGAAGAGGATACTGAGCTACCTCCAATAACGTCCAGGGCTTACACCTGCCACTTTGCTCTTGGTGGTGATTGAGGCAAGTGTGTACAGGGCAAACACCTTACACTCTGCATCATTTCTCTGACTCATAATTTCCCTTTTTAGAAAGAAAGAGCTTTGTCCCCCCACCCCACCCCACCACCCCTGTCTTCATTCTGATTCTTTAGTATATGCCAGGCCTATGCTAAGTGTTTTGCATCTATTTTCTTTGTGCTTATGTAAGTAACAACTCATTGATCAGAGTGATAGGTTAATCCAAATGTCGATTCAAATGACCAGGACTTCACATCAAATAGGATATGGTAGAACCCAGAGGAGAAAGTAAGATGTCTTTTTAGCCTACTGTTTAAGGGAAAGAAGTACATTTTCCTCTAAAAGCAATGTGGCTGTAGGTACTATAAAAGAGAGAAAGTCTTCACACAGGTCAAGGCAACTTGTTGCCTGAAATAAAATCTGCTAGGATGGTAAAATACCAACCACTTCTTTTTATTAATTCTTTACATTGACATAAATTCACTAACCTATCTTAATAATGTCTCAGCAAATAGCTTGTATTTTACTATCCACTTGGAGAGGATATTCTTAAGTCAAAATTATTTTTTGTCCAATTTTGCATTTCTTTTTGCATTTGAATGAACAAAAGAAAGATTACAACTTGAATTGAAATGTTTCAAGTAAAATTAATTGTCAGTGATAAAATTAGCAACATTATTCTCCTCATAGGCCATTTTTCCTCCAAGATCATACAGAAGTTGTCAAATATATTGTCTTGATGTCAAGTTTAATTTTTTTGGTGCTGAACTAAAGACAAAACTGTAGCAAATTAGAACACTATTCATATGATAACCACCCATAAGACACAAAAGGACCGGCTTTGAATTGAAATGATTAAAGGGAGTATGCTCATTTAACCTAAAGAAAATGGTATTTAATGATAATCTTTCTATACACACATACATGATTGCTATAGAGAAATTGACCAATGGCTGTTTTTAATCTTTATTTTAAAAATTAGTCAAGAAATAGAATTAACATTGGCAAAGATGAATGACTTCAGTCATAAAAAAGGACTTTGACATAAGCATCATTAAATATATGGCAAATAATTAGAATGTTTTCTCCAGAGGCTAAACAAAAGTGAGATCATTTATTTTCTACTTGTTTATTTTAGGTATGCTCTTGCCTGATGGCAAATAAGTTTAAAAATTTTCTCAGACTTTTCATATTTTGTTTCTGATTTAATATTATTTTGGCATATGAATTTGTAAAATATCAGCATATAGAAAATAGAATGTCAGTCAGATCCATACAAATTCATTACTATATTTGACTAATAAGAAAGTCTCTTTATAGGAAGTAAGGTAATTCCTGAGACATGTGCAATCCTCAGATTTTTATTTAAAATTATAATAAAATATCTTCTAAAAGAAATTTGGGGTAAAATAAACTTAATAATCTGTGTAATTAGTTCCATAAATAGCATAAACATTCAGAATATGGTGATATTTATAAAGCAAATTTCAAAATAGAATTTTGAAAGGTATTTATATTATAATGGAATATCTACAATAAAATTTCAATCTAACATGTACCTAGACATGTTAATTTTTACAATTTTTAGAATAATTTTTAAACTTTTAACAAAAATTTTGAGGTTAAAATAAGTTTCTGATAGACCCCCCACACCCATTTCTACAAAAATAATATGTTGATTTAGTAATGTATATTTTATTTCTAGAGCATTACATCATATTTTAGATATATTGTTATAATTAATAAACATTGTTATATTATTATGTAAGGACCATACTTAGTTCCATTTTTCTGTTTTTCTTGATTTTCATTTGTTTGTGATGTAATCTTGACCTTTTATTTTTTTTTCTCTTTGGGCCACACCTGGCAATGTTCAGGGGTTATTCCTGGTTCATGCACTCAGGAATTACTTCTGGCTGTACTTGGGGGATCATATGGGATGCTGAGAATCGAACCCGGGTTGGGCACGTGCAAGGCAAATGCCCTACCCTCTGTACTATCGCTCCAGCCCCCATCTTGACCATTTTTGAGGAATACTTTTCTGGTATCTTATAGGATGTTCCTCAAATGAAGTTTATTGTACTTCTGTTGTTTAGATAGGGGATGTATTTTGAGCAGGAAGATCACAAAAAGATAGGATCATTTTCCTTATATCCTATCAAGAACATGATTAATACTGTAGGTATTGACCTTAAACACCTAGTATAGGTAACGATGAACAGGTTTCTGTTTTTCAGGGCTATTTTTCCCCCTTCCTTTCCATACTGTACTCTTGAGAGGAAATCAGTACATGGCAACCACATGAGAGAAATAGGGTTGTCATGTATGCTTGGCAGCCAAGTTTCTACACAAATGATCTAAAATTCTTCTACATAGAAGTTATGTTTTTCTCCCTGATTTACTAAGTTATATATTTATATCAGTATATACTTATAAGTAATAATTGATTAGTTTTAATTCAGTGCTACTTTCAATATATGTTCCTCAAATTGTTTTCACTTTTATCATTGAGAGCTTAATTTGTTCCATTGCTTCTTTGACAGACACTCATGATTGTATTTTTCATTTTTAATGTGCCTTATTTGGGGCACTAAGCTGAACTCCGGCAATTCTTATATGTTTTCTGTTTCAGTGACAGAAACAAAATATACTCCAGCTAGTTTTATTTTACCCTCCTTTTAAATAAATCTTGGTGTTTGAAACCAAGATTTAGGTGCCTGGTGCACTAATTGCTACTGTGTGTATTTTCTTCTAATAGCACTGAACTGAAAGATGAAGGGAAAATATGTATATATACTAACTTGCATTATGGGCACATTTATAATCTGTATATATGTAAACATTTGTAACAATAGTAGCTAAGCATGAGATTTTACTGATATTTTAAGTCTAAACCGTTACCATTGTATCATAACAACCTTCTTTCTTCCTTTACTTGCGAACTCCAACTTCCACAAGAAGCTACTCTTATGAAGGTCTTTCATCATTTGTTACTAAAATAATTAATTCTAGACCATCTATATGGATGTACATATGTATATTTCACAGTAGCAAACTTTAAGCCTTCATCCATGTTGGAAACAACTGTATTTACTGTAGAATAGTGCTTATTTGCGGACCTATGTCTAGTGCTTTACAAGTTCACTAGCTTCCAAAGCTACTAAGCATAGCATTTCTTTTTCCTTCCTAGCTCCTTTGAGACTATTTAATACATTGCAAAGATACTGTGTTTTCTCCTACTTTGTGTTCTACTTATATATCTTCCAAAGTTATTAACAACTTTAAAAATATGATGCATTGCGTTTTACTCTTAGTGCTATAATCTATGAGTTTTGGCAAATGCATCACACTCAACATCCTAACATTCAGAATAACTTTACTTCACTGAAAAAGTTATTTATTGCTAATAAAAAACTATGTGTCTACCTCTTTCCCCAACTCCTGGAAACTATAGACCTTTTAGCCACATGTGTAGCTTTTCTTTTTGAGGATGTGGTCTAACTGGTATAATACGCATGGTCTTTCCAGACTAACTTCTTTTGTAAACTTGTTGAATCATATGTTAAGAGTTTGCTTAATTTTGTGAAAATTTGACAAACTGTTTTCCAAAATGGTCTCACCATTTCCATTTCCTTACCATAGTAATTTCCTTGTTGGTCTGTATCCTGGCCACCAGCTGGTGTTGTCAGATTTTTGGACTTTATTCCTTCTAATAACTATGTGGTGGTATCTCATTATAGATTTAGATTGCAATTATCTAAAGGCTAGTATGCCAAGTATCTTTTCTTATTCTTAGTTTTAATTTTTTTCTGTTTTAGTTTTCCTTACATATTTTCTTTAGTAAAGTTAAGATATTCAGACAACTTTTAATTTGGGTTGTTATTTTCTTTTTATTGACTCTCAAGATTCTTTGCATATCTTGGATAAATGCCTGTATTAAATACATATTTTTTCAAATGTCTCCAAGAGCACAAATTTTCTTGTCACTCCTTTAATGAGGTCCTTTGAAGAACAAACATTTAAATTATAATTAACACAAGTTAGCAATTTTTCAGTCATTTAATTAAATATTTTCTGCTTAAGGATGAAATTGACATTTAAATTGATTGACGGAGTAAAACACATTGTAGTCCATGATGTGTATGGGCTCATTAAATCAATGCAAGGCCAGAATAGAACAAAATATTGATTGCCTGTGTAAGGGAGAATTCCTCCCTTCATGGTCTACAAAGTAGAACTTGGTTTTTCTGAGTTATTAAACACTATGGCCTTTATTTGTTCATTTAGTTGTGGTTTTGGGGCCACACAGTGATGTTCAAGGATTACTCTCACTTCTGTGCTCAGGGATCACTCTTTGCAGGCCTCTGACACTGTAGGTGGTACCAGGGATCAAACCCAGGTTGGCCTTGTGTGCTATTCACTGCACAAAACCCAATGATCTTTGTACTGAACCATACCATTGGTTATGTGAGATTTCCAACTCACTCATCCTCCTACCTATGGGTTTGTCAACCTTCAACTTAACTTGAATCAATATTCTCCGTAACAAATCTTTTCTATATATCTATATAATCACCCTATTGATTTTTCTTCTTGCTCATCTGTAAGATTTTCCTTTGCATTTCTGTTCATTAAATGTTGAAGAACTCAATTCTTAATTTTGGAAGTGATAAGTCATTGTAGAAGAAGATCCTAGTCAATTCACTGAAGCCTATAACAGAGCCACTTTTCGCTTACATTATACTCCAGGATAAAAAGCCCTATATGTGTTGGTTGGAAATGTTGATTCACACACTTAGATCTGTTTTAGTTTGCTGTCACTGAACTGTCTGGACCACATTAACTATCATCTAAGCTCAATGAGGTTATGCTAAGTAACAAAAATAGGCAATGGGTTCTCTCAAGTGTGACACACGAAGTAGAATACAACTACTTACCCTTTCCTCCTCATCAGCATTGGACTTGACTGACTTTAGAGTGGCTACAAGGATATTGAACCTTCCCCATTAAATATGGTCTCAAGATTGAGCCTTGGAAGTGAAATTTGCTCAAGGCAGTGATCCAAGTTTTTATTCTGCTTTAACGGAAGAGCAAGATTAAAAGAGAAAAATGGTTGCATTGAGGACAGAAGACAGAACTCCATTTCACCTCAGTCTGTTTTAGCAGTTAATTTCTTCTCAAGAGGGACATTAAGTCTTTTTTACCTGGCAGACAGTCTCTAGCTGTTTAAACCCGGCAAGGGCCATGAAATGGAGTGAATGATTCGATTTTTGCATTAGTCATAGAAAGACAAGGTGAGTATTATTTTCCTCTGCATTTCATCATGAAATATAGGCTTTCCTTCCACTGAGTATTTGCTTAACCAGGTCAGAGGAATTCTTAATTCAGAAAAAGGAAAAAACAGCATCTGAAAATCGGCCAGTGCATTTTAGAATATTGCAGGTGTTCTTGGTCAACAGAAATACACTTGTTTACTTTCCCTATACTTGCTCACTTAGGTCAGTCATTTTTGAGCAAAAAAAAAAAGAAACCAAGTATAAGAAATTATTATATAATTTTCATCTCAGAAGACTATGTTTCTATAAACAGTAAAAGTTTGTATTTAATCAATTCCCAACTTACAATAATTCAAATGGTGTTGTATGGAAATGATCAGAAAGATACTATTTAATAAATTTTTAGGTTTTTTACTTTAAACTCTTGTTAAAAACAATAATTTAAAAATCATAAAGGTTTGAGGAATTGTATCACAATGTCCTAAATATTTGCATTAATTTTTCCATGTTAAGCAAATTTTCTTATTTATGACACATTTTACATTGAAAACTTTAAATTTTATCATTCATCAAACTTTTGCCAACTTTGGTTTTGGAGTTATACTGTATTTTAAATAGTAAATATTGCTTTCAAGAATAGAAATACTAGACCACAATCAGGTCTGTGATCCTGAGTATCACTTGTGTGTAGCCTAGGTTCAGTGCTTGATGGCTAAATTCCTACTAGGAGTCTGGAAATGGTGGATAAATCAATAGGAAACTTGTTCAAAAGACTATACCCAGTCCTGTCCAGGTCAGAATTCAGTGGTAAAGTTGCAGACTCTTTTTCCCTACATAGACTGAGGACACTGCTGATTACTCAACCTAATCCATTTTCTAGCAAAATGTGCTCAGGAAAGTTCAAGGAAAATAGTTGCATTTCAGCAATGCAAGCACACTTTTTAAAATATTTAATGTGAGAAAAAGAGTTTCACTGGTAAAGAATGTTTTCTCTATCATTATTACAAGTGTTTTAGCAAAATCCCTCAACTATTTACTAAATTACATTAGGCCAATGGCTAAGAGATATTTTCCTATCTTACAGCTTAGAAAAGAACCCTCCTTACTTGCAAACCTTTTACAAAAATATCCCATGTACTGCATTTTCGATGTTTTCCACTTTGATTCTAGGAGACAGCATTTGTGTGACTATTTTGCCCTCTTTTGCAGCTTCCTTGCTCTATCTACCTCATTATTTTGTGCTATCAACTACTGAGACACTCTTAGGAACTAAGAAATATTTAGGGTCTTCGGTTGGAAAAAAGATGCTAAGCTCATAGAAAATAAGGAAATGCCCTTTATGAAATGTGGGTATTTTGAGATTTGTAAACCACATCTATAAAATCCATAATAGACTTTTAGAAAAACTAACTCTGATTAATAACATGACATCTTGGTTTCTCTATGCCTTTTGAGATATTGCATGTGCTAATTTAGCGTGTATTAATAGACACAGACATTTTCACTTAATTACTGCTGGGCGCTCTCATAGAACTACTCATGATTACTCAATAGTTTTCAGCCTGAAATTTCTGGAGTTTCAGTTATTCATGATTAAATAAAGGTGATTTTCATGTAACGTGTTTGGGCTCTCTTTCAATTTTTTTCCAAGTAGGCATCTAGTTTCAAATTTGGCCGTATGTCAGTCTTGAAGGGCAATATTCATAGAACTTGAGTCTCTCCTGGCTTTTGACCTCAGCATGGGAATGTCAGAGAAGCAGAGCAATGGCATGCTTGAGGCAAGATTGCTTTTAAGAACATTATTTAATTTTGGTTGCTGGCACAGCTCACTCATCAGAGACTGCTATTTCCAGCTGCACTGTAAGCTCTCCCACAGTTTAATTCTTTGCTTATTTTTTTAAGAGATCCTCCATCCAAGCACCTCAGCAATGTGCCAAAGTATGACGATGACTTCACACCTCAGCTAATTCACATCTGCAAGGAGAGAAAACAATTTGCAACTGAAGCCAGACTTCCTAATACCATCCTAACTAATTTCTTTTGCTTGTCAACCACTCAGAAGACTGCTGGGAAAATGCAGATTTTGTTAAGAAATGTTGACAAGATATGGTGTGTAACGCAATTTGCTATATATTGATCTGTCCATTAACATAATTTTTTCCAAAGTATCTTCAGCATCTCATTGATTAAATATAATTTTGTGTTTTAAAGGAACAAAATAACAGTTTGCATATTCAGCATTTATACTACTATGATGTTTTTACCTAGGTATGCACCTAGTGGAGATAGGTTTTACCATCCATGTATTTGGATAAAAATCCTATGCCATTGCCATCTTAACTTTTCAAAGACATCAGAATTGTTATGTTTTTACTGATGTTAGTATTTGAAGATATCCTTAAATAAAATATCCTGTAAGAAAAATACAAACATTTATCAAACGCTCATTATAGAACAAGTCTAACCTAAGCTTTGAAAATACAGTAGGAAAGAAAACAAACAGGATTTAACTTCCATAGGGTCTGAAGTTTCCCTTCCTCACCATCAGCTTACTTTCACTTGAATTTCTATTTTGTTTGTGTAGGGTAGAATGTGAGTAAACAAACACTTGGGTATAAAATCAGATCTTGGTAAGTGTTAACCAGAAAATTAAAATTGAATCATATGACAGGGAATGATGTCTGCTTTAAATTGTGTTTTCAGAAAACATATTTTGGTGGACACATTTTATGCTCATTCAGCCAATCTGGAGGCAAGTATACAATGATTGGTGGAAGAATAACTCATTTAAACATCTCAAGGCAGGAATGAACCTGGCCTATTCAAAGAGTAGACAAAAAGCAGCATTGACTGGAGAGTACCAGGTGAAGAAGAAAGGGTAAGGAAACCAAAGGAAGGGGGATGCACATAAAAGCATTAATTACCTATACCCGGTGCACTAGGTATTAGGCACTTTGCTAAGCACTTTGCATCTATGAATGCCTTTCATCTTCATAACAACTTGTGAAGTGTGTATCAGTCTCATTCTCATATTTTTGAAACTATGGCACAGAATGTTATAACAGCTTATGTTAAGCTACATGTCTGCCATTTGGCTGTGTGTTCTTGGCCCTAATTCGCTTTACTCACAATTCTGGAAATCATTCTAAGTGTGAGGAGAGAGTTGTCTTGACCAGTTTTATTAGAAAGGTAATTTGATCTGTTTGCCCTTAAAATGGTCAATCTCCTTATGATTTGAAGATGGACGTAGATAGAAGAAAGAGGTAGGCTACCTGAAAATCAAAAATCTAAGAGGGGGTTCTGACAGCAATCAAGTATGAGGTTCTACTATGAGACCATGGTATCAATGCACATGTGAATTGTTTTGGAATTTATTTTAAAACAAAGCCAGTGTGATTTACAGTATGAATCCAATATAAATTCTTTTTTACCAATTAAAAAATGTGCTCAATTATTATTAGGATGATAGTGTATAACATTCACATGTATTTTCTTTATGTACTAAACACTACTCTCTAACCATTTGTATTATTTTATCTCATTTAGTCCTCATCACAACTCTAGGAAGGCAATTTATTATCTCCAGTTATTCCAGATGGAAAACTGGGATATTATGAAAATAACTTACCCAACTCTTCACAAGTGCTTAAGTGATGGATTTGAACCCATTAATTTTACTGTACTTTGTAGACTGAACCACTTTCTGTGATGACTGTCTCTTGCTATCACTTACTGGCTCTAGTGACAGAAAAGTTGGGTTTTCTTTTGGGGAAGGAAGAAAAATCCGTAGTATCTTGGGAAATGATAAGTTTTATTTGCTCACAACACATCTATGTAAGTACGAAACCAAACAAAATTTACATGGAAATACAAATTTAAAGTGCTATGGAGGGATTACAATCAAGATTTGGAAGTAATCCTCTTTGGAAGTAATCATATTTGGAAGCATAAAGCTGTGGATCAGATTAAATCACCTAGATCATAACAACTAACTCTTCAGAACTTTCTATGTACCACTGTTGAGTTTGTATATATTGAATTATTGATTTTTATACTATCTGCTTGCTTGAGGTAGAACTATTACCCATTTTCCGTATATATTTTTTTAATTTTGTTAAGTTTGGTGAGGATTGGGCTACACATGCTATGATCACTGATCATTCATGGATGTACTCAGAAGAACATATATGGTAGCAGGTATTGAACCAGGTTCAACCATGTTCAAGACAAGTGCCTTACCACCTGTACTATTTCTCTGGCCCCATTTTATGTTTTCTTTCTATAAAGTGGAAAGTAGATGCACACAGCTCTGTAGCCCTAGGCTATACAACTAGAAAATGTCAATTTCAATTTATGATTTAGATACTGGGACTAGGAAGAAAGTATTGGAACACGCTTAGCATTCTTACTATGTGTGAGGCCTTGAGTTTTCTCCCCTAGGTCTGCTCACCCTGGGATTGTTGGAAGGGCCCTGGTTACCCATGTCTTCATCTCCACATCAATACCATAGCAAGCCTACTGGAAATTGACCTTATAAAAAAAAAAAAGAAAAAGATGGGTTTGTTTGCTTGGTTTCAAAAACCGCAAACCAAAGGAACACAAGAGATACAAAAATGTTGGTAGAAGTAATAATCTCTAATATAATCTTATTTCTGTGTATTATCAAGCACTTTCAAAGTGCAGAATAAACAAAATTTAAAATCTTTAGGGTGTCACAAATTTCCAAAAGAAAGCATAAAAGAATTCACTATATTGACTTTGCATCTAAAACTCAGAGATCACTGAAATCTGGAAAAAAGATAACTCTTAAATAGAAGGAACAGAATTAGATCAAAATTATTTAGGAACAGATTATTTTGCCTCATAGCTCAATGTATTCACATGCAGATGAATAGAATAATGAATTACTTTCAATAATGATTGCAATACAGATTATTTTCCCATCTTCCTCTCCACACTTAAGAAATTATTCTGGATTGAGGGATTTTGTGACTTTTTCTTAAATCCCCATTGTGCCATGACCATCTTTAGTATGTGTGATACAGCACAACATTTAGTATTTTACTTACATTACTGTATCACTATTGTCCCGTTGTTCATCAATTTACTCAAGCAGGCACCAGTAATGTCTCTATTCCTCCCAACCCTGAGATTTTAGCAACCTTTCCTTACTCGTCTTTCCCAATGATTGGAGGCTCTTTCAGGGTCAGGGGAATGAGACCTATAATTACTGTCTTTGGTATATCAAATACATCATGGGTAGCTTGCCAGGCTCTGCCTATATGGGCGGGATACTCTTGGTAGCTTGCTGCTGGGCTCTCTGAGTTATGCATATATATATATATATACATATGTACATATATATACACATATATATACACACATATATATGTTATTATATCTTTTATATATGTTATATATGTTACTCTCTATGATTTGTTGCCTAAACAGTAGGAATATGAAGTATAATTACTTTACAAATTTACTTTTTAGTTCTGAGTTATTCTATAAATAAACTGATTTCCTGTAACTGTTCCATTAGGAAACCAGCCCAGTAACAGAGTGCAAATAGAAACAATAGGGTAGGGCTCCCAAAATAAGTTGGTTAAAGATCAATAGTTCATTGTTGTTTTTTTGGTGGGAGGGGTCACACCCGGCGATGCACATAGGTACTCCTGGCTCATGCACTCACTCCTGGCGGTGCTCAAGGGACCATATGGGATGTTGGGAGTCGAACCCGGGTCAGCCACATGCAGGACAAAAGCCTTATCTGCTGTGCTATTGCTTTAGCCCAAATTTTTCATTGTTTTGTGTAATCACTTTTTCTTGTTTCTGTAACTGTGCTTGCCACGGTATGCTTGCTTACATAAGTTTACTGGGCGCCAGAATATAGGCCTGCTGAGTTAAACTAATTTTGTGGGTGCTTATGAAAATTACACGTGGGCCAGGAAGCAGTTTTTCTTAATGAAAAATTGGTGCTTCTGCTGTGAGGCTGCTTCTCTTGCCTAGCAGGAAACCCCACCAGCTAGTGTGAGTAAACACTCCTTCAAATTTTATTTTTTTGTCTCTAGTGAGCATTTGATTGCAACCCAACTGCTTGGGGCTCATCCATGGTTTGACAGTGTGGGGACCCCAACATTCCAGGTCCTAGAGAGGGGTGCAGGGCTCTGATTAAGGACCTCTCATTCTCCTGACAATCTTCTCCGTGGCGCTGTAAATCTGGGATAGTGTGCAAGGCCGGCTGCAGTGCTACTTGTCGTATCTTTTTTTTTTTTTTTTAAATTTTATTGAATCACTGTGAGATAGTTTCAAGCTTTCATGTTTGGGTTACAGTCTCACAATTATCAAACACCCATCCCTCCACCACTGCACATTCCCCACCACCAATATCCCTGGTATACTCCCCCTTTCCCACCCTCCCCCTGCCTCCATGGCAGACAATATTCCCCATACACTCTCTCTACTTTTGGGCATTATAGCTTGCAACACAGACACTGAGAGGCCATCATGTTTGGTCCATTATCTACTTTTGGCACACATCTCCCATCCAGACTGATTCCTCGAGCCATCATTTTCTTAGTGATCCCTTCTCTTTTCCATCTGCCTTCTCTTCGCTCATGAATCAGTCTTCCAGCTATGGGGCAATCCCCCGGCCCTTGTATCTACTGTCCTTGGGTGTCAGCCTCATGTGATGCTACTCTACACTCCACAAATGAGTGCAGTCCCTCTATGTCTGTCCCTCTCTTTCTGACTCATTTCACTTAGCATGATACTCTCCATGTCTATCCATTTATAAGCAAATTTCATAACTTCATCTCTCCTAACAGCTACACAGTATTCCATTGTGTAGATATACCAAAGTTTCTTTAACCAGTCATCATTTTAGGGCACTTGGGTTGTTTCCATATTTTGGCTATTGTGAACAGTGCTGCAATGAATATATAGGTACAGATGTAATTTTTACTGTGCTCTTTTGCATCCTCAGGATATATTCCTAGAAGTGGTATTGCGGGGTCATATGGAAGCTCAATTTCTAGTTTTTGAAGGACTGTCCATATTGTTTTCCAGAAAGGCTGGACCAGTCAGCATTCCAACCAACAGTGAAGGAGAGCGTCCCTTTTTCCCCACATCCATGCCAGCACTGGTTGCTTTTGTTCTTTTGAATGTGTGCCATTGTATTTACTTTGCCTAACTTCCCACCCCCATTCTATCACAAGGGCCAACAATCCAGTTGTTTTAAACAGTTACCACTTGTGCTTACTTTCAACAGAAGTATCACATATTTCATTTGTATAAAAAACAACCTCCTCACAGCAACCCTCCAAAAGGATCTTTCTTTTGCTGTGGACCTATTTGGACTGTGAGAACCATCAAAATCTCCACCACCTGCTCGACCTGATCAACCTGGTGCCATTTGAACAATTCTTGTCTTGCTTGTTGTGACTGATTTCAGAACTTAAGCCACAGCTTCAGGATTTGGTATTGCTGCAGTTTGATTTGGGAATAGGGTCACCAAATCTGAGTGAGCTTCTAAGATTCACACATTTGAAATAAACATTCTTATGCTGAGGGATAATGCATGTGACTTGAAAGGTGGGTGTCTGAGCTTCATCCCTGCTACCTTGTATATGGCCTCTGGGTCCTACAGGGAGAAAATCTGGAGGCTATTTCTGGGAGTGGGGGGATCCCTTGGCCTCACTGGTGCTAAACTAAGTAATTTTAAAATTGAAAGAATTTCCTTTAATCATCATCATAATCATAATATTATTTGCTTAATTTTATTTTTTCTTATTTAAAATTTTAAATTATTTATTTATTTTTCTTTTCAGTCACACCAAGGATGCTCAGGGGTCACTCATGGGTCAGGGGACCATATGGAATTCCAAGAATAAAACCCTGGTCAGCCATATGCAAGACCAAGACCATCTCTGTTGGGCTATTCCTTCGACTCCAGTTCTAATTATTTTTGATACTGAAGAAATACTATGATTTTTCATTTGATCAGAAGTAAGCACAAGCAGTAATTGTTTCAACAAAGTTGCTTGTGGGCACTGATGCTGCTGCCATGAGAAGGGCACTTGTTTTGCCCAGGGATGGAAACCTGAGCTCCATCACCAGCACCCCAGATGGTCCCAGAGACCCAGTAGGAGTCAGCCCTGAGCACCTTGTGGTGTGGCCCTTTCAAAATAAATACAAACTGCAGAACAAAAGAACAAAAACAATCACTGGGGCTGGAGCGATAGCACAGCGAGTAGGGTGCTTGCCTTGCATGCGCCCAACCCGGATTCGATTCCCAGCAACCCATAAGGTCCCTTGTGTACTTCCAGGAGTGATTCCTGAGTGCAAAGCCAGGAGTAACCCCTGAGCATCACCAGGTGTGACCCAAAAAAGCAAAAAAAACCTCATCGATCCTGGAGAGGAGTCTACTTCTGGTAAGATGTGTTCAGTGGTCCTCATGGCGGGTCTCAGGTGTGTGGGATGAAACTTTGCCTTCATACATGCATCCTGGGCTCCATATGCATGGCAGAACTCACACTGAACTAGAACAGAACCCAGATTCGAGTGTATTTTATTTTGTAATTTATCCCTGGAATTGAAGTCCATTTGCCACATTGTGTGCTGAAATCAATGAGTTTGATAGTTAAGGAAATGTGATTATTTTTTATATGAATGAAATATGTGATTTTACTTACATATCATAAATAATTTTAATCCTGGGAACTGCATAGTGTGCTAGTGTCAACGAATGCTTTTTCAGAGACATGATTTTTTTTTTCTCTCCTCAAAGATTCATTCATTTCTTTCAGGCCATCTGGCATGTCAATGATGGTATCACTGCAAGTGCTCAGTTGCTGACACAGGATAGATTTTCCTGGATAGTGCTGTGAGTCTCCTTTTCTTGAGTCATTCAAAACAAGACAGACTGTATAAACCTCAAACAAGATGACCTAATCATCTGTTATGCCTCTATTTCCTACCTCTTCATGCCTCCGGTAACATGAGAAATCACATCTTGGATTTCATCATTTTCATTTCATGTTTGGTTTGGATTTCCCAGGTAGTGGGAATAATAGTTTTTAAAATAGAATTGAACATTTTTGTATTTTGTAGCTAAGATTCTATGTGGCAGAAATAATATTAGCTCTCTGGGAAAAATGTGGATGATATTAACACTAGAATGTGAGAGAGAAGCAGAGGGCTCAAACTTTTGATTACTGTTTTCACTTCTGTATTTATGATTGGTCTGATCAACACATTCATTTCTTCTTTAATAAAACAGATAATACAGGCTTATAAAAATGTAAATGTTTATAATTTTTAGATATGATGTTACCATAATACACCCATCGCCAATGTGTTGCATCCCTCCACTTCTGGTCATAAAATCTTTATCCCTTATCCTCTTCATAGCCCAGGTAACCTCAGTTCTGTCATCAGACTCAAAGTGTTTGCTTTCACTAGATATCACAGGTGCACATATGAATGAGATCTTTTGGTATTCTATTGAGTGATTTCACTTAACAGGATGCCTTTTAAATCTATTTGTGTTTCAGCAGGGAGGAAGATTTCATAGTTTCTTAAGTTCGATAGAAATCCAGCTGTGTATAAATATCGCATCTGTGGTTAAGCACATGAATTGTTTTCAGATATTGGATATTCTAAATAGTTCCGTAATGGAGATAATTATATATATTGTTTTATTTGATTTCATTTGTTCTTGGAATCAACAAGGAATTGAATTTTAGGGTTATATGAGAGTTCTATTTTTAATTTTTTGAGGTCTCAATACTGTGTACCAAATAAGTTGAACAAATTTACATTCTAACGAATAGTGAACAAAGGTTCCTTTTTCTATGTATCTCACCAGCACTTCTTCCAGCCCTTTTCACATAGATCATGTACACTGATGTGAGGTGGTGTCTCAGTATTGTTTTGATTTACAGTATCCTGATAATAGGTGATGCTGAATTGGCCGTGTGATCCATATGCCTTCTTTGGAGAAATATCTGTTCACTTATACTCCCTCTCTATTTATTGGAGGGTCTTGTTTTGTTTTTTTGGTGGTTAAGTTTTGTTAAGTGTTTTGTATAGTTTGCATAGTATCCCTTTATCAGATGTATGGTATATGAATGAACATTTTTTTCTCCATTCTTTAGGAGGACTTTTCATTGTAGCAATGGTTTCATTATACAGAAACTTTTCATTTGGTGTAATACCACTTTAGTTTTTCTCTTGTTTTCCTAGAAAATTAGGTAGAATCATTGGAGACACCACAGAGACCAGTATCATGGAGTGTCTATGTTCTTTTTCATATACTTTATGGATTCAGGTTTAACATCTAAATCAGTGTGTAGAGCCCCATGAAGAGGACATGTTCTGGGACAATCCAGGGTCTGTGGTAGAAGTCTTTGATGCAAATAGGCAGTGCTTTCTGTTTGTTTGCTTTAAAAAGGTAGCTTTAGAGGGAGACATTGATTTTTTTTTTGAAAAGGGGGAAGTAGACCAAATGAGTTTGGGAACCATTTATCCTTATCTATGTTGGTTTGATTAGAGGCCACTCCAAAAGCCTCAATCCCTCTTGGAGACCCCGGCAAGCTACCAAGGGTATCTTGCCCAAGACCACAGGATGTCAAAAGAACGCCTGGCCACCCAAGTGTTGACTTCTGGTCAGACTTCTTCGTCAAGACCCTGAACGAACTGCTTGATGCTCTTCGTGCTCCTGGAGTGAGCAGATACCATTGGGCTATGGTAGCATGTGACAGGGACAAATGGAGATGTTACTGGTGCCTGCTTGAGCAAATCAATGAACAACAGGATGATAGTGATAATGATAGTGATGTTGGTTTGAGTTTTGCAGATGGCATATTACAGTGTTAAGACCGTGTTAAATTTTTTTCCTTTGACTTGTGGCTATTCAGCTTTTTTCATCAGCATTTGCTAAAGATTTACTTTCTTCATGTTATGCTTTTGCATTCTTTGTCATAACTCTCTGTATCTGTGAGAGGTTATAACTTACTTCTCAATTTTATTCACATTTGTTTGAGTGCATCTAAAATGATACTTTTTTGGTGTCTGATGTCAACTTGACTTCATTTGACTATACAGATTTTGTTTTTTTCTGCTCCCATTATATTTTATGATGGTCTCATTTTAGTATTCATGTTTTTGCTATTGTACTGGTGTTTATTACTTGGTTTATGTTTTTTAAGTTCTCTTGCTTCTTTTGACACAGAAGAAATACTTTCAGTAAATTTGGTAGAGTGGATATGGTGATATTAAGTAGTTAATTTTTTTAAAACTCTTGGTTTGAAAAGTTTTTTTTGAAAATAAAATATTTGCTTTGTTTGGAGGATATCATCAGCAGTGCTCAGGAGTTACTCCTAATATTACCCATGGGGATTATTTCTGGTGTTGCTTGGGGAAGATTTGGCAATCAAACTGTGGTATACCTCATTCAAGGTCTTAACCCCTGTACTATCTCATCAGAGCTAAAAATACTATCAGTGAATAATGACTTTGCAGAATAAAGTATTTTGGGTGGTAGTTTTTATCTTTAAGTAAGGTAAACATGTTATTTCACTCTCTTAGGCATGTAAGCTTTCTGCTCAGAATTCTAATGAATGCCTAATAGAGGTGTCTTTATATGATACATTTGTTTTTTCTTAGACACCTTAAATATTTTTTCATCATGAGACTTGGATTGGATCGATAGCACAGTGGGTAGGGCGTTTGCCTTGCCCGAGGCCGACCCTGTTCGATTCCTCCGTCCCCTCTCAGAGATCCCGGCAAACTACTGAGAGGATCCCACCTGCATGGCAGAGCCTGGCAAGCTACCCATGTCATATTCAATGTGCTAAAAGCAATAACAAGTCTCAGAATGGAGATGTTATTGGTGCCCGCTTGAGCAAATCAATGAACAACAGGATGACAATGACAGAGACTTGGTGTAAGTTTTTATAAATTTAAACTTTGGATATTAGCTTTCTCAATGTCTATGCTTTCTCACGTTTGGGACCTCAAATATTATTTGTTTGAAAATGTCCTCACTTTTCTCTTTTCTACTATTACCCTACGTTCTCTTGACATTGCCTCTTCTAATGAAGTATTTTTTTTCTTTCTTGTAGTTTCTTCACTTCTCTAAATCTTACTTTCTCTTTTATTTCTTTGGTTCATTGCAGCTATTTTTATCCTTGGTTTATGATATTGTTTTCTCTGTGAGATTGAGTCTACTTGTTTCAACCTGCTTTTTGTGTTAGAATAATCTTCTTTCAATTTATCTTCATATTCAATATCTGAATTTTTAAATGTATCATCAGTCTCTTTTGTGAAAAACTTCATATATTCTTGGAACTCTTTCTGATCTCTAGAATCTGTTTTTCTCTGTTTAACTGAGCTTCTCTATTATAAGTTTATATATGAGACTCTTTTCAGTTCTTTATTATGTCCCCCAATTCTATGTTTTTATATTTTCCCTGTAGAGACTTGTCATTTTCTTTGATAAATTCCATCTTATAACAACAGTTGTCCACTCAATTTTTATACTTATGCAGCTAGGTTAGCTTCTTTTGTATTTTTGAAGATGGCTGTATAGATTTAGTGTTGGATTTCTCCTTTGTACCATTGTAACGGGGAGAGAGAAATCAATGAGGATATTAAAAATCATAACTGATCACAGTGTTGTCAATGGGAGCTCACAAAAAACAACCTGGAGGGAAAACCCCATATTTCTGCCATAGCTATGGCAGAATAATTTAGGAAGTTACTTCAACACAACAAAGGTCAAATTAATCCACAATTAACTTTATACTAAGTGGCAAAAAGATTTTTTCTCTAAGGTCTAGTAGAAGGAAAAATGTCACTCTCACACTTTTCAACCCAATACTAGAATTTTTGCCAGAACAATAGACAAGAAAACAATTGAAAAGAATCTAAATAATATGAAAACAGAGTTATTTTTTATTTTGCAGATGACAGGAACTTAGATGTGAGAAATACTAAAAAAATGAAAGGGAAATTATTCGAATAAGATAATTCAGTGAAGTTGCATAATACAAACTCAATGTATAAAATTCAGTTGCATTTCTATTCGCTACAGATTAAGAGGAAATTAGAGCAATTTCATTTATAATAGTGTCATAAAAAACATGAATAAATTTAACTTAGGGCTAGACTTGTAGACTAAAATGTATAAAATAGGCGCCTTCCGCCCAGAGATGAACCGGGAGCCGCGGCACGAGAAGCAGAGCCTCCGCGCCTATTGACTGTGATCCTGAGGTCTCCTAACCCATTTTGGCACCAGAGCGGATGCATGCAGCCATGCATTTTGACTGTGAACTGAGCTACAACCTCGTGCAGCCCGAGGAGGAATTTTTTTCCCTCTCCACCCCATTTTTCTGAGCGAAAATGGCGGCAGCGGTAGCAGACACGTGGTGAGAGCTACCCTCTAAGACCCCTCCACCAGGAGGTAGGACTTTCTTTAGTGACGTAGCCTGTAGGTGGTCCTGGGATGGGGGGCGTTCCCGGCGCGCCTTCCGCCCAGAGACGAACCGGGAGTCGCAGCACGAGAAGCAGACCCTCCACGCCTATTGACTGTGATCCTGAGGTCTCCTAATCCATTTTGGCACCAGAGCGGATTCTTGCAGCCATCCATTTTGACTGTGAACTGAGCTAAAATATTAGAAACCCAAAACCGCGCGGGCGGACTCAAAGTCTTCACTCTTAGCAATGAAGAGAAATTATTAGATGATGCCTATTCAGCTGGCCTGATTGTTGGGAAAATTTCCAATCAATAATAGTTAGTTCTGTATGGAAATATGAAATGTACTCAATATATATAGAGAATAATGGAAATATCATTAGCTACTTAGATGGGGGGTGGGGTGGGAGGGGGGTGTATTGGGGTTCTTGGTTGTGGAACGGGTGCACTGGTGAAGGGATGGTGGTTTAATCAGTATTTGACTGTGACTTAAACCTGAAAGCTTTGTATTTTTTTTCTTGTTTTCACGGTGGTTCAATAAAATATTTCTTTAAAAAAAATGTATAAAATACATGAAATAAATATAAAGACACAGATAAATTTAAATATACCACACATATATGTATTGGGATAATAAATCATGTTAAAATGTCCAAACTATTTAAAGTAATGTACAAGCCACTTATAAAATTTATTAAAATTCCAATGGTGTTTCAAAGAAATTAAAAGAATACCATAAAAATGCAAATGGAAACAAAAGACCATAAATAAACAATTTTGATCAAGAAAAACAAGCTTAGATTTATCACTTTTCATTATTTTAAAGCATATTTACAAACTGTAGTACTCTAAGTAGTATGGCATCAGCATAAAAAGATAACATACTATATATAATATCACAAAATTAAAATTTTATTGAAAGTAGATTTTTCTGTCTATTACAAAATGATGATGATGATGATGAAGGAGATGACAATGAGGAGGATATGGAGGTAGAGGGAAAATAAGGTAAACAAAAGCCTTAGGAGGTAGTTACAGGTTTTACTGCATAGACTGTGGATTAGCTTATGGATATATACTTTAAATTGAAAAAACATTTTTATATGCAAGATTTTGTTTACCAAAATGATAAGGTAATTATATTTTAAAATATATTTGCGTATAGTATCTCTGTATACATGCACATGTAAATATGTTTCATATAGATAATAGTAAATATATTGTGCCAAGATATTTTCCATCCTATCATATGGATATTTAATAAGTTTATGATTATTCTATTTGATATATGAAACATTGTGGGTATATTATTATAATATGTTTAACTATTATATTATATATATAGTATCTATTACTTGAGTAGAATTCATTACACATAAAAAAGGTGGCATTTGTATTTAACAATGTTTTGTAGCTTGTTTTGATAAAGACATTGTACAGTACAATCTCTTTTGGGGTGACTATGTTTTAGGAATAAATAAATCTTTTGAAAAGCTGATGTATTAAAAACAATTTTATAATCCCCACTTAAAATAACAGAAAAAGGGGCCCAGAGACAATTAATAAAACTGGAGGGCATATTTCACATGTACAGGCATAGGTTAAATCACTGGCATCACATGGTCCCCTGGGCACCACCAGGTATAACCCCGAATCCCATTAGGTGTGGTCCCCAAACACAAACCATAGCAACAGCAACAATATAAATGTAGAAAGGAACACCAAATGTAGTGTTTTCGATTTCAGAGCTGTAAAGAAAAACTCAGGATTTAATCCTACTTGATCATCTATTTATAGATTTGAATAGCTAAAACAACTATGATAACTCTACTTATGTTTAGTTGCCACTAATCAAAGACTGATTGCTACACAAATGAATATTCCTCTAGTTTCCAGAATAACTGAACAGAAATTCCAGAAAGATGTGCCTAGGGTTAGAAGGTGGAATAACTGAGGACAGCAATCAGACTTCCTTGAATATATACTTCATTCTCATAAGAGATATTTAAAACAGCCCCTCCTTATAAAATTTTAGCTCTTTGTTTCACAGTAACTGTGTTAATATATTTTCTTACACTTTGTGCTGATATGTGATCTAAATTAATGTTTCTTATGGCATAAGGTTCTGAATTTTATATGAAAGTAAGTTTCCTTTTTGCAAACTTTAGGTGTACTAGTCCATGATTCCAATGAATACAGAAAATGTTAGTGGGAAAAAGTAGCCAATAGGATTTCATAAATCATACAGGATCTTTGAAAAATACAATAGTAGTGATAACTGAAGTGAAAAATGATGAAAAATGACTATATAGGTAAGTACATATTTTGAGTTGTAACAGAAAAAATAAGCCTAGCTGAATAAGGAATAGAGCACACAATGTTATCAAAAAGGGTTAACAGGAGGTAGATGAATTTTTATAAAATTAAAAGGAAAAATATGTACTATGAAGGAATGCTAGCACTGCTTAGCAATTTCAGAGTGCTTTTCATCTTCAAAGAATCTGGCATGTTAACTAATTAATCCTTCCAACACCCTTGTGACGTAGATGTGACAAACAGGGATGGAAGTGAGTCTAAAATGACTAATCTACCAAGCTTTTACTGGTTGAGAGAGAATTATGAAACCATGCCAATTACTAATGAGAGAGACCCTAGATAAAGATTTTGTGCAAGATTGTGGGTGTGCACTTTCAAAACTTGTTTATGAAATTATAGAGCAAGTAATAGAATTCTAAAGATTTTGTCATGACTTGAATTTAATGCTATGCCAATGTGTACCTCTCAATAACCCAAACTTAAAACATAAACCTGATTAAGTATTTGTTTCTTACTGTATGCAGTAAACGTATTTGGATGATAGGGCCAATGATCTAAAACTTGAAGGGGCATAGGGAGTGAAATATTTTGGAGGCTTATTTTCTGCCCAATCCTGAAACAAGTAATTTACAGATTCTCTCTTATTTGTTCAAACATGTAAAGCCTAAAAATACAATAGGTGAAATTTTAAACTCTGATTATGAATTATTAGCATTTGAAACTTAAAATTAAAGTTTAAAGATCCAAACCAGATTCCTTTTTCTTTGCCTGCCTGTTAAATTCTGTGACACTTATCTGTTATTACCCTATTGTGACAGTAGCATATCTTTCCCCGAACTTGAGGAGGAAAATACCATGCGCTCATGACCACCTTCGGAATGATAATAGAAGGGCCAAGCTGTTGGCACTCTGAGGTGATTGTATCAACCAGGCACATTATGCACTTACAGTGACAGCCATTCCATTCCAACATAATGGAGTAACAGTGATGACTCTCACTGATTATGTATCTGCAAAATATTTGCCACCATCCCTCACTTCTTTTCTTGATATTTTTACTCACGGGTATTATTAGCTATATTGCTTTGCTCTTAAAATTTCTATTATAACCTTTGAAATAGTATTTATTCACAAGTTATCATGACTACATGCTTCCAAAAGAAACTTGACTATTTAGCCCCTCAGCTACAAAATGTTCTTTCTAATTTATTTAAAGTGGAGGTGACAATATTAAACTCTGACTCATCTTTCACCTGTCTGTTTCACAGTATTATGTGAGTTTACATCTGTACCCTTCTTTCTTATGAAATAAGTCACTTCTCTATTCATCATAAAACACAAAAATTATACTACATTCCAATCATTCAGGTGCACTGTCTTAAATTTCTTCCAACCTTTTGTGTTGATACCTGAAGTAATTTTTTTTCTATCTGAAGAATTGGCTGTATTTCTTTTGGTTTCAGTAGAAACAACTTCTATTTTTCAATGAGTTGAATTGACTTTCAATTTTTGTTTCTGATTCACACTGAGTGTTGCTTAGATGCTACACCTGTGCAGAGCTCAGGGTTGGCTCCCACTGGTGCTTAGGGGCCCATCTTGTTGTGAGGATTGATCCTGAAGCTATTGCATTGAAAACATTAGTTCCAGCGTTTTGAGCTGCCTTCCAAGCCCCTAGCCTTCTGAAAAAATTACCAACTATCCCTTTAACAAACATGTCAAAAAATTCAAATATCAAGAGGCTGGAGCAATAGAACAGCAGGAAAAGTGCTAGCCTTCCAGGCTATCAACCAAGGTTGGATAATCTTATATCACCGTAAATTGTCTCACCTGAGTACTGAGGAATGATTTCTGAGAGGAAATGGAGGAATACGCCCTGAGTACAGATGAGTGTGACCCCTAAACCAAAATAAAATGAAATAAAATAATCTTAATTTAAAATATTTAAATGAAATTAATGTAATTAAAAATAAAAATATCAAGGAGTCAATTCTATCTACTAAATGTTATAAATTATCTCTGAAAGAAATCAAAGAAAACACAGGGAATTAGAAATATATTCCTTGTTTATGCATTGGAAAAATCAGTTATTATTAAAATTATCATCATTATCTGAAATTTATAGATGCAACACAAAACCATTAAAAATTACTATGGCCTTTTTCAAGGATATAGAAAATACTTTAAAATTTTGCATGAAACCATAAAACTCCTAGAGATTCTGAGAAATAACAAAGATGGGTTGTCGTTGCATTCCTAGACTTTAATCATTCTTATAATAATCAAAACTGCATGATACTGGAACAAAGACAGACTCTTAATCACTGGAACCAAATTTAGAGCATAGAGGGGCTCATACATAATTTCATGAAAAATTTAAAAGATTATTTGGCTACATTCATCTGTGCTCAGGGCATATTCCTCAACCTCCTTTCAGCGACCTCTCCTGGCAGTACTCAGGGGACTGTATAGGGTGCTAGTGATCAAAGCTTGATTGATAGCCTACAAGCCTAATAACTTTCTTGTTATTCTATTGCTCCAGTGACTTGATATTTAAATTTTTGACGTTTGTTAATGAAAGTTTTTTTTAAAACAAATTCTTTATCTTTCACATTGTAAACATATAAAAATGCATCAGATTTCTATGCACTGATTTTATAGACTGCAAACTTGACTGCAAAAGTTCATTGTTTCTCAGGGTTTTCAGTGGCATCTTTAAGGTTTCCTATGTACAATATAATGTACAATGCAATATGCTCCTTACATATAATGATAACTTCACTTCTTTTTTTTAATAAAATGTATTTTTTCTTTTTATTAAATCACAGTAAGATACACAGTTACAAAGTTGTTCTTGATTTTGTTTCGGTCATATAATGTTCCAACACCAATCCTTTCCTCAGTGCATAGTTCCCACCACCAATGACCCCAGTTTCCCTCCCCTTGACTGCCTTACTCTGACACTATGGCAGGCACTTTCTCTCTCTATCTCTCTCTTTCTTTCTCTTAAGCACTGTGATTTACAATACTGATACTGATAGTGCTTCATGCATTACATGTTCCTGTCCCATACCTTCCAACAGAGTATCCACTTTCTTCCACCATTGTCCCAGTGTTCCCTCAGCCATTCATTCTTTTCCAATCAAAACCCCCCCCTCCCCGGCAATGTGCCCTGTGTTAAGCTTCCTATTAAAAACCATTTCTCAGTTTCTATTGCCTTTGGTTATACCCCTACTTTGTTTCTTTATATCCTACTTGTGACAGAGATCATTCTATGTTGGACACTCTCCTCTATTCATCCACATGGGAACAAATTATGTGACTTTATCTTTTCTTAAACCTGAGTGTTATTCCACTGTATACGTGGCTTAGTTTCTTTTTCCAGTAACATGTTACTGTGCAATTGGATTGTTTCCAGATTTTAGCTATCATAAACAGTACTTCAGTGAACATAGGAAGCAAATTGATGTTCTGAGTACAGTTTTTGGGCCCTTTGGTTAGATTCTAATAAGTGTAATTGCTCGGTCACATGGCAGCTTGATTCCTTATTTTTGAGAAGGGTTCATACTTGTTTTCCAAAAGGGCTGTACCAATTGGCTGTCTGACCATTAGGGAATGAGGGTCTGTTTTACTGGAAATTGTCCATTCACTTGCTTTATTTATATTACACATATGAATAACTTCACTTCTTGATCAATTTGAGTTCATTTCATGTCACTTCCTTCCTAACTGATATAGCAAGGACTTCCAAATACAATGTTGAACTATAGAGGTAAAATGGAAGTGGTTGTCTTGGATGTCCTTTCCTCTAAGTCTTTTAGTTTTCATCCAGTACCTAGTAAATATTCTTATTGAAAAAATGACAGTGCTTGGACTCAGGGGGATATTAATTTTTTTGTATAGGGTTTTATTTACTAAAGTCATCAGGAAAGTGAGATATCATTAATCTTATCATAAAATGTTCTTAATCATTTGTATTATTATTTGCATAACAAAATCTGTCTCTTGTTTTTCCACACTCCTAAGGCATAGACTCCCAGGATTACCACTTGAAATGCTAAAATATTTGCTGGAATCTTTTTCACTCATATGTTCAGACTCAATTTGGATGTGAGTATCCTAGATCAAATCCAGAATCTCATACATAAAAAGCATTGATCTAGCCTTAAATACCTTCTCTGGTTACTTTTGGATTCCAATTACTATATATTTAGCATGGTGCTATTTAGATAGAGTATTATTAGAGTATTAAAATTGTTTTTATTTTGTCTATGAAATGTTATCAAAACTACATATGTGTAGATAAAGGGAGTCCAATTAAAAGGTTATAAATACTTTGGATATGAGCTAATGAATCCTGCTATAAAGAACTGACAGAAGGAATGTATATGATAGGACATATATGGAAACTCTTGAAATCAGAATAGCTACATAGACTTGATGATGAGGGGTGATGTATCACAGTATTTTCAAGATTTCTAAATATGTTTCATGGACAATTGGAAAATAGATTTTGTAAGATGGAAAACAACTTTGTGATAAAATGCATATTTGAGAGTAATGCGTGCATAGTAAATGATTAAAGACTTGTAGAAGATTAAAAGAATTATTTTACCATACAGAGAAAGGAAAAAGGCAACAGAGAGCAGAGGAAAAGTGGTCATATAAATTTTGGTACCTAGCTGGTGAAAAATGACTTCTCTTATCATGTAGACAAGAGGGACCAAGTTATCTCAAAGGAAAATGCCTCACATTAAAGTTCAGACATAGCCTAATATTCATAAGGAACTTGAAATAAAATATAAAATAGTTTTATGATTTCTATTCTTCTGTTCATTTTGTGCCAAACCAGATATCTAGTCAGCAAGTGAATTTAGATCAGTCCTCCAATATAGTGAAGCTTTTAGTTAACCCTATGCCTTTTAGTGTTGAAATTCCCAAAGTAACTTGTTGAAAGTGAACATAAAATTCCTAATTTTAGGAGAGCTAAGGGTACATAAGTAGTACAAAGGGAATGTTGTCAGTGTGGAAAGTAAATATACCCTCGGTCAAAATGTACTGTGGAGTCAGTGGTATGTGATAAGATATGGAGGCTTGCTTTGGAAATCTCCTTGTAAGTGCTAGGATTGGGGTTTTAATAATATAGCGATTCTTTGAGCTTTCTGACAAGGAATGCTTAAAGCATGCAGCACTGCAGCAAGCTTATCAGCCAACTTCCAGGATAAATACAGAAAGAATTTTTCTATACTAATCTTCAGGCAGTATATTTGCTTCAATAATCAGTTACATTTCTTGAGAAAGGCCAAACTTAGTGATCTCTGCAACATTGAATATCTTTAAGAGCACATTAGAACAGACAGGAACACATGATTTGAATAAAAGTAGTAAGCTTGCTTGACTTTTTCTGTAAGTGTTGAAAATTCAATCATTGACTCTAATAGGTTATTTTGGGAAAAAATAAACTAGAGAAATGTATAGATAGACTACATAGATATAAGTCACAAATCGTGTGTGTGTGCATGTGTGTGCATCTATCTATTATAAATGTGAATATATGTCCCCAGTAGTTTTAATACCATTTTGAGAAGAGCAAAAATTTATGAGTATATAGGTTTACTTAGTAGTGTGGCCATAAATTCTAGCCTGACAAAGTTCAGACTTCTGTATTTGAATACCTAATTTAGACTAGAGAGATTTAAGAAACTTCTCATTTTCTCAAGTTTATCACCCTTTAATATAACTTTCATTAGTAATGATGTTTGGTCTTATAAATTCCAAGGCAAGAAGGGACATAGGCAAATAAAGTGTTGAAATTATGTTCATGAGAAACTATTATTAATAGTATTTTAAGCCAAAAATAATTAAACATTTATAAAAAAGGAAATATTTTAAAATGAAACCTTGGAAAAGATACTTAGAATTCAAGTAGCATAGTATTATATCTTAGTTTTATTATTGTAGCCAAGTATTAATCAGTAAAGAACTGATTCTCATATGGTAGCACATTGGCATGACTGAGGAATTTTAAAAAGTATAAATGTCTAGATCCTACCAAGAGATTCAACTTTAATTTTTAAAAAATTGGTCAGGGAATTTGCTTTGCACACAACCAACCCTGGTTTGATCTCCAGAGCCCACCAGGAGTAATTCCTTAGTGGAGAGCCAGGAGTAAGCCCTGAGCACTGCCAAGTGTGGACCCCGGTGTCTGACTCCTCACCCGCCATCAGAAAAGGAAGTTGTACCTCGAACATGGGGATTTTTAAAAACTCCTTAGACAAATATTGAATGCATCCTGTCCTGAGTCAAAATCTCCAGTTCTGGTGCCTCTGACCATTTGTCTCATCCTTTCTCTGTTTCTTTATATCACACACATGAGAAAGATCCTGGTGGTGCTCAGGGGACTGTATGGGATGCCTAGAATTGAACCAGGTTGACCTCGTGCAAGAAAAATGTCCTAACCACTGACTATTGCTCGAACCCCCTACACTAATATGTTTAAAAATTTACATGAAATAGGTAAATACCACAAACATAAATTAGTGGGTTTGAGGATAGGAGAATTAAAAATAAATTTAAAGGAAATTTAAAAAGATCTATAAAAATATTAAAGTATGTTTTACCCTAAAAAGATTGTGCTGATTTTATGTAAGAAAATGTAACAGACTGTGCCAAGTGTCTTTAGTAATAAGCGAAAGAAAAAATATCTATGGATAGATGGGGCTGGAGTGATAGCACAGCGGGTAGGGAGTTCGCCTTGCATGTGGCCGACCTGGGTTTGATTCCCAGCATCCCATATGGTACCCTGAGTACCGCTGGGGTAATTCCTAAGTGCAGATCCAGGAGTAACCCCTGTGCATTGCCTGATGTGACCCAAAAAGCAAAAAAAAAAATTAATAAATAGAAAAACTCCTAAAAATTCTGTAAAAAATATTTCCTGAATAGATGTAGAAAGAACATTCAAAATAAATGAACCAGTAATTATTTTTGAAGTATAAGGTCCATAGCAAATTAGAAATAAACAGATCTTTTTAATCAGTTAATTTATTAAAATTTTTTTTTTTGGTGTTTGGGCCATACCTGGCAGAGCTCAATTGTTACTCCTGGTTCTACACTCCTGGCAGGCTGGACCAAAGCCAGGGAAGCTACATGTAAGGTTACACTCTTCCCATTATATTCTTTCTCTGCCCCAACAGACCTTTTTTAATTTACTAGAGGGCAGCCGTAAGTATTATGAGCAAATCCCATATTCAACAGTGAAATGTTGATGTTTGTCTTTTTCTTTTTAATAGGCCCTTTAATGTTTCTTGCGGAACTAGTTTCAAGGCTCTGAACTGTCTAAGATGTTGATTATCCATGAAGCTTTGTAGCTATTATTCCTTCAAATCTGAATGATAATCTAACTGGATAGAATATTCCTGGTGCATTGCTGAATTCATTGAGTTCCTGTTTTTTTTTTTTTTTTTTTTTTTTTAACTCTCTCCCACCATTGTCTTCTGGTCTTGTGAGTCAGAGTATAAGCAGCAGGGAGTAGAGTTATGGGAGAGGGATGTGATCCAGCAGAGACTGCAGAGGTCAAGCACCAAGGCTTCCAGGGCCCCCAGGTGGGAGGGAAGGCAATCTGCTTCCAGCTCCAGAAATGTCCTCCCTCCCCAAGATCAGCTAGAAGGTCAACCTCTCCTGGGAAATGAATGGGAAAAGCAGAGGCGCTGGGGTTTGGCTGTTGCTTGGCGGGGCTGCAGAAAATGTTTCACAGCTCCATGTTAATTTATGTATTTTTGTTAACTTCTGAACAATCAACTATGAACCATTTCATACAGGTCTAATCAGTTAAGTTATACAGAACCAGCAATCTAACAATATAGCTGAGCCATTTAACTTAAATTCACTAAATCTCCTGGCCTACTTATTCATTTTAAAAAATCATTTACTGTAAGTTATTTTTAGAAGCGATCAATTTTAATTTCCTTTACCTCTTGAGCACACAGTTGGCGATTCCTCCAACACAGATTTATCAGCTTTCTAATACAGTTCTGGAGTAAAATCTGGGTGCCAAAGAGGTTCACTTCTTCTCCAAAGCAAGTTGACTAAATTGTCTTAATCTGCACACCAATTTTCTCTTTGGCCCCTTAAGGAAGGAACTTGTTGACTTTGGCAGTGTTTACCTTTGCTACAAACAAATTCAACATTTTCCAGACTGCCTGGCTCTTAAAAAAATCACAAGAGAATGGGGAAATTGGTCATAGACAATCTCCTTACTTCACGTGCCTCCCCTCACCCCTGCTTTCCCGTATTTAAAAAAAATGTATTTCTAAAATTGATAGAGTTATACTACCTAGCATCTTTGACAAAGGTTTGAACTTTTCCTGAGCTTAGTTCTTTTCTGTAAAAAATGTAGAGTTTTATTATATCTTTGCTTTAGAATGCTTGAACTCATATCTTCTTAGGTCATTGTATCTCTTTGAATATTTAAAATCATTACCTACTATTTTCTCTCAGCTACTTCCAGCCACACTTTAATATTTCTTAGACCAAAACCTGTTTAACTAGTGCCAGCAGCAAAAAAATATTCTCACTGAAAGGCATGTTCCTCTGTGAGCACTGAAAGACTAGTGTTGTGTTTGTGATTTGTACAAAGAAAGTATAATGCATTGCTTATTAAAATTTCCTTATATATTTCTTTTTTAATGTTTTTATAAAAGCTTTTGACTTAGTTTAATATTTTCTTCTGTGAATCAGGTACTACTAAAGATTGTAATTTTATCAAAATTATCTGGACCTAGAAAGTACAATTTACATCTATAGCCTCTGACATATTTTAGTGTTGTCTCTGATGAGTTTAAAGCTCTTTAATAATCCCCTGCCCACCAGTGTGCGCTGCTCTCCAGGGCCGCTCTTTGCTCCCAGGTTAGTCAGGAACCCCGGCTACCCTCCCCAAGCCCACACCCATGAACCCGGAGCCCTCCCCGCCTCTGCTTCCCGAACCGCCGCCCAGCACACTGGTGTGTGCAGTTCTCCAGGGCCAAGTCTTTGCTCCCTGTCCCAAGTGTGTGACCTCCCCAGCCTGGCATCCCACCTACAGTGCTGTAGGAGGTGTGGCCTCTGCAGAAGTGGGTGTGGCCTATTTGGCACAGTTAATTTCCCCTTTTTTTTTTTTTTTTTTTTTTTTTTTTTGCTTTTTGGGTCACACCTGGCGATGCACAGGGGTTACTCCTGGTTCTACACTCAGGAATTACTCCTGGCGGTGCTCAGGGGACCATATGGGATGCTGGGATTCGAACCCGGGTCGGCCGCGTGCAAGGCAAACGCCCTACCCGCTGTGCTATCGCTCCAGCCCCTATTTTCCCCTTTCATGGCACTCTGGACTCACATCTTCATCTCTACCACCTAATTCTCTGGAGAACATCCTGGCCATCTCAAACACATTAGGCCAACAATCCAGTAGCCTATTCCTATTGCACCATAATATTGGCATCACAAGAAGCTCTAAAAGTTTAATATAAAAGAACACAATCTCCGAAGCTTCATTACAGACCTCACATAAGCCTCTGAGGAGCACCTGAGAGGAAGGTAAAAGTCTAGAAGAGAGAAAAGGTGACCACCATCAACCGAGCTCATCCAGAACCCTTTCACACAACTAGAGGGAATAATGATAGCGAACTGGAAGGTACCACCACCATACTACTACAAAAACATGAAGACACAGAAAAATTCCCACCATGAGGAGAAGATGATGAAAAGGGTCCAGACGCTTCAACGAGCATTACCCACAAATATGAGCTCTCCGATAAAAAAATTCAGAGATGAAATATTGAAAATATACAATGAACTCAAAGAAACATTTCAACAGACATCCAGTAAATTAAAGGAGGACATGAAAGAAACAATGGAACGGACAGCTGAGAAAATATAAAAAGAAATGAGAGCAGAAATAAAAAAAGCTACAAAATGAAGTGTCACGAATAAAGGATTCTGTAGAAATTAAAAATGCAGTGGGTACCCTCAACAGTAGAATGGCTATAGCTGAAAACAGATCAGTGAGCTTGAAGTTGAGCTGCAGGAAGCTTACAGGCAACAACAAGCAACGGGAAAATACCTCAAAATAGCTCTTAGGTGAATCAGAGACCTAGGGGATGACTTCAAGAGGAACAACATTAGAATTATTGGAGTTTCAGAAGGACAGGGAGACAACCCCCAATGAAAAAGCCACAGTTAAAAATATCATTGCTGAAAAGTTCCTGGAGCTGGAGAAGGCAGGCATCCAGATCCAAGGAGCCCGAAGAGTGCCAGCTATAAGAGACCCAAGCAAAAAGACTCCAAGACATAGTCAGAATGATGGATGCCACGGATAAAGACACAATATTACAAACAGCAAAGTCAAAAAAGGAAATCACATATGAAGGGGCACCTTTAGATTTACAGCAGACCTATCAGAGGAAACCCTCCAAGCCTGAAGACAATGGTGGGATATAGTGAAAAAACTCAATGAAATGAACACCTCACCAAGAATACCTTATCTGGCTAAACTCTCACTCAAACTTGAAAGAACGATACACTATTTCATGGATAAACAACAGCTCAGAAACTTCATAATCTCAAAACCAAAGTTAAAAGGACTAAAGGGGCTACTGTAAGACAAGAAAAACCCCTACAAGCACAACAAACCTATACAGAAAGATGGCACAAAACCCCATGACAATAATCTCCCACAATATCAATGGTCTAAATGCACCAATTAAGAGACACAGAGTGGCAAAATGGATTTGAAAACTAAACCCAACATTCTGCTGCCTATAAGAAACACATCTGAACAGTCAGAGCAAACACAGACTCAAAGTCAAAGGATGGAAAACAATCCTGCAGGCAAACAATTCTCTCAAAAAAGCCGGGGTGGTCATACTAATTTCTAACAATATAGATTTCAGGTTGAAAAAGATTAGAAGGGACAGCGAAGGCCATTTTTTACTAATCAAGGGATATGTACAGCAGGAAGAAATCACACTCCTAAATGTGTACGCACCTAATGAGGTACCAGCTAAATACTTAAAATAACTGCTAACAGATTTTAACAAGGACATTGCTAGGAACACAGTAGTAGTTGGAGACTTCAACTCTGTCCTATCACCTCTAGAGAGATCAACAAGATTAAAACTTAGCAAGGAAACACTGGTTTTGAAGAAAGATATAGAAGAGAGAGGGCTAATAGGGCTTTGCATACCAAAAAGAAAGAATACACATTTTTTTCCAGTGCACACGGAACATTTTTCAAAATAGACCGCGTGCTAGGTCACAAAACATACGTCAATAGAATCTGCAAGGTAGAAATTGTACCAACATCTTTTCAGACCACGATGCACTGAAGATAGAAGTTAGTCACACACAGACACGGAGAACCAAATCAAACAACTGGAAATTAAACAATTCAATATTGAACAATGAGTGGGTCAGGAAGGAAATCAAGGAAGAAATCAAATGATACCGGGAACAAAATGAGAATGAGGACACGAGTTACCAGAATCTATGGGATACAGCTAAAGCCATGTTAAGGGGGAAATTTATAGCTCTGTAAGCATTCCTCAGGAAGGAAGTAAAGCTTACATAGTTAATTTGACGTCACAGCTCAAGATCTTAGAAAAGGACCAACAAAAGGAACCTAAACCAGGCAGAAGGAAAGAAATAACAAAACTTAGAGCAGAAATTAACGACCTAGAAACAAACAAAAAAATCAGAAATATCAATGAAACCAAGAGATTGTTCTTTAATAAAATAAACAAGATTGATAAACCACTAGCAAGGCTCACAAAGAAAGAGAGAGAGAGAGAACACTAATAAACTGAAACAGAAATGAAAAGGGAGACATCACAACAGAAACCAAAGAAATCCAAAAGATCATCAAAGACTACTTTGAATGGCTCTATGCCACAAAACAAGAGAACCTAGAATAAATGGATAAATTCCTGGATTTCTATCATCTCTCACAGTTGAATCGAGAAGATCTGGAATACCTGAATAGACCGATTAATATCAAAAAAATTGAAATAGTAATCAAAAGTCTTCCAAAAACCAAATGCCCAGGTCCAGATGGATTCACTAGTGAATTCTTCCAAACATTTAAAGAGGACCTATTGCCAGGTATTCTCAAGCTTTTCCAGGAAATTGAAGAAACAGAAACTCTCCCAAACAGTTTCTATGAGGCACATATCTCCCTAATACCAAAAGCAAATAATACACACACACAAAAAGAAAAAACTACAGGCCTATATCCCTGATGAACATGGATGTGAAGATCCTCAACAAAATATTAGCAAATAGAATCCAACAACTCATCAAAAAGATCATTACATCACAACCAAGTGGGGTTCATCCTGAGGATGCAAGGATGGATTAACATTCAGAAATCAATCAACATAATCCATCATATCAACAAAAGAAAAGATAAAAACCATACAATCATATCAATAGATTCAGAGAAAGTATTTGACAAGATCCAGCACCAATTTATGATGAAAACTCTTGCCAAAATGGGTATAGAAGGGACTTTCCTCAATATAGTCAAAGCCATCTACCACAAGCCTATGGCAAGTATCATCGTCAATGGGGAAAAAAGAGCCTTCCTTCTAAGATCAGGGATGAGGCAAAGATACTCACTCTCACCACTTCTTTTCAATATAGTACTGGAAGTACCTGCAATAGTGATTAAGCAAGAAAAAGATATTAAGGGCATTCAGGTAGAAACCAAACAAATTAAACTCTCACTATTCGCAGATGATATGATACTATATTTAGAGACCCTAAAACCTCTGCCAAGAAATGCCCAGAAACAATAGACTTCTATAGCAATGTTGCAGGCTATAAAATCAATACTCAAAAGTACATGGCCTTCTTATATGCAAATAACGAGAGAAGAAAGTGACATGAAAAAGCAATCCCATTTACAATTATGCCCCAGAAAAATCAAGTACCTCGGAATCAGCTTAACTAAGGAGGTACAAAGAAAACTACAAAAAGCTGCTTCAAGAAATAAAAGAGGACATGAGGAAATGGAAATATATCCCCTGCTCATGGATTGGGAGAATTCACATTGTCAAAATGGCAATACTCTCCAAAGCGTTATACAAATTCAATGCAATCCGTGTAAGGATACCCATGATACTCTTCAAAGAAATTGAGAAAACACTCCTGAAATTTGTATGGAACAATAAGCACACAAGAATTGCCAAAGCACTTCTGGGGTAAAAGAAGATGGGAGGCATCATCTTCCCCAACCTCAAACTCTACTACGAAGTGGTAATAATTAAAGCAGCATGGTACTGGTACAAAAGCAGAGCTGCAGACCAATGGAGCAGGATTGAATATCCTGACTCACACCCTCAAATATCTGATTATCTAATCTTTGATAAAGGAACAAGAAATGTGAAGTGGAGCAAGGAAATCCTCTTTAACAAATGGTGTTGGCAAAACTGGACAGCTACATGTAAAAAAATTTGCTCAGACCTCTACCCAACACCATGCACAAAAATCAGATCAAAATGGATTACAGACCTCAACATCAGATCAGAATCTATCAGGTTCATTGAAGACAAGGTTGGCGAAACCCTCCACGACATTGAAAATAAAGATATCTTTAAAGGTGTCATACCATTGACCGAGCAAGTGGAAACAGAGATAAACAAATGGGACTACCTTAAACTGAGAAGCTTTTGCACCTCAAAAGATACAGTGACAGAATACAAAGACGGAATGGGAAAGAATATTCACCCAATACCCATCTGATAGGGAGTTGATGTCAAGGATTTACAAGGCAATAGTTGAGCCCTACAGAAGAAAACATCCAACCCTATCAGAAAATGGGGCGAAGAAATGAACAGAAACTTTCTCAAAGAAGAAATCTGAATGACCAAAATACACATGAATAAATGCTCCTCATCAGTAACCATCAGGGAGATGCAGACAAAAACAGCAATGAGATACCTTCTTATACCACAGAGACTGGCTCACATCCAAAAGAACAAAAGCAACTGTGTTGGCATGGATGTGGGGAGAAAGGGACCCTTCTACACTGCTGGTGGGAATGCGACTGGTTCAGCCCTTTGGAAAACAGTATGAACGCTTCTCAAAAAATTAGAAATTGAGCTCCCATTTGACCCAACAGTACCACTTCTGGGAATGTGCCCCGAAGATGCAAAAAAATATAGTAGAAATGACATCTGTACTTATGTGTTCATTGCAGCACTGTTTATAATAGCCAGAATCTGGAAAAATCCTGAGTACCCAAGAACAGATGACTGTTTAAAGAAACTTTGGTACATCTACACAATGGAATACTATGCAGCTGTTAGAAATGATGAAGTCATGAAATTTGCATATAAGTGAATCAACATGGAAAGTATCATGTTAAGTCAAATGAGTCAGAAAGAGAGGGATAGACATAAAAAGATTGCATTCATCTGTGGAATATAAAGTAACAGAATGGGAGACTAACACCCAAGAACAGTAGAGATAAGTACCAGGAGGATTACTCCACAGCTTAGAAGCTGGCCTTGCATGCTGGGAGAAAAGGCAGCTCAGATAGGGAAGGGACCACCAAGTAAATGGTGCTAGGAGAGCCCATTTGGGATGGGAGATGCGGACTGGAAGTAGATTGTAGACTGAACATGATAGCCACTTAATACCTCTACTGCAAACCACAACACCCAAAAGGAGAGAGAGAACAAAGGAGAATGCCTTGCCACAGAGGAGAGGTGGGATGTGGGGAGGTCAAGGGGGTGGTGGGAGGGAGGATGGGACCATTGATGGTGGAAAACGGGCACTGGTGGGGAGGGATGGGCACCCCGAACACCATATGACTGAAATGTAGGCACGAAAGTTTGTAAGTCTGTAACTGTACCTCACGATGATTCACTAATACATTTTTTTCTTTAAAAAAGCTCTTTAATAACAAATTATTTTGTCCAGTAATACATTTATTGCTCTTAAAAAACAAAAATTGGGAACTAGAATGATAATTTAGTGGGCTTAGCATTTGTTTTACATGTAGAAGCGTCGGTTGAATTTCTAGCACTGCATGGTCCTAGAAGCACCACTGGAAGCGAACCTGATCACAGAGCAAAAGGTAGGCCTTGAACACAATTTGGTATAGCTCAAAAACCAAATTAAAAAGCCCAGACCCCAAATTTGTTCGGAAATAAAGCATTACACTCTTGAGATCTGGATTTAATCTCCAACACCCCATATTACTCTTACTAATGCTCACACTCTCAGTGACCACCAACGCAATTTCCTGTCATTCTATATCTTCCATCTTTATTTTCCTAAGAACCTCTGCTTCCTGTATTCTGGGGTGATGTGCCTTAACTCCAATATGTTTCTTTTCACTTGGGGGTGCTCGGTCTTTATTTGTGGCTCTCTACTCAGAGAAAGCCTCCTGACAGTGCTCAGGGAGCCATATTTTGTGCATGGGATCAAGCTCCTTGAGCACTGTTTGTAAGGCAAATGCCTTACCCCTGTACTATCTCTCTGGCCCTGTTTACTCTTTCTTATTTCCATTTCATCTATTATTTTTGTACAAGTTTAGACTGTTCTATTAAATGTCTTACAGTTTAATCTAACTTTAGAGTGTTTTCAGATTTCCCCCCTCCTTTCTTAAATATACATTAAAAAGAAATCCTTGCTTTTCCTCATTCTGTACTGAATAACTACTTCCTTTCCCATGTGTCTTCTTTTTTGGATGATTTCCTATCCATCTTCAATGCCTTCTCTTTGCTCAGAAAAGCTCTTAACAATGAGCGTTTCTGTTCTGTTTGGCTTATTGCAGTCATCCAGACCAGGTCTTGGCACTACCTCGTTTCTGTCACCTAGATTAGATTGATTTGGGAGGAAGGTGACTAGTTCCTCGTTTACTACCAGAGGCACTCTAAGAGGTTGGAACTAAATCTCTAACACTTTGATTTAATGCTTCAGAATGAACTTGAACCTTGGCCAAACTCCCCAATTATTTGGCTTAGATGCATAAACCTGAGCTGCATTTAGCTTTGTGCTATCCCAAGAGTCCTGGGGTAGAATTTTCTTTGTGGGTGAAAACCAGAGATCATTTGTGGTTGGGACTCGGTAGAGTTACTTTTTATGGTTCATGGTAGAGGGCAAAGGATAGGAGTAGGGGGCTGTGGAAGGTGAGCATTCTCTTCCTCTCTTCAGCTTTCACAAAAATCCTACTACTGCTTTTCTTCTTCAAGTCTATTCTTTCTTGAAAGAAAGGTCGTTTCATTTTGGGCTTTTTAACTATTGGAGGTTTCAAGCCAAACTTTTTAGTTTGCTGTAGACTTTTATTTGGCCATTATTTTTTTTTAAAAAAAAAAACAGTGCTAGAAAGAGCATTGAGCTTTCTGTGCTGGTTTGATAATATGTGTTCATTATAAAAATAATGAAATTATTCAAAACAAAAGTTATGTTTTCCTTACCACTCAATTAATTGTCCTGAAAACTCCATGACAGACCTAGCTTACATGTATTTAGATAATTTAAAGTTTTGTATCAATTCTCAGGTCTCAACACCCCTGACTTCAATTGCTGTCAAACTGTCTTCTACAATACTTATTTTTCTCCCATGAAAAATGTATTCTGATGACTCTCACTGTCAAAGGGGCTGTCTCAGAAGGCACATATCATGTCTGTGCAAACTCAGCGGGTTCGCCCTCTCACTGGTTCTTGTCTCACTACACAACTATTTGCTGCCAAATAAGTCAGCAGGGACATTCTGGCAGTTTGGAAGTGATATTTATGTAGAACTATACTAGAGATTCCCAGACACAATTGAATTAAACCAGGAACAGTATTAGACAATGTTGCCAAATTTTTATTAAAGTGAACAAGGTCACTGTTCATTCCTTTACGTTGTTTTGGTAAAATCTGATTTAAGACAAAAATCCGTTTAAAAAAATTTCCCCTTCTATTCCTTCTCCTACCTTTATTACCTTTATTTTAACAAAATTGTATTGATTTAGGATCTGGCAGGTTAATAAGGTGCTTTTTATGTTCAAATGAAAATAATCCTAAACTTATTATTATTGCTATTACAAAATATTGGTTTCGCTCTCTTGGGATGTTACATAACTACCTTCATTTTTAACTTTTAAATTGTTTAAAATGCAACTTATTTTAAATATTCATTTTATATTTATAATGCTTTTTAAAATTTCTTCTTTTTTTTGCTTTTTGGATCACACCCAGCAATGCACAGGGGTTATTACTGGCTCATGCACTCAGGAATTACTCCTGGCGGTGCTGAGAGGACCATATGTGCTATCACTCCAGCCCCTTAAAATTTCTTATTAATTTAAATTACTTATCTGTAATTTCAAGTTATTCATAATTGTCAATTATTCTCAAATGAAGATTAAAATTTTTGTGCAATTTTTAAAGTATGGTGACGTTATTAATTATATTACCCTATACATATGTTTAAGATAGCCAGGTTAATGTTGAATTGAAAAATGGTAGAAATTCCAGTTTTGTTCTTATTATCCTTTAGAATTTAGCCACCATCAATAATTCTTATTCATAAAACTTTTAAACTGTTTTAAAACTACTTATTTTATTTTCAAAATAGGTTATTAAAGTATCTGCAGCATTTACTAGTTTCAGTTGTTTATGTTTATGTTTATTTTATAGTATTTTGATGAGGTTTCAAATGCTTTTTGAATTGTTTCAATTATCTCAATTTTATTTGTTGCATTGTATGGTGATTTTATAGTGTTTATGAGATTTAAGATATACAATAAACAGGCTGTACCAAAATCATTTTGTATCTCTTTGGGAGGGGGCTACCTGAGATGCTGAGGGCTTATTGCTGGCTCTGTGTTCCGGGATATCTGCTGACCATACTTGGGTGACGATATGCAGTGCTGGTATCAAAATAGAGTAGGCTGTCTGGTGAGGAAAACACCTTAACTCCTGTCCTATATCTCTATCCCTCATTCAGTTTTCAGCTTGAGTTTGGGGAGGCTACTGTGATAGTCTCAAATCTGACCTGAAATCTCTATTAATGCTAATTCATTCAGAAAGTTTAGGAGTTTCACCTTTTCCCACACCTGAATTCTATGGCTGATTCGATGGTTTCCGTCTCTTATCGTGAAGACTCCCTTTGCACCAGCCCACATCCTCCTCAGGATCTTATTTGGACTATGATCATTGGTGTTCCAGTTTTATATGGAAATTTTGACCAACTTTTCCCCTCCTTTTCTTTGTTTTAATTGCTTTTTCATTCGGCTTATTAAACCCAAAGGTCTGGAGCCAATATGCTGATTCCTCAGAGTGACTGTGAATCTTTGACATCTTGAAAAGGGGGGGAAAGAGAGAACTTCTTTGAATTTTTAAGCTTTTATCAATTTTTGTTTTGTATTTATTCTCTTCACTTTTTTGTTGCTTGGCTATTATTAAGAATATTTAAAAATATTCCAACCACTTTTAGAACATTGTCTAAAGAAAGTTCTATTGTGTATGCTTCATGAAATGTAAGTCCCTCTGTAATAACAAAAGAAAAGCAGAAGATGATATACTCAGTCTTATAAGTTTTGTCTCTTACATTCCCATCTGTCAATAATCTTGAAATCATATATTTTCAATTTCCTTTATTTCTAATGAAAATATAATTTAATTGTTATGTTTTCTACATTTCTGTAAGGGTAGGGTTTGTGTGAGAAATAGAAACTCAGAACTTGATATATGATACATTTATGACATTATTCTATGGAGTTAAACCTCAGAAGCATTGAGAGAGAAGCAGTATAAAGCATAGGAATCCGAGGCCTGAACAGCAGTACATTCCACTAAAAGCTCCATCTGACTCTGGTATGAGTTCTAAAGATAGGATAAAACATCAGAGTTACCTTTAGTTGAATTGAGAGGATTGGGATTTTATACTCTTATAATCATTGCATGTCGATGTCATAAGAATGGGGATAAGATTGGGCAAGGAAGACTTCTGCAGTGGAGGCAATCTTCAGAGATATTTTGTGCTGGCAACCCTCCCAGAAGATAGAAAAGTAACATTTTTATGTAACTGAAAGGGGCTCTGGAGTCCTGAGCTAAGGAATCTTATATACTACACATGTTAATAACTGAATCACTGCCATCCTTGTTTCTGGCCTCATCTTCTTCCTCATGTTTGCCAATAGTCTTCCATGGCTCTTAACCTAACGGTGAATTTTCCTTATCACTTTTATTCATCCCAAGTTACCTTTTATTGTTTAATTTACTAATTCACAATCATGGTGAGCTTGTAAAAGGAAAATTATGGTTGACTTGACACATTAGAAATTCAGTAGTAGAAAAGATTTTTCTAGCCATCTGTAGCAGAAAACAAAAGTTAAATTATCATCATTCTATACACAAGTTTTATTTATACTGGATAATGCACATATTTATTTTAGAAAGATGCTTCAATTCTCTTATAGACTGCCAAAAACTGATTAAGAATAGAAATACTTTAAATTATATTGTTTAAATATTATCATCATTATCATTATCCCATTGATTGTCGAATTTCTCGAATATGTCTCAGTAATATCTCCATTCGTCCTAACCTGAGATTTTAGAAGCCATTCTTTATTCGTCCTTCCCAACGATGCTGTATTGGAGGCTCTTTCAGGATCAGGGGAATGAGACCCATCATTGTTACTGGTTTTGGCATATGAATACACCATGGGGAGTTTGTGAGGCTCTCCCATGTGGGCAGGAAACTCTCGGTAGCTTGTCAGGTTCTCCCATAGGGAAGACTAGGCTATAAGATGTCCGGGATCTTGGTTTTAAGTTTCTGGATGTTGGCCGTTGGTGGAATTACACTGCACCGGGGGCAGTCCCTGGGTGTGACCACCAAGCTACTGGAAAATGGGAAATCTGGGTGGAAGAGGCCCAGTCCTGATCCAAGCAGGCTTGGAGGTCTCAGCCCAGGGTCCCCACAGCTGGGTTCCTCTGCCAGTAGCTTCATGCGTGAGGCTCGTCCAAACATGTGGAGAGGGGCCTTGAGCATGGCTGTGGCTAGGTTCTGGAGGTCTTCGGCCTCGGGAGCTCTGCTTGAGGCAGGGAGGCAAGCTGAAGCCCACCCCTTCCGTGGGTCGCCCCCCCCGCCCAGGGAAGATAGCCAGGTGCGCAGTCAAGAGACTCTTAATAAATATATTAAACAAAATTTGTGAACAAAGGTTATTTGATTTAGAAAAATGAGTGAAAGATATTTTAGGATATTTAAAATAAATAAATAAATAAATAAATAAATAAATAAATAAATAAATAAATAAATAAATAAATAATCGGACTAAAAACTGCGTTAGAGGTACTCCATCCTTGAATCTCCTCTACTCCTCTATTCTGGGTATCAATTTCTCTTTACTATAATGCATGCTCCATTTCTGGGCGTGCATATTTCCCAAATTTGAGGTGTGTGATTCCTTTCTTTCACTTTACTGATTCTCTATTTTCTCCCTTCTTATACTTTCTAAATAAAACAAATTTAGAACTTTATGAAACAAAAAAAAATCACAAAAGAACAGGGGCAATAGATGAGCAGATATCTGCTCAAAAAGTCAGATGGCCAAAAGGTATACGGGAAAAATGCTCTGAATCACTTATCATCAGGGAAGTGAAAAAACAATGAGATATCCTCTCAAAGCAGTGATACTGGTACCGCATTGCGAAGAATGACATCAACTGGCGTGAACCAGCGTCATGAGGTTAGGGTGGTGGGGATGGGATTGAATGGTACCTGATGAAGGAAGAAAAGTAAAAGAGCACATTGGCTGCAGTACTGCAGAAGTCATTGCAAAGATAAAGATAATGTCTGTTTATTGTAGGGTAAGGATGGAACCAGCATTGGGAAAGAAAAAAAAAATCCCCCAATGGATTTAAAGAGACTGAGAATGAGTGTGAAAATGAAGCCCTCCAGGCCCTCTGTCACCAGATGATCTCATCAGACCCTTGTCTCTCCAATTTATAATTTAAGATTAGTGAAATAATCTTTCCCTTAAAGACTAAATCCTGGGACTAGCAAGCCATGTGTGGTCCCTTACAGAGCAGTTTCTCAGCTTGCTAGAGCCCTTTTGGTCCTGTGGAAACAGCTCTTTGTTTTCCAGAGTCATTTGTTTTGGAGGCTGGGCCTCAGGTGTTGGTCTTAAAAGTTGGGTGTTTTGATCTAGAACAAAAATCCATTGTTCATCAGGAAAAGAGAGACTCTCCTGTTTGTGAGTAACTGTTGAGGTGGGTTTCTGGTGAGTCTATTTCTCAGCCTCCCTTTCCACTTATTGGGGGCTTTTTGAATGAATACTGATATGAAAGAAGTTCCCCGTAGTTGTCATGTTTCCCCGGCCCCTCGCCACTACTCCAGGAAAAAATTTTTGCATATGTACCATAGATCAACTGTGTCTGTGGAAAAAATGTGTCCATTACATTCCTACCTGGCCATCTAATTCTTTTTAATTAAATCATCATTTGATACACAGTTACAAAGTTCTTCATGGTTTAGTCTCAGTCATACAATGTTTCAACACTCATACCATCACCAGTGCACATTTCCTATTACCACTGTCCCCAGTTTCCCTCTTGCCCACCTCCCCTTGCTCTACCCCTCACCCCTTACCCCACTTAGCTTGCCTTTAAGGCAGACAGTTCTCTCTGTCTCTGTCTCTGTCTCTCTCTCTTACTTTCCTTTTAGGCCTGCCTGCCTCTTGACCTGCCCTGTTTATCTTAAGTAGTTGCGTGTTTCTTCTTTTATTTTTTTAATTTAAATTTAATTTTTTTCTAATATAATTGTGAGATATAACAATTTTTACAAATTTTCTTTAACTGAAATAGTTTATGTAATACCATTTAACATTTTTTTTACTTTATTTATTTTTTTAATTAGTGAATCACTGTGAGGGTACAATTACAGATTTACACATTTTCGTGCTTGTGTTTCCCTCATACAATGTTCAAGAACCCATACCTCCACCGGTGCCCATTCTTTACCACCAATGAACTCAGTATCCCTCCCACCTCCAATGCTATCCCCCCAACACCACCCTGCCTCTTTGGCAGGGCATTCCCTTTTGTTCGCTCTCTCCTTTTGGGTGTTGTGGTTTGTAAAAGGGGCATTGAATGGCCATCGTGTTCAATCGATAGTCTACTTTCAGCACGCATCTCCCTTCCCGTACAGGTTCTCTAACCACATTTTACTTGGTGTTGCCTTCTCTATCTGAGCTGCCTTTTCCCCCAGCATGTGAAGCCGGCTTCCAAGCCATGGAGCTAACCTCCTGGTACTTTTTCCTACTATTTTTGGGTGTTAGTTTCTTACTCTGTTATTTTATATTCCACAGATGAGTGCAATCTTTCTATGTCTGTCTCTCTCTTTCTGACTCATTTCACTTATGATACTTTCCATGTTGATCCACTTACATGCAAAGTTCATGACTTTATCTTTCCTAACAGCTGCATAGTATCCCATTGTATAGATGTACCAGTTTCTTTGACCAGTCATCTGTTCTCGAGCACTCGGGCTTTTTCCAGATTCTGGCTATTGTAAACAGTGCTGCAATGAACGTATAAGTGCAGATATCATTTCGATTATACTTTTTTGCTTCTCCGGGATATATTCCCAGCAGTGGTATTTCTGGGTCAAATAGGAGCTCAATTTCTAATTTTTTGAGAAGTGTCCATATTGTTTTCCAAAAGGGCTGAGCCAGTCAGCATTCCCACCAGCAGTGTAGAAGGGTCCCTTTCTCCCCACATCCTCGCCAACATCGGTTGCTTTTGTTCTTTTGGATGTGAGCCAGTCTCTGTGGTGTGAGGTATCTCATGGTTGTTTTAATCTGCATCTTCCTGATGATTAGTGATGCAGAGCATTTTTTCATGTGCCTTTTGGCCATTTGTATCTCTTCCTTGGGAAAGTTTCTGTTCATTTCTTCGTCCCATTTTCTGATGGGGTTGGAAGTTTTCTGCTTGTAGAGTTCAACGCATGTTTCTTCTTCTAATAAACATACAGTAACAATCTTTCACACTTCCTTTTTCTATTTTTCTTTTCTTTTGGCTTTGGAGACACACATGGCTGTGATCAGGGATCACTATATATTGGGGACCTATATTTTGTGCTGGAGGAGAAACCTGCATCGGCTGCTGGAAGACAAGCATCTTACCTTTGGACTATTTCTCTGGCCCCCAATTCCTTTTCCTGAAAGCAGAAACTTGGCTTTTGTGACATATCAGTCTTTTTATTCCAAATCTCTTACCTTGCTTTCTCTATTATTTTCTGGCCATTACCTGCTACAGGCCATTATCTTCTACACTGAATCCAAGCCTAGTGCCATTATACATCTTCTTACTTTTCATTAATCTATCTTTAGGTGATTATATAATTGGTTAGTTTTAAAATTTGTGCAAAATTCATTAAAGCTTCTATATAATTTGCTTTTCATAAAATATGTCCATGTCCCAATTTATAGTATGAGTAGTAGTTTATATATATCTGCTAATATATATTTATTATGTTATTATGCATTTCATAGATACATAAAAATTTCTATATTAATATTAATTGACACTTGGATAACAATTTTGTCTTAAACTTGAACCACTGGAACTGTAACTAATTTAAATTATTCTTGGTTTTTATTATAATTTAGTGAAACATTTGCTCTTATAAATTTATTATCTAGAGAAGAAAAATTCTTATATTTTTCTTCAAGTTTCTTATTAAAATATGAATCAGAATTAAATTGAAGAAATCTAAAGAAATTTTATTTCATAAAGGTCATCATTACTTCATCAAGAAATATAGACTTAGCAATGTGTCATCAAATGCTGCTTTAGCCTCCTTGTCTTAACCATATCATTTCTCATAATGAAAAAAAGGTAAAATTTCCAGTGATATGTTATTAATCATTTAATGATTTTATAAAGCATTTAGGTTACTCTCTCTGAGTATCTCATTTTATTGTCCACACTTCATCACATAGATGGTTTCCTCTGTGGTTACAAATGACTGTAGCACATCATCTGGATAAAATAATTACTAGTGGCAGAAAATGGGCTTAGTTTTATATCTTTTGTGTCAGTAAGAAAAAACAATTCATGCTGAATAGATTTTCTCTTGTGGTTCATTGGCCTGCATTTGGTCACATTTTTATCCTTATACCAATCTTTGGCAAGAATATCCTTATGACCACTGGATTCCTTACATTCTTCCTGACCCACTGGATCTGATAGGTCAACTTTCTCAGAAACATATGTACAGGAAGACTGGAAATCTTAAAGCATATTGACTTACAACAATTACAGAAAATGCTGTGTAGCCAACAGGGTTTATTCCATTGCATTTATTGACCTATCTATGCTTTTACTAGTTACAATTGCCTATTGCTCATGATCATTTTCAATGACTAATTTTGTTCAGTTAGTAAGATGGCGTTGAGATCAGGTCACAGGGTCTCTGGTAGAGAGTTTGCTTTTTAGTGTATTTTGGTCAAACCTATGCTTATGTCACTCAAGGCTATTTTAAACTTGTTCACAGGGATCATTCTTGACAATGCTGCGGGGTGCATCTGGTACCTAGTACTGAAACCAGATCTCCTGCATGTTTCAGATGTAGCATAGCATGGAAATTCTGTGTATGATTCTCAGAAGATGCTAACTTTACAAACCTATATGAATTGGATTTGTTGTTTAACTATTCTATATCTGTTTCCATGAACATAAAATTTAAAGATAATTATAATGGTAATACTGTGGTAGTCAAGGGAGGGTCCCTTGTAAATGCATTTTAGGAAGTCATAAAACCAAGGTAAAATCTGAGAATTATTTATCCTTCCACATCTCAGACTTAGATGGCACAGCAAAATCCTAAGGTGTGATCTTATTAAGAGAGAATTCAGCAGAAACAAAGGTCCTGTTAAGACTATGAAAAAAGACCACCAGAATTCAGAGCCCTTGACGATACTCAAGCAACTAACTTTTGTAGGTACAGAAGGTGCTCAGGCAAAGGCAGCTCAGAAAAAGTTGGTATAATCAGCTCCATAAAGCAATCGCTGTGACTCCATTTTGAAGTCCCCTGCACCCACTGACACTCATTCGGGAATCACTACATTCCACTGGGTGGTGTGTAATTTCTCTTCCTTTGGCTTCATGGAACTCCATTTTGGAATCACCTGAACATACCAAAGCAGGGAGTATTATTTCTTTACTTCATAGGATTCTCTATTCTCATATTTACTATGAAATAAATACATTATTATCAAGAAATTATTTTATTAGTGATAATATAAGATTAATAAAATTATTCTGATTCATGATATATGTTCATTTGAATTACTTTTGCAAGACAAACAATGAATGTAAGAAAATCCAAATGCGGGTCAAGATTGACTTTTCCTTTTCCTGCAGAGTTTAATCTCATCTCCATCTAAGAACCAAGAATTTGTCATTGTTCAATACTATCTGTTCTTTTGTCTTGTTTCTTGCTATACCACTGGTGAATGACATTTGTGAAGAACAAATATTGAAACCCTTGTATGTCTATTCTTAGGAACATAAATCACTTCAGTGAATAAAATGAGTAATATTATAAATAAAACTTTGAGAGAGGTCTACTTGTTAGGTAATGGTATATAAGGTGAGCAAAAACTCATGAGTTTTAATCACTTGTATATTGTTATTTTCCATCTATGTACACATATTCAAATTATGAATACTAGATTGATAGCTCATATAAATGAGTCTGGTTGAAATTTTAAAATAAAATGTAAAAACATATTCATAGATAGTCATAAACTAAGTGAACAAATTCAAAGTATATAAAGAATGGATTGTCTATGAACTATGTACCTCTCAAAAAATTCAGTTTTGCTTTCTTGTCAACTCAAATTTTTATTATTTGGCAATAATGTAATTATTTTACTTTAATTTTGATAACTCTTTTCAAAAGGAACAGATATTTTTTAATAACCTGAAGAATTGGACTTTATCTGATTTTCTTTTATTCCATATATGTTGTCTTTTGAGGTGATTGTGGTAATGATCATCAAACAAATCTTAAATATTTAAAAAATTAGTTTGAATTGTTTTTAATTTTTATTGATTCCAGCTGAAACCTCTGTCTTGTTTCACTGCAACTATCTGTTAACATTTGTTCAAAATGCCCATGATGTTTTAAGCCAGCTGCAATCATGACAACTTCATAGCTATGTTGTATTTTTCACTCAAGAAACAGTGAAGAGTATACTCATTGTTAGCCTCAAAGTTCATTTCTAGCCTCTGAGTAATATGAGGCTAAAAATACAACTGTACATAGTCTTGGAATTATATGTCGTGCCTTCTGCACCTGCTGCCTTAGTGTCCAGGATAGTGGCAGCATCTTCCCAGTTACAAATTTACTGTGGGATTTCAGCACCCACATTGTTTGCCTCTCTCAGATGGTTCTGTTGACCTAAATTCTGTGATACGAATATTATATAAAAAGTTGCAATCTTTACCTGCTATATTATGCCCATTTGAAACTATATTTAGGGATATGCTTCAAGATATCATGAGAAAAATAACTAGCCTCCCTCCCCCATCCCCCCACGCGAGTTTTGGTATTTCTAGCTGGTTTTGTGGTATATAGGATTATCCTGTGGTGAGAAATAAAGCTGAACAGAGTTAACATTTGGTTGATCAGTTATGAAGTTGGCTTCTGGGATTAAACATTCTTTAAAATTCCATAAAAGGCACTGAAATAAGGACACAGTTTTCATACCAGTTTGTGATCTTCCACCTACTTTCTAAAAAATTATAAGTGTGATACTTAAAATTTTTTAGTAAGTGTGATACTACTTTGATATCAACATGTAAATTAGTCACAGACTTTTCAAATTATTCACAACAGACAAGATATTTTGCTTTCCCAATGTTTACAAGAAACCAAACATACATTTACAGTGGTTGCAACTAAGAACTGGAACTTTTTCAGAAATCATTTGGTGTAATAGTTTGACATTTAAAACACTTAAAATGTTATTTCTTCATAGCTACAATAAAGTATTGTTGTACCGTATTTAGCCTATGTGTGAGTTTTAACCTTTGAAGACATACCTCTGTGGAATGCGTACCCCATACTGAGAGAATGAATCAGCATTAGAGGATAACGTGGCATGTAGAATAAGCAAGGGGAATTTGAGTCCTGGCTATCATTATCACACTTTCTTGTTTTCTGATTTTTAAGTACATACTTAGTCCTCTGAGTTAATTCTCTGTTATACTTGAAGGAATGAATGAGACAATATATTTTGAAGTATGAAGTAATTTCCCTACCTATAGAAGGCACTAATGTAATCAATCCATTGCTATCTATAGTATTAGGCATTCGAAAATAGCCTTTTTGTTATACCCAGCTATTCAATGAAACTTTTATTTCTCCTCCCATAAGTAAACTGTTTGAAATTGATCATTATTTGAAAAAAAATTAGTTTCCATGTTGTAGACCAGTCTACTAAATTCAAGGTAGGGTAGCCATTTAGAAACCGATGGCATAAATATTTTGGATTTGAATTATATGGTTGCTTTCTCTGCAACTCCAACAGTTTCTAAGTGAAACATTTGTAGCAACATTTACCCATTTGTGGTACAGTAGAATCAGTCTCCTGCAAGAAGTTAAATTTTTGAGCTTGTGAAATTCCCCAGTAAGAACTGCTGACAGCTTGAGTGGACAAAGAAAAATCCTATCTGAAAAGGTGACTGTTTGGACCATGGCATCTTCCTTTTCTGGTAGTAGCTTGACAGACAAATGATGGTTGATCTGCTCTCATTTTTTGTTGGATCCTGTCTTACAACTGACGTGAAGTGACATCTCTAATCCTTGCACACTTTGGGTTACAGCCTCATATGTCAAAATAAAAGTCAGCAGGGGTGGTTAGGAAGTCTTACAAAACATCTTCACTCTGTGATCCTTCTTCCTGCAGACTGGCCATCCTTGCCTGGGGCAGCTACACTGAGAGGGCAAACAGCTGGTTACCAGCGCGTGCAAGTTGAGTTTGGGCTCATATGGATCCTTAATGAGCTGTCAAAAGTCACATGAGATCCAGCATAGGGGCACCATCTTCCCAGTTACAAACTTACTGTGATATTTCAGCAGCCACATTGTTTAGCTCTCTCAGATGGTTCTGATTATCTAAATTTTGTGATACTAATACTATAGTTAAAAGTTGCAGTTATTACCTGTCATACTGTTCCCATTTGAAACTATATTTAAAGATATGCTTCAAGATATCATGAGAAAAATAAATACTGCCCCCCCACCACTATACAGACATTTTGGCGTTTTTACTAGTTTTGTGATATCCAGGATTAACCTGTGGTGAGAAATAAAGTTAAACAGAGTTAACGTTTGGTTGATCAGTTATGAAGTTGGCTTCTGGGATTCAACATTCTTTTAAAATTCCAAAAATGGCATTGAAATAAGGACTTATCGTGGGTGATTTGAAAAGTTTGTGACAAATCTACATGTTGGTATCAGAGTAGACAGGATAACACTTATAATTTTTTTAGAAAGTTGTTGGAAGATCACAAATTGGAACGAAAACTGAGAGTAGATCGACCATCATTTGTCTGTCAAGACACTACCAGAAGGGAAGATGCCATGGTCCAAACAGTCACCTTTTCAGATAGGATTTCTCTTTGTCCACTCAAGCTGTCAGCAGTTCATACTGGGACATTTCACAAGCTACAAAATTTAACTTCTTGCAGGAGACTGATTCTACTGCACCACAAATGTGTGTGTGTGTGTGTGTGTGTGTGTGTGTGTGTGTGTGAGAGAGAGAGAGAGAGAGAGAGAGTGAAAATCATGTTCTGTGACTCAATATTGCAGCACCATATTGAAACTGCTATGACTTTCATTGGCAAATGGAGGAAAATTTCTTTTGATGTTTCTTGTATTCTTTGTTATCCACTTCCAGAAGAAATAATTCCAAAGAATAAAGGATACCTATGTCATTCTAATTAGCATTGACATTGTTGTTTGTGGTTTTCTTTGGCTGCAGATTTCTAGTTCAGGTGAGGCAAGATTATTTATTTTTTTTTAAGTTCCCATTTTCTTGAGTTTGACATAGGACTACCCAGGGCTGAAATATAAGAGGGAGAAAGCTAACTCTTCAAGAAGATTTGAAAGCTAATCTACATATAAATAATCAGTTAATAATAATACTGATGATGGGAAAATTATCAGAAACTCACGTCTTTTCATCATTCACTTTGTGCTGGGAATTTTTTATATATTTTGGGCTACACATGGCAGGTTATGACTCTGTGCTCAAGAATGACACCTAGAATTTAGGGAATAATATATGGTGCCAAGGATTGAACCAGGGATTGGATGCATGCAAACAAGTGCTTTACTTCTACTTCTATCTTTTCCAACCCTGTGCCCAGAATGTTTTTTGCTTGTATGGGGCCTGCATTCAGCCATACTTAGAGATCACTCTAGGCAATGCTCAAGAGACCGTATGAGGTGCTAAAGATCAAACTTAGATTGGATTTGTGCAAAGAAAGTGCCATATCCATTTTATTCTCTCTCTGGCTCTGTTACCTGATACTTTTAAAATGTTCATTGTTTTGTTATTGATAAAGAAGGCACAAGCACCTACTTTCAGAGATTTCTGTAGAGATAAAGTTAGCTCTGATAGAGCACCTAGAATAGTGCAGGACAAATAATCTGAGAGCTGCCACAATTGTGAATGAGTTCATTTATTCCTTATTTAACAACTCTGTGAAGTCGTTGCCATCATTGACATCATCTAAAGAATTAACTGAAATGCAGATGAAATATTGCTTGAGTCATAAGAGTAAATCACAAGAGTAAGTAGCAGAGTCAGGATTAGGTGCCAATAGTCTGGATCCTGACTAAACCTGCTCATGCTGTTTTGAGTTCCTTTGTTTCACTGGGTAAATCTTGTAATTCCAGGAATTAATGAACTAGAATTGTTTATACTACACATGATTAAGGTTCATGGAAATCTATGAATAACTGACTGGATTTGGTCAAATCACTCTAGATCATTGCATTTTAATCCTCATCTGCAAAATAAGGGGGATGAACTAAACTATCTCTAAGGCTTTTCCAGAAGTAGATGCACTTTAGAAGACTATGAAGTTTACATATACTCTCAAGCAATTCACAACTTTTCACTTGACCTCCAGACAAAGAGAATTGTACCAGAAGGATTTTTTAAAAATTTTTATTGAATCACTGTGAGGTAGTGACAAGCTTTCATGTTTGGGTTACAATCACACAATGATCAAACTCCTATCCCTCCACCAGTGCACATTCCCCACCACCAATATCCAAGGTATACTCTCCCTTTCCCACCCTCTCCCTGCCTCCTTGGCAGACAATATTTCCTATACTCTCTCTACTTTTGGGCATTATGGCTTGAAACACAGACACTGAGAGGTCATCATGTTTGGTCCATTATCTACTTTTGGCACACATCTTCCATCCCAACTGATTCTTCCAGCCATCATTTTCTTAGTGATCCCTTCTCTATTCCATCTGCCTTCTCTTCTCCGCTCGTGAAGCAGTCTTTCACCTATGGGGCAATCCTCCGGGCTCTTGTATCTTACTGTCCTTGGGTGTCAGCCTCATGTGATGTTATTCTATACTACACAAAGGAGTGCAGTCCTTCAATGTTTGTCCCTCTCTTTCTGACTCATTTCACTTACCATGATACTCTCCATGTCTATCCATTTATAAGCAAATTTCATGACTTCATCTCTCCTAACAGCTGCATAGTATTCCATTGTGTAGAAGTACCAAAGTTTCTTGAACCACTCATCTGTTCTAAGGCACTTGAGTGTTTCCAGATTTTGGAAACAGTTCACTATTGTGAACAGTGCTGCAATGAATATATAGGAACAGATGTTATTTCTACTGTGCTTTTTTGCATCCTCGGGATATATTCCCAAAAGTGGTATTGCAAAGTAATATGGAATTTCAATATCTAGGTTTTGAAGCACTGTCCATATTGTTTTCCAGAAAGGATGAACCAGTCGGCATTCCCACCAACAGTGAAAGAGCGTTTCATTTCCCCCACATCCACAACAGCAGTGGTTGCTTTTGCCCTGTTAAATCTGAGCCAGATCTCTGTGGTGTGAGATGATATCTCATTGTTGTTTTGATTTGCATCTCTCTGATAAATAGTGAAATGGAGCACTATTTCATGTGCCTTTTGGTCACTTGTATTTCTTTTTATTTTAATTAATTTATTTTTTGTTAGTGAATTACCATGAGGGTACAGTTACAGATTTATACATTTTTTGTGCTCATGTTTCCCTCATACAAAGTTCAAGAACCCATCCCTTCACCAGTGTCTATTCTCCAGCACAAATAAACTCAGCATCCCTCCCACCCACCCCCAATCCCATCTACTCCCACCCCACCCTGCCACTGCAGCAGAGTATTCCCTTTTGTTCTCTCTCTAATTAGGTGTTGTGGTTTGCAATAAAGGTGTTGAGTGGCCATTGTGTTCAGTATCTAGTCTACATTCAGCACACATCACCCTTCTCTCCTGTAGCCTCCAACCACATTTTACTTGGTGATCCCTTCTCTATCTGAGTTGCCCTCTCCCCAGAATGTGAGGCCAGCTTGCAAGCCATGGAGTCAACCTCCTGGTACTTATTTCTACTACTCTTGGATGTTAGTCTCCTACTCTGTTATTCTATATTTCACAGATGAGTGCAATCTTTCTATGTCTGTCTCTCTCTTTCTGACTCATTACACTTAGCATGATACTTTCCATGATGATCCACTTATATGCAAAGTTCATGACCTCATTTTTTCTAACAGCTGCATAGTATTCCATTTTATAGATGTACCAAAATTTCTTCAACCAGTCATCTGTTCTAGGACACTCGGGTTTTTTCCAGATTCTGGCTATTGTAAATACTGCTGCGATGAACGTATGTCATTTTGACTATGACATATGTGCAAATGTAATTTCTACTATACTTTTTTGCTTCTCCGGGATATATTCCCAGCAGGGGTATTGCTGGATCCAATGGGATCTCAATTTCTAATTCTTTGAGAAGTGTCCATATTGTTTTCCAAAAGGGCTGAGCCAGTCAGCATTCCCACCAGCAGTGTAGAAGGGTCCCTTTCTCCCCACATCCTCTCCAACAGTGGTTGCTTTTGTTCTTTTGGATGTGTGCTAGTCTCTGTGGTGTGAGGTGGTATCTCATGGTTGTTTTGATCTCCATCTCCCTGATGATTAGTGACGTAGAGCACTTTTTCATGTGCCTTTTGGCCATTCGTATCTCTTCCTTGGGAAAGTTTCTGTTCATTTCTTCGTCCCATTTTCTGATGGGGTTGGATGTTTTCTTCTTGTAGAGTTCAACAAGTGTTTTATATACCCTTGATATCAACCCCTTATCTGATGGATATTGGGTAAATATCCTTTCCCATTCTGTAGATTGTCTTTGTATTCTGGTCACTGTATCTTTTGCGGTGCAGAAGCTTTTTAGTTTAATGTAGTCCCATTTGTTGGTCTCTGTTTCCACTTGGTTGGCCAGTTGCATGTCATCTTTGAAGATACCTTTATCTTCAATATCGTGGAGGGTTTCGCCGACCTTGTCTTCAATGTACCTTATGGATTGTGGTCTGATGTTGAGGTCTTTAATCCATTTTGATCTGACTTTTGTGCATGGTGTCAGGTCGAAGTCTAAGCCCATTCTTTTGCATGTGGTTGTCCAGTTGTGCCAGCACCATTTGTTAAAGAGGCTTTCCTTGCTCCACTTCACATCTCTTGCTCCCTTATCAAAGATTAGATGATCATACATTTGGAGTTGTGTGTAGGAATATTCCACCCTGTTCCATTGGTCTGCGGCTCTGCCTTTGTTCCAGTACCATACTGTTTTAATTGTTACCGCTTTGTAGTAAAGTTTGAGGTTGGGGAGGGTGATGCCTCCCATACTCTTTTTCCCAAGAATTGTTTTAGTTATCCATGGATGTTTGTTGTTCCATATGAATTTTCGGATTGCTTGATCCGTTCCTTTGTAGAATGTCATGGGTATCCTGATAGGGATCACGTTGAATCTGTATAATGCTTTGGGGAGTATTGCCATTTTGACAATATTGATTCTCCCTATCCCTGAACAGGGTATATGTTTCCATTTTCTCATGTCCTCTTTTATTTCTTGGAGTAGCATTTTATAGTTTTCTTTGTAGAGGTCTTTTACTTCCTTGGTTAAGCTGATTCCGAGGTACTTGATTTTCTGGGGTACGATTGTGAATGGGATTGCTTTTTTCATGTCCCTTTCCTCTGTCTCATTGTTTGTATATAGGAAGGCTATGGATTTTTGGGTATTGATTTTGTAGCCTGCAACTTTACTGTATAAGTCTATTGTTTCTAAGAGTTTCTTATTAGAGGCTTTAGACTTCTCTAGATATAGTATCATATCTTCTGAAAATAGTGAGAGTTTGATTTCTTCCTTTCCTATCTGGATGCCCTTAATCTCTTTTTCTTGTCTAACAGCTATTGCAAGTTCTTCCAGTACTATATTGAAGAGAAGTGGTGAGAATGGGCATCCTTGTCTTGTGCCTGATCTTAGAGGAAAGGCCCTTAGTTTTTCCCCATTGAGGATAATGCTTGCCATAGGCTTGTGGTAGATGGCTTCGACTATCTTGAGGAAAGTTCCTCCAAAACCCATTTTGGTGAGGGTTTACATCATGAACGGATGTTAGATTTTGTCAAATGCTTTCTTTGCATCTGCTGATATGATCATACAGTTTTTATCTTTTCTTTTGTTGATATGATGGATTATGTTGATTGATTTCCAAATATTAAACCATCCTTGCATGCCTGGGATGAATCCCACTTGGTCATGGTGTATGATCTTTTTGATGAGTTGTTGGATCCTATTTGCTAATATTTTGTTGAGATCTTTGTATCGGTGTTCATCAGGGATATTGGTCTATAATTTTATTTCTTAGTGGTGTCTTTGTTTGCTTTTGGTATTAGGGAGATGTGTGCTTCATAGAAACTGTTTGGGAGAGGTCCTGTCTTTTTAATTTCCTGGAAAAGCTTGAGGAGAACTGGCACCAGGTCTTCTTTAAATGTTTGGAAGAATTCACCAGTGAATCCATCTGGACCTGGGCTTTTGTTTTGGGGGAGATTTTGATTACAGTTTCAATTTCCTTAATATTAATGGGTCTATACAGGTATTCCAAGTCGTCTTTGTTCAGTCTTGGGAGATTGTAGTAATCAAGGAATTCATCCGTTTCTTTTAGGTTCTCTTGTTTTGTGGCGTATAGACCTTCAAAGTAGTCTCTAATGATCTTTTGAATCTCACTGGTTTCTGTTATGATGTCCCCCTTTTCATTTCTGATTAGATTTATTAGGGTTCCCTCTCTTTCTTTGTGAGTCTTGCTAGTGGTTTATCAATCTTATTTATTTTCTTGAAGAACCAGCTCTTTGTTTCATTGATCTTTTGGATTGTTTTTTTGGTTTCCATGTCATTAATTTCTGCTATAATTTTTATTATTTCTTTCCTTCTATCTGATTTGGGTTCCCTTTTCTGGTCCTTTTCTAAGGTCTTGAGCCATGAAGTCAAACTATCTATGTGGGCCCTTTCTTCCTTCCTGAGAAATGCTTGGAGAGCTATAAATTTCCCCCTTAACACGGCTTTTGCTGCATCCCATAGGTTTTGGTAGCTCGTGTCTTCATTCTCATTTGTTTCTAAGTATCTTTTGATTTCTGCCTTGATTTCCTTCCTGACCCACTCATTGTTCAACAGTGAGTTGTTTAATTTCCAGGTGTTTGATTTGGTTCTCCGTGTCTGTGTGGGCCACTTGTATTTCTTTTTTTGAGGAAACTTCTGTTCATTTCTTCTCCCCATTTTTTGATGGGGTTGGAGATATTTTTCTTATACAATTCTACTAGTGTCTTGTATATCCTGGATATTAATCCATTATCAGATGGATATTGGGTAAATATTCTTTCCCATTCTGTGGGCTCTTTCTGTATTTTGGTCACTGTTTCTTTTGAAGTGCAGAAGCTTCTTAGTTTGATGTAGTCCCAATTGTTTATGTTTGCTTCCACTTGCATCGTCAGTGGTGTTTCATCCTTAAAGGTGCATCTAGCTTCAATGTCATGGAGAGTTCTGTCTACATTTCCTTCTTTGTACCTTATAGATTCATGTCTGATATCGAGGCCGTTAATCCACTTTGATCTGACTTTTGTGCCTGGTGTTAGACAGAGATCAGAGTTCATTTTTTTGCTGGTAGCTCTCCAGTTTTCCCAGCACCACTTGTTGAAGAGGCTTTCCTTGTTCCACTTCACATTTCTTGTTCCTCTGTCAAATATTAAGTGGCCATATATTTGGGGGTCTGTGACAGGATATTCAACTCTGTTCCATTGGTCTGCAGGTCTGTTTCTAGCCCAATATCATGCTGTTTTAATTACTACTGCTTTGTAGTAGAGTTTGAAGTTGGGGAAGGTGACGCCACCCATCTTCTTTTTCCCAAGGATTGCTTTAGCTATTTGTGGGGATTTATTGTTCCGTATGAATTTCAAGAGTGTTTTGTCTATTTCTTTAAAAATTGTCATGGGTATCCAGATAGGGACAGCATTAAATTTGTATAGTGCTTTGGGCAGTATTGCCATTTTGATAATGTTAATTCTCCCTGTACATGAGCAGGGGATGTGTCTCCATTTCCTAGTGTCCTCTTTTATTTCTTGAAGTAGTGTTTTACAATTTTTCTTGTATAGGTCCTTCACCTCTTTGGTTAAGCTGATTCCAAGTTACTTGATTTTCTGAGGTACTATTGTGAACGGGATTATTTTTTAATGTCTCTTTCTTCTCTTTCATTATTTGTATATAAGAAAGCCATGGACTTTTGGGTGTTGATTTTGTAGGCTGCAACTTTAGTATATCTAACCTATTGTTTCTAGGAGCTTTTCTGTAGAGTCTTTAGCGTTTTGTAAGTATAGTATAATATCATCTGCAAATAGTGATAACTTGACCTCTTCCTTTCCTATCTGTGACCAGAAGGATTTTAATTTTTATTAAGAGTATTTTACTGGTAATAAAGTAGTGAAACACCAAAGAGGGGAGCCTTGAAAGCTCCTTGCCTAAAGCACAATGGGAAGGTTGGCTCCACTACTAGGAAATGTCAGTGGATTCTTTCTGCCTAGAGGCTGAGCATAGACTAGGTTATAGATTTCTTGTAGCCCACTGGTTCTATTTTTCAATGATGTTCACTCCACAGTCACTGTTAGCATTTACACTCCTAGCTAAATAATTAGCCTCAGCATCAAGCTGGAAAATTAGTGTTGATGCTGAAAAATAAGCAAGTAGGGCTCACATTCTTCACTTCTAGAGAAGAGGCAGATTCTATAAATCAGAGTGCTTTGTGGACTGCAAAAAAAAGGAAGCATATCAGGAAAATCTTCTGTGACCTTGGGATAACTTGTGAAACACTCTGGGCTTCCTTCAGGACCCTCTAGGACATTGAATACTATTCTCTGTGCCTATGAACAAGAATTCCTCCCACAGTCCTGAGAGCATATCTTTGCTTTCCTTCCTTCCTATACCTATTCCCTTGGGTCCAACTCCAACAAGAAAAGCCCAGGGTGGTTTAAGGTGTATTATCTTTCAGGAAATACTAGTGTTTCATAGTTTCCTTGAATATGTAGTCCAGAAGGCTAAACTGAGGGGAGAATTTTAGACAAGAGATCATCTTGTATAAAGCAATTTTCTTGAGTAGGAGACTAATGACTATACAACAAACAAATAAGTGATTGATTTTAACTTAGGAAGTTGGATTTATTCTGTTGAGGTAGCTCTTTGTTATATTTAGCTCAAACAAAGTGACTTGAGGCAAACCCATAATAATGATCCTCTCCAGTCCTCTTACCACTATTAGCTTTGTTTTAGGGGAGAATTGCAGGGCTTCAACCACCTGTTTCTGTGGGATGCATGGACCATGCATGAGCTTCAGAATTTATTCACATCATACAAAAGCACAGACACTCTATAGAGTTTGTTTTTATCTAATACTCAGGAGTTAAAGAATACTTTCTTTTTTTCCTCCTTGTCATTTTGTAGTCTTGTTTTAATTAATTTCTCACACATTTTCCAATTCTTTCTACACCAAATGCATAAGCCGATAGACTTTGGCTGTGGCAAGAAAATCTAATGCCATTTGGACGGAACACTACGCTATTTCCTTTGAAAAGTTCATATATCTGAACACTCATTTAATTCAATCCTTAATTAGGCAAATGGTAGACGTTTATGTTATATAGGGACACATTAGATAACTTAAGACACACTTCAGAAATATACTTGTTGAAACAAGTAAGTTGACAAAATTCATTATCACGATCACTAAATCCCGTTGATCGTGGAATGGCTCGAGAAGTCTCAGTAACCTCTACATTCATCCTATCCCTGAGATTTTAGAAGCCTCTAAAGGATGCAGAGTCAGGGGAATGAGATTCAGCTAGTTACTGGCTTTGGCATATAGATACACCACGGGGACCTTGCAAGGCTGTCCCATGTGGGCAGGAAGCTCTCAGTAGGTTGCAAGTTTCTCCCAGAGGGAAAAGTAGGTTATAAGATATAGCGCCACGCTTCTGGGAGCTTGCTTTTAAGCCTCTGGATGTTGGCCATTGATGGAATTACACACACCTGGGTTCCTCTGCTGGTACCTTCATGCATGAGGCCTGTCCAAACGTGTGGAGAGGGGCCTTGAACATGGCTATGGATAGGTTCCGGTGGTCTTCTGTCGGGAGCTCTGCTTGGAGCAGGGAGGGAAGCTGGAGCCCATCCCCTCTGAGGGGTCCTGGGGAAGACAGCCAGCCATGCGGGCAAGTTGACAAAATTCATTATAGTTTTTTAAAAACATTTACTTAGTGCTACCAAAATCTTGCCATATTAGTTTGGCAAATTTACATCACATCATTATTTTCAAAAGAACAGCTCTAAGTACTAGATGGTGCATATAAAAGAAAAGTCTGAATTGTTTTCTTATCTACTGAAGAGAATTAATACTTATTTCAAAGAACATATTTTTACAAATCTTTGTAAGATTTAAGTAATGACATTTAATTATTTTTACTTTTCTTTTTTTTCAATATGAAGTGTTGTTCATATTATATATGTATAATTATTGATAGGAACTTATCCCTGGTAATGACTATTTCTAGAAATTTGCTTTTCTATAAGAAATGTTCAGGGAATAGGGAAACATTAAAATGTGAAAAATTGGGGGCCGCACGCATGTGCGGCCTCTCCACAGCTGCACGAGCGTGAATCCAGACCCAGCAAAACCTCTTTCGGTATGGGCAACTCCTCGAAGAATGTCTCCAGCCTGAGAACTAAGCCTCGGCCCCGTGCCCGTCCAGGAGGGGAAAGGTATTTCTCTCTCTCGCCTCTTTCTCTCCGGGGATGAAGGGCGCGGTGTCCGCCATATTATGATGACCACAGATTGGATTTTCAAGCCTGCAGTGATCCAATATCTGGAAGAAATCTCCCTGGACTTAGTTGTTAAAGTACGGAAATTCAAAACCGCGTGGCCACTAGTGTGGCCGCGCGACCTCATTTGTCTTCACTGTAGGTCTGAATCTAGTGGGGTACTCCTAACAACAATAGTGAGGTTTGTGTTGAAATACTGAATTTAACCAAAGTAAACAGAAAGTAAAATGGAACTTATCAGTTACAAGGGGGGGGGGCGGGATGGGAGGTGTGTGTGTGGGTTTTTGTTTTTTTTTTTTTTTGGTGGTGGTATATGGGTGCTGGTGAAGGGACTGTTGTTTCAGCATTGTATAACTGAGACCTAAGGCTGAAAGCATTGTAATCTTCCACATGGTGATTTAATAAAATAAAATTTTTATTTTAAAAAAATAAATAAAATGTGAAAAATTATTTTCTTTAAAATGAGGGAGGCAGAGGAAACAGTAGGCCCAAACTTCTACTCATTACCAAGTCTTCGTTTTGTTACTTTCAGAGGATCACAGTTTGTTGCCCTGAGTCCTTTTGCAAAAGGGTTTCCCAAGGTCACCCAGGAAACTAACCTTTAGTAAAGAGAGACAGAAGAGGGCAATTTGCTAATAGAGCAGATCCTGGTGAGGGCTAGAGGAGGGAAAAGACAAAGAGAGTCATGGGCCCTGACTCACTGGTTGAGTATGCCAAATTAAAGAAGAGAAAATTAATTAGCAGCAAATCTAGCAGGAGATTGAGCTGGATTCTGGAGTAATTAGCCTTTGCTCTAAATCCACTTTTCCTGTCACAGTTTGTCTCTGTTGTGCTGCTCGGCTAATGAATTCTCCTCACTTCCCGCCTCCTGCCTGATTTCCACTTTATTTCCAACAGACTCAGGAGCACCGTGCCATTTTCACATGGTACCCAAGCCTGTTGGTTTTTTCTTGAGCTACTGTAACTTTGAGCTGTTTAGTAGTTAAAGGGATAAACAGGCTTGAGAGACAGCTCTTAGTGTTAAAAGCCAAGCCTTTGCAGGGATCCTTATGCGAATACCCAAATTTGAAGGCTGAATGGCATTTAACTGGCACCAGGGGAAAAGAACAAGACAAATGAGGTTATGCTTCTTCGTTTTAAAATTTATCTATTGTGGGGGCCGGAGCGATAGCACAGCGGGTAGGGCGTTTGCCTTGCACGCGGCCGACCCGGGTTCGATCCCCAGCATCCCATATGGTCCCCCAAGCACCGCCAGGAGTAATTCCTGAGTGCAAAGCCAGGAGTTACCCCTGAGCATCGCTGGGTGTGACCCAAAAAGCAAAAAAAAAAAAAAAAAAATTATCTATTGTTTCAAGAGAAATAACCCAGGTTCGATTCCTCCGGCCCTCTCGGAGAGCCCAGCAAGCTACCAAGAGTATCTTGCCTGCATGGCAGAGCCTGGCAAGATACCCGTGGTGTATTCGATATGCCAAAAACAATAACAAGAAGTCTCACTTGGAGACATTACTGGTGCCTGCTCGAGCAAATTGATGAGCAATGGAATTTCAGTGATACAGTGATGCTTTTTTAAATTTAATTTTTTTATTGAGGCATGAGACTTTCCAACAGTATTGAAACCATTGATTTACTTTTAGTGCTACTACACAGTCTCTCTACCACTGTGTCTCACACTACCTTCGCACTGCTACGCTCCTAAACTCGTCCATTTGTAGTTCTACTGAAAATGTCTCAGCTCTGCTGCCATTGAGAATTGCCTAATTCTTTTCTTTGATTTTGCATATTATACATGAAGAAGATCATTTGGCGTTTACCTTTATTTCCCACTCACTTCAATTAGCATAGCACCCTTCAATTCCATTCAAGCTGCAGAAAACTTCAGCTTTTTATGTTTTCTGATAGCTAAAGTAGTATTCTATTATGTGTATATATTATAATTTTCTCATCCACTCTTGATGTTGGGCACTTATCTTGTTTCTAGATCTTGGCTATTTGCAAGATCTAGTTGAGCATATAAACTGTGATGAGCATAGATATGCATATGTTCTTTCAGATTTATTCTTAAGTGTGTTCTTAGGGTAGATGCTTAGGAATAGCATCACTGTGTTCCACTAGGTCATATGAATATTGGGTCAAAAAGTCACCAGGTCATATAAAAATTCTATTCATTGTTCTAAGACATTTTCCAAACCATTTTCCAAAGACTCTGAACCATTAAATAATCCCACAAACAGTGAATGAGAGATCGTTTTTTCTAACTATGGTTGTATTATTACCTTTTTACTATTACCGACTAGTACATGGGAAGCTATGGATTGTGTGCCTGTGGGTATATGTGTGTGTGGAGGGGATAATGTGCGTGTGTGTATGTGTGCACGCACGCGTGTGTGTATGCATGTGTGTGTGTGTGTGTGTGTATGTGTGTGTGTCAGGGGCTTCCAGGGACAGTGGAGATAGTCATTCTACTGATAAAATGGTTCAGAGATTTCTGACTAAATTTGTTTAGACAGTTATGATTTAGATATAAGATAGGTCTTGTAAATTATTTCAGACAACTTGAAATAACCACAAATAACTTAAAATATATAATCAGAAAGTCAAGCAATGTAGTATATCTTCCTATATAAAATCAATGAAACAGAAACATTTAAAAGAAATAATCCCATTCACAATTGTGCCTCAAATATTTAAATGTCTGGTAATATTCACCTTAACAACAGAGGTGAAAGACTTGCATAATAAAAGTTGTATTTCACTGTTAAAAGAAATATAAAAAAAGACATAAGAAAATGAAAACATATCCTTGCTCATGGATTGGAAGGATTAATATTGTCAAAATGACAATCCTACCCAAAGAAATATGCATATTAATTTCAGTTCCTAAGATATACCCATGATATTTTTAAAGACACAGACTAGATGTTATTCTGGAGTAACAACCCCCACCCTCATAGCCAAAGCAGTCCTAGGAAAAAGGAAGTTCTTTCCCCTACTTAAAATGATATTATAAAACCAAAGAGTAAGAGCCCAGAGATATGCCTTTAAATATATTGTCATGTAATCTTTGGCAAATAATCTAAAAATTTGAACATAAACCCTTTCAGCAAATAGTGTTGGGAAAACCAGTTAGTCACATTAAAAAAAAATCTCAGACCCTTTTCTCACCACACACACAAAACTTAACTCAAAATGAATTAAAGAACTAGACTAAAGTCTGTAAAATATACTAATTAACATATATTTTGCAGATGTAGGCAGAGCCCTTCATGACATTAAATCTAAAAGAATCTTCAGTGAACCAAAGCCACTGGCCAAGCAATGGAAGCAAAGAAAAACAAATGGCACTAAATCAATAGAAGCTTCTGCAACACAAAATTAATGATGACTAGAAAACAAAGGACTGGAGCGATAACACAGCAGGTAGGGCATTTGCCTTCCATGTTGCCAACCCATGTTCTATTCCTCTGCCCCTCTTGGACAGCTCGGCAGGCTACTGAGAGTATCTCACCCGCATTGCAGAGCCTGGAAAGCTACCCGTGGTATATTCGATATTCCAAAAACAGTAACAAGTCTCACAATGGAGACATTATTGGTGCCCGCTCAAGCAAATCAATGAACAACAGGATGACAGTGCTATAGTACTACAGTGCTAGAATACAAAAACACCCATAGACTGGGAGAAAAGATTTGGCCACAAATCATCTACCCATGATATATTAAAACACTGACAAATGCTTAGTTTTGGGGCCACATCTGGTGTTGCTCAGGGCTTCCTCCTGTCTCTGATCAGAGAAGGGTTTGATAACCATATGGAGTGATAGTGATAGGGATAGGACATCAGTAAACATCACGTAAAGCAAGTATCACAGCCACTGTACTATCGCTTTAGCCTCAGCACTTGTAAATATTAACAAAAAACAATCAACCCCATTAAAACATGTGGAGAAGATATGAATAGAAAATTCCTCAAAGATGAGATGCGAATGGTCAATAAGCATATGAAAAAAATGCTCTTCAAAACTTATCAGCAGGAAGTGCAAATCAAAACAATGTGATATCACCTTACACCAGTGATACTGTCACCTATCACAAAGAGGAAAAACAACCAGTGTTGGCCTGGATGTGGAAAAGAAGAAATTGTCATTCACTACTGGTACTGGTGAGATTGTTGACTGCTTCAACATTTTTGGAAAACAATGTGGACACTTTTTCAAAAAGAGTTGAACTTCCATATGTCTCAGCAATTTGACTTCTTGGTATCTCCCCCAGAAGCCCAAAAATTCCATTCAGAAAAGACATTTGTGCTCTTTTGTTCTTTGAGACTTAATAGCCCAAATATGGAAGCCCAAGTGTTCAAGGAAAGATGACTGAATATAGATACCATGGAATACATGCAGAGTGGTATACTACTTGAATATAGGAAAACACTCAATTTGCTGCTATGTGGATGGAGTTTGAAGGTCTCGTGCTAAGTGAAGTCAGCCAGGAGAGAGAAACAGAATAATATCTCTTATATGGAAAATAAAGGAACATAGAAGGGGAATACCAAATAGACAAAGGAATCTATAGAACTTTTCAATAGAACTGAGCTTACCATGGCAGTAAGATGTGTGGTGTGGGGAGGTAGGTGTTGAGACTGGGGGAAGGGGAGAGAAAGTGAGATGGAGGAAAATGGACACTCTGATGGGGCATGTGGCACTAGAATGTTGTATTCATGAAATCTTATCATTGACAATATTGCAAAATGGCAACTTATGGTAATTATAAAATAAAATTAAGTCTAATTAAAAATTCTTCATAGTATCATTGACTGAAGTACTTCCATGTTGTTCTAGCTTGATGCGTTACTAAAGCAATCGTGTCTTAAAATATCAGATATTTCAAGTGTGTAATGTGCCAGCTCCGGCTGATTGATTTTAGAATCATGCAGTAACTCTCTTCTTTCCTCTCATGAAAGTAGAATGTTTTTTTCCATGAATGCCTCAGAAAATGTCTAATTTTCTCAAATCATATCATAGAATTCTTGAAACAAAATCATTAGAATGTGTTAAATTATAAAATCAGTATTTTTCTGGTGTTAGACAACTTTAAAAGAAGTCTGAAATATGACAATGTCCAAAGGGCTAATGAAGAAGACAGGCAGGCAAGGAGCTGGCAGTAAGTTCCAGGTGGATTTCAAAAAGTTCATCTTAAATCCAGCAAGGACTCATTAATGGATGATTAAACAGGCCATCCTCAACAAGACCTTCACAAAGGACCCCATGACAGGGCATCTTGAAGTTTTGTATAAAATACATACAAAACCAATTTTGGAGAAGTGGTGAAGTACGTACCATCTTATCTCATAGTTACCCACACCTGTCTAATCTGGTATGCTACGTCATAAATCTCATGAACCACAAAGCCATATTTACTGTGTAACTCCACAGAAGATCTCTGACTCCTGATTGTTGGTGAATTAATGAAAATATGTTAGTTTGCATCAATTATATGGTTTATTGTTCCTTGTGAATTAAACTACATAATTGTTGTTGTTGTTGTTGTTGTTGTTGTTGTTTTGGGGTCACAATTAGCTGTGCCCAGGCCTTACTGCGCTCAAGGATCACTTCTGCCAGTGCTTAAGGGAGCATAAGTGATGGCAAGAATAGAACCTGGGTCAGGTGTGTGCAAAGCAAGCACCCTACCCACTGTACTAGCTCTCTAGCTCCAAGCTAAATTATCTTAAAACATTCAAAGAATAGAAGGAATAATAGCTTTCCAAAAAGTAGAATTCCTTATCTAATGCTCCCCTTCCCCCTTCAGAATTTGGTGGTACATGGACTAGACTAAAATTCTTTTTTCATTTTTTTTATTATAATATATCTTGCTGATAGTTTAAAGCCTTTGATGATAGGGATGATTTCAATAGAATTCCAATTTTTCACTTTCATTTGTTTGCCAAATAAACACAGTTTAAGAACTAGATTAAGCTGACTTAGTTGATCAGAGGTAGATTTTGTAGCTTACCACTATGAAATTCCTCACTGGTGTGAAATATCTCTGGAGAGTCTTTGTCTAGAGATTTTCTTTTAAATGGCAAACTTTTTCACATGCTACCACTAGATTTAAGAAAATATTGATAAATCCAGGCCATAAAGTAGTTGGTGGACTTTTACTCAATATATTAATTAAAGTTTTTGTTGACTGGCAGGACACAAGGTCAACAGTATGTAGCATCTGTTTGACTACATAAATTCTCCATTCCTCTTACGTTGGCACAACACAGTGCTGTAAGATCACTATTATCAACCTAAGGCCTGAGTCTATGTCAGTTACTTCCAGTTTAGGCTTTAGTCATATTACTTCACTATTTTGTGCCTCACTTTGCCTCATCTGTACAAAACAATGATTATAGCGCCAACTCATATGTAAAAGTCAAGAGGTTACAATAGAATATACAAAATGTGAAATATTACTATGATTAGCTTTTAAAAGGAATATCAGAACCAAATAAGAGTCTTTTAAAAGTAATTGTATAGCTCCTTGAACAAATACTTTTTCATTTTTCTATAGAGATTATAAATGAATTCACACTTATGGGTAATAAAGAGCTCAAATGCAAGACTTTCTTTTTTTCTGTAGGCAGAACAATTCTCTCACTCTGTAGGTTTAGGAAATTTCTACAAAGAATCATGTACGAAGTTTATGTTTTATGTACACTCTCTCAGCTCAGGCAGCACCTGGCACATTTTCCCTAAGTTCACAAAGGAGATTGATTCCCTGACAGAAACGGGAAGTCAAACAAGTCAAAACATTGCCTCAAAAGCTTGGTTGAGGTTATCCTGTTGTCAGACATACATGTTTTTACCTGTATCATCTCCCCCCAAAATATGCAGGGTGATACATTTAACCAAGGTCTTGGATAAGGTAAGATAGAATGGCAGTTCAGTCCAACAGATTCAAAGAACCAATATTGCAGTGTATACTTTTTTTCCAGGGTTTCTTTTTTTTCTTCAAATATCTTTATCACAGTGTAACACAACATTTTACTGTGAAATCAGAAAGGCAAGTGTTAAAAGGGTCAAAGTATGGCACCTAGAGAGAATGAAAAATGTGAAACAGAAGTCTTCCTGTTGGAACCTGCAAAGACACACCTTGAAGCATTACTTAACGCCATCTCTCAAAGGATTTTATTTTCTCAAAGGAGTTTTCATGATCGAATGTAAGTTCTATGGCTACAGTATCAGGTGAATGGATCTCAAATTTAAATATATAACAATGAAGCATCTAGCTAGGAAAATGAATGGCTGGTTGGAATGCAAAACCAGTTTTGAAGATCAATTTTAAGGGAAATAATCCCCTTCCTCCACAAAGTTTTTGAAGGCCTACTTCCTGTCGCTTTTGTTTCTCCCTTTATATTACAGTGAGTTTCTTTCCTCACAGTGGGGTTTTAAATTAATTTATAATTATACACACTTGCATGGGATGAGAGAGAAATGACCTAATTATAGACCAAATGGATACCCTCTGGCTATCCTGCAATTAAAGCTACCGGGGCAGTAGCTGGGCTTTATCCTGCTTTGAGTGGATTCAGTGGTTAACGGGCAGTGAATGTGGAATTCGCTTCTCATAGACCTCATAGACCGGGACTCTGTCAAATTGGGGCGAATTATTTGGAAGAGAAAAAAAATAAACATAAAACTAAACTTGAAAAACGTTTGTAGAACTGAAACTTCTCTTGCTCAGAACAGATAGAAGCACAAACTGTGACCATCAAGAGAGGAAGAAAAAATAAGCAAAAGAGTTTAATGCTCCCTCTGTATTGAACTAGATTCTAATTAGTTTCAATTAAGCTGCCAGGGAATAACAGCTACAGTGACATTGAAAAAGAAAATGCCCACTTCTAACATAATTCCCATCATTTCTTTAGATTTCTCTCTCTCTCTCTCTCTCTTTCTCTCTCTCTCTCTCTCTCTCTCTCCCTCTCTCTCTCTCTCTCTTCTCTCTGAGATTTAGTTAGAAACCATAGAGGAAGCAAGAGGTCTTAACAGGTATCTGACACAGTCATTGAAGCAGCAAATTCCTTTTTAGTAATTCTTCGGCCTTCTTACTTTCTTCTCTGTACACTCTATAGCAAGGGGAATAATTGCTTTTATACTGTCTACACAATTCTTTCCCCCTCCTAGCCAAGAGTGCATTTCCCTGCCTGTATTTTTTTTCTTTACCAATCCCAAACACTATATCTAACCTATAATTTTAAAAGAGCCATGTTCTTTGTCTAGTTAACAAAAATATTTGGGTTTGTATAGCATTCCTGAAGCCCATAAAAAAACTAGAAAGTTATATGAATGATTTGTCATTGAGTGGAAAGACAAAAAAAGCAGTAATGTATCTTTTTATGGGTTATGAGAAAATTACCAGAGAAGAATATTGTCTTGGCTATGCAGATTATAGCAGTGAGGTGATCAAATGTGGCCTAGGATATGAATACAGAAATGGATCGTATGTGTTTGACTATAGACTGCATAAGGCAATTTTATTGAGTAACAATTGATTAATTATTTGTTGCCCCTCCTTTTTTTATTGAATCACCATGAGATAGCCCACTACAAAGCTGTTCATGACTGTGTTTCAGTCATATAGTGTTCCTACATCCATCCCTCCACCAGAGTACATTTCCTAACACCAATGTCCCCAGTTTCCCTCCCTTCCCCCCTACCCCACTCCCTCCTTCCTGCCTCTTTGGCAGGCACTTTTCTTCTCTCTCACTCTCTCTCCACTTCCATTCCCCAACCTTGTTTTGGGTGCTGTGAATTTTTCCAATATAGATACTGAAATGTTATCATGTATATCCTTTTACCTACTTTCAATACTCAGTTCTTGTCCAGTGTTATCATTCACAATTATCATTGTCATACTGGTCCCTTCTCTGTCTTACCTACCCTCTGTCCCCACACACTTGTGGTAGATTACAACCATTGACCAGTCCTGGCCCTTGTTTTCCTTCGCCTTGTATATTAGTCTCATAACATATTCTTAATGTGCCATAATGAATGCAGTCACTTTATATCTGTCTCTCTCCTTCGGACTCATTTCGCTCAGCATGATACTCTCTATACCCATTATTTATAGGTAAATTTCATGACTTCATTTTTCTTAATAACTGCATAGTATTCCATATTATGGATGTACCATATTTTCTTTCCAATGTTCTTTTTTTTTTTGTTCTCTTCTCTGACCTATGAAAACATTTAAAGCTATGGTATAGTCAGTACTTAAGTGTTAAATGTTTTTAATGACATCATTTATTTGATTTTATTTTAAACAAAATGCTGAAAACTTAAAACAATAAAATACACATTTTAGTAGAAATTATTGACTTAAATAAGGTGTATCTATAGTTAGTGGTATTTTCTGCATTGTTATATCTTTTCGAATAGCAAAACAAATTTTCAAATATTTTGTGACTTGAGATCATCAGATATTCTTTTTGTTTTTATGTTTCTTTTTTTCCTCAGGGACTACTCGAGAAAGTGCTCAGGGATTACTCCTGGCTATGTGCTCAAAAATCACTCCTGGTGAGGCTTGGGGGATCTTATAGAGTGTCAGGGATTTAAGTTGGGTTGGCCTTGTGCAAGGCAAGTACACTACCCTCTGTACTGTTCTCCAGTACTTAGATATTTCACTTTGTCAGATTCTTTAGTAACGAAGAATAAAATTGTAAGGTACTAGAGAGATAATGCAGTGGTTAAGGTGATGTTTCTGTCTCCCACCGCCCCTGGTTTGAATCCTCCACCTCATACATGGTCTCCTGAGTATGTATGGGGACATTAGGGGACAGTCCTGAGCATAGAACCAGAACCAGAAATAGTTCCTGAGCATCGCTGGGTATACTAAGAACAAAATGATAAGTAATCCATTATATTCTAATTATTTTAGATGAAAGTTTATTTCATTGTTTTGAGGAAACATTGGTTTATAGAATCGCGTAATTTTATTTCACACTTCTCCAAATTGTATTACCAACTTGCACCCACTGCCAAAATATCTCTCTACTGTGGTCCTTTAGACCTCTTTCCTTCTGTCCTACTCTCACAAACATAGTTCTGTGGTCAGACTTCAAGAATATTTTTCCTCTTGAGTTTTGTTGTTGGTTTTGTGTTTTTCCTTGTATTGCTTCTTTGTATCCCACATTTGAGTGAGATGCTCTTCTATATATCTTTTTCCCTTTTTCAAACTTAAGTTTTAAAAATTGAGGTAACATTGGTCTGCAGGAGTGTGAATGTTTGTGTGTTTTAGCACATAACAATGTTACCACATCATAGATGCCACAAAAGTGCCTATATGGCACTACTCTAGTGCATATCGTTCTTCCAGTCCAGGCCTCCCACCCTCTATTATAACCTCATTTCTGTGGTCAGAGAATAAGGGTCTCCTTCTGACTTATTTTCCTTGGCATGGAGGTTTGTTTATTATTTTATTCTTTGCATACATTTCCCCTCTTCAATTATCCATGGATAAAGTGTTCCAAAAAATTCCCAGTGGATGCCTAAAATCTTGGATGATATACCATACATATGCTTTACCACATTATGCTTTTCCTATACACAACTCTCTGATAAAGTTTAGTTTTGGTATGGCAAAACATTAGTAAGAGTAACAAATATTAAAATTGTAAAAAGTATAACAATCTATTATAATAAAAGTTATGTGAATTTAGTTTCTCTTTATTTTTATCCCTCTCAATCTGAACATCTCTTACTGTGTATAAAATTCCAGGTTGTGTGGGGGATAACTGAAACTGCAAAGTCAAACAAGAAATTAGGATAAGCTACTATATTTAGTATGTTGTTAGATGGGTAGAACAGCAGGGATGTAGTCAGAGAAGAAATTTTCATGTGGCCTGAGAAAATAAAACTATTTCAGTCATTTGCAGTCTAGGTCTGTAGACTCAATATTCTACTCTCATTATTGAGCTTTGTAAATAAAGTTTTACTAGTAATAGTCACATCTATTCCTTTAATTATAGTACATGACTGTTTTCCTGCTGCTATGACAGAGAAATTTCTATGTAACAGATTTGGCTCTCATTGTTTAAAATTTTTATGATCTAGACTTATACAGAAAATCATTACCAATCTCTCTCTGACATACTGCATGTTTTTCCTTGAGTTATTAAGATAAAACTTAATAAACTTTAAAGATATCTTTAAAGAAGGGGCATTCCTAGTTGTTGAGAGAGATATGAAAAGAATCATGGAGACATGTGTATGGTTTAATACATGTTATTAAGTCCTTCTTGTGTGTGTGTGTGTGTGTGTGTGTGTGTATGTGAGACAGCGGGAAAACACAGATGTTTTTAGGGCTTATTTCTAGTCCCGTGCTCAGGGATCACTCTTGGTGATGTGTAGGGAACAGTTTGTGATGCCATGGATTGAACCCAGATTTACTGTATGTAAGGCATGTGCTCTACCTCTGTAATCTCTCTGGTCCAGGTCTTTCAACTTTTGAGAAAGGATGAAATATACAAATAAATTGACTCTGTAATATTTTGATTAGTTTCCATTCAACAGATTCCCAGAGTTGACAATTTTGTGGAAAGTTTGATATGCTTGTGACTCCCGTTTTCTCTTTTAAGCCTTTCCCTCTTGTTTAAATTCTTTTTTCATATACCCAGTTGAGTACAAGGCAATTATTTTTGGATAACTAGTAGCCATGTCTAGCTTTTTAATGCTAAAAAAAAGAGTCAAAAAAGCAAAAGCAAAAATAGCACTGTTGTCCCATTGTTCATCGATTTGCTTGAGTGGGCACCAGTAACGTCTCCATTGTGAGACTTGTTGTTACTGTTTTTGTCATATCGAATTCAAAATGGGGAGCTTGCCAGGCTCTGACGTGTGGGCAGGATACCCTAAATAGCTTGCTGAGCTCTCCAAGAGGGACGGAGGAATCGAACCGGGTTGGACGTGTGTAAAACACCCTGCCTGCTGTGCTATTGCTCTGGCCAACCCTTCTTTTGTTCCCCTTTTTCACAATTTCTTGTTCTAGTCTTCCCTAACTTGGGAAATGTTCTACAGTCCACCTAAGTTTTAGATACCCATCTTTGAATAGTTAATCACCACTAACTCCTTTTGTTTTTGCATCCAAACCCAATCCTTGTCGTAGTCTTCACCATTAATACATATTCTAGGTTTTACAAATTCTCATCAGCTACTTTGTTACTACCTTATTTAAACTCATAATCATCTGTCAACAGGGTCATATTTCTTTCACTGATGTTTTAGCAGATCATGTTCACACTCCCTGTGACGTGGAGCTTGAAGTCACAGTGACATGGACCTTAATCTTGTCAATGAACTACTTTGAACTTCCTGTTACTTCTTAAATAGAATCACTATTTCCTGCTTAATTGTAACCCCTGCAGGCCACTTTCTTAGTTTCCTTGTAGCATGAACTCCACCTATTATCCATATATCATTGTTTCTATAGCTAGAATATTTTTCTTCATGAAACTTATAACTGGCATTCATTGAAGATTTTGTACTATATTATTTGTGTATTTTATACTTTTGGTACTATATGCTACAATCTATTTCCAACAGGAAAATTTCCCTAATATCTGTTAAATGCTACCATCTAAAATGGAGTTATATAGTTAACAGAAATGTACATGCTTGAAGATTGTCTAAAAAATAAGGATTTCTTACGAATGGCCAAAAGGCACATGAAAAAGTGCTCTGCATCACTAATCATCAGAGAGATGCAGATCAAAACAACCATGAGATACCACCTCACACCACAGAGACTGGCACACATCCAAAAGAACAAAAGCAACCGCTGTTGGAGAGGATGTGGGGAGAAAGGGACCCTTCTACACTGCTGGTGGGAATGCCGAATGGTCCAGCCCTTCTGGAAAACAATTTGGACGACTCTCAAAAAATTAGATATTGAATTCCCATTTGACCCAGCAATACCACTGCTGGGAATATATCACAGAGAGGCAAAAAAGTACAATCGAAACAACATCTGCACATGTATGTTCATCGCAGCACTGTTTACAATAGCCAGAATCTGGAAAAAACCCGAATGCCCCAAAACGGATGACTGGTTGAGGAAACTTTGGTACATCTATACAATGGAATACTATGCAGCTGTTAGAAAAAAGGAAGTCAAGAATTTTGTAGTTAAGTGGATGGGCATGAAAAGTTTCATGCTGAGTGAAATGAGTCAGAAAGAGAGAGACAGACATAGAAAGACTGCACTCATCTATGGTATATAGAATATCAGAGTGGGAGACTAATACCCAAGAACTGTAGAAATAAGTACCAGGAGGTTGACCCCATGGCTTCGCGGCTGGCCTCACGTTCCGGGGAAAGGGCAACTCAGAGAAGCGATCACCAACTACATTGTAGTTGAAGGCCATGTGGGGGAAGGGAGTTGCGGGCTGAATGAGGGCTAGAGACTGAGCACAGCGGCCACTCAACACCTTTATTGCAAACCACAACAGCTAATTAGAGAGAGAGAACAGAAGGGAATGCCCTGCCACAGTGGCAGGGTGGGGTGGGGGGGAGATGGGATTGGGGAGGGTGGGAGGGACGCCGGGTTTATGGGTGGTGGAGAATGGGCACTGGTGAAGGGATGGGTTCCCGAACTTTGTATGAGGGAATTATAAGCACAAAAGTGTATAAATCTGTAACTGTACCCTCACGGTGATTCTCTAATTAAAAATAAATAAATTATAAAAAAAAATAAATAAATAAGGATTTCTTTGGGGCTGGAGCCATAGTACAGCAGGTAGGGCATTGCATGCAGTCAACCTGGGTTTTGATTCCCAGAATCCTATATGGTACCCGAGCACTACCAGGAGTAAAACCTGAGTGCAGAGCCAGGAGTAATCCCTGTGCATTGCCAGGTGTGACCCAAAAAGCAAAAAAAAAAGAGTATTTCCAATAATTGAGTTATACACTTTATTTGTAGCACTGTAGCTCTGTTATCCCATTGTTCATCGATTTGCTCGAATGGGCACCAGTAACATCTCCATTGTGAAACTTGTTACTGTTTTTGGCATATCGACTACACCTCAGGTAGCTTGCCAGGCTCTGCCTAACATAGGAAAAATCAAGCTACATCATTCCTTGCTCCTCTTTTCCCTTATGCTTCACAAAAATACAACAGCTTTTTCCATTTAACTACTAGAATTGTTTTATGCAAGGTATTTTGATGCTACTTGAATTGATAGATTTTCTTAAAATAGTCAAAGATTTAAGAGAGAAATAAATTTCCATTCAGTTTATTTATTTAATGCAGACATAATCACTAATCACTGTATCACTGTCATCCCATTATTCATTGATTTACTTGAGTGGGTGCCAGTAACGTCTCCATTTGTCCCAGTCCTGAGATTTTAGCAGCTTCTCCTTATTCTTCTTTCCTAATGCTGCCATATTGGAGGCTCTTTCAGGGTCATGGGAAAGGGACCCATTATTGTTACTGTTTTTGGCATATAGAATTCGCCATGGGGAGCTTACTAGGCTCTGCTACAGGAACTTCCTAGACTTGAGAATTACACACACTGAGATGTAGGAGACCAAAGGGTGCCATCAGAGAGACCCAACTAGGAAAACTCCAAACCACATTGTACTTAAAATAAGAAATTCCAAAGACAGAGACAGAATATTAAAAACACTAAGATCAATAAAGAATTTACAAAGAGAATTCCATAAGATTTACAGTAGATCTATCAAATTAGAGTTTGTAAGTCAGAAGAAGGGAACAGAGGGATGTAGTATAAAAACAAATGAAATAAATACATCACCAAGAATAGTCTATTCAGCTAGATTGTCATTCAGATTTGAAGGAACAATATACAGTTTCAGGGATAGACAATAGTGTAGGAAATTCATAAACTTGAATTTTACAAGATGCATTAAAGGAGCATCTTTAAAGGACAAGACAAACTTCTCAGCCCGTGGCACTGACTATGGCACTCTCTCATGGTACTTATGGTTGCCATCAACTAGAGTAAGGAAGGTATACTTCTAACTTGCTAACAGATTTCATATATTTTCAATACTGACTTAACATCTCATTTATACTGAATGTTCTGTCTTATCACTTTTCAATATATCCTTTCTAAAACACCTTTACAAGTCTATTTAGATTTTCCCCTTTAAATTTTCTTAGTTCTCTTCACTCTTGCTAAATTTTACGGTTGTAGGTCTCACCTATTCCAAGTAAACTGTAAAATTTATTATTGAAGGGGCAGGAGAGATAAGACTGCAGGCAAGGTGCTTGCCTTGAGTGCACTCAATCTTGGTTCAATCCCCAGTATCCCATATGGTACCCAGAGCATGGTGACATTTTCTAATAGTTTTAATTAATGCAGGGAAGACAGAATTATTACCATAAGATAACCAAAATGGAAGCTAATGAAATATATCTTAGATACCAGAATTGAAAACTTACCTATGTAAATGAGAGTAGGCATTAATTATACCATAGAAAAGGATTTTAATTTATTTGCTTAGGTTTAAATCATATAGCATCACAAACTAACTTTTATTGATTTATTTTCTGACAAATGCATTTGCTATTCCTTTAATTTTTCTTGGAGCAAGCATTATGAAATAAATTTGTTACAAGCTTGCTAAGGGGACAGTCTGGAGCTAGAGGACTTTTTTTTTCCAGTTTTAACCACAGTATTTATATTTTTATTTATGCTTATTAAAAACACTGTGGTGATTTACTAAGTTATTCATAATACAGTCGTTTCAGGCATACAATGTTCCAACTCCAATCCCACCACCAAAGTGACCTTCCCTCCAAAATTGTCTCTAGCAGACATAATATACTATACAAAGTCTGCTTAAATGTAAAAGTAGTCACAAACAGCCAAGCTAGCTTTATGGAGAATCATTTTGAGCACTACGTGAAACTTTATATTGCATCTAATCTATGTATTGATTGTCCTGGATCATTAATTCCTCAAGGTAAATGCAGTTGCTCCATGTTACAATTAAAAAATATAATTAACCAAATTCCTTAAACTGATAGGCAGTTATTGTTTCTACTAAAATAATTCTAAAATTCAGATGATTTATCTTTCAAATGTTATTCCATTAAGTTACACATTCAAATTTACTATTGATTCTATTCATGCCATCCTAAACATGACTGGGAGTAGAAAAATATATTGCTCCGTGTGACTTCTTACTTATGTTTAGACAAATCTTGATTTTGTGCTTCTACAATGGCAACAGTTTTATAAAATGGCCATGGAAACACTTTAGCAACATTTTAATTTTCCTTTAACTTTTGCCCAAATTGTTTTTGTCTCTAAAAAGCTGACACTACAATCACCTTAAAGTTCCTGTAAGAATGGATTGTTGTAGTTTGAATTTATATTTTCTTTGAATACTATTTATTTACTTTGTTGATATGGTGATTATTCTCAAATATGAATATCTATTATTGCCTTGAATATTACTAAATTTGTAGATGCTTGATATTCTCTCTCAATTTAATAGCTATTAAATAATGACATAACATCTTTATGTTCAGATTTTGTTTGAATAACCACAGTTTTTTTGATAGTATCTAAAGCAAATATTCTGAAGAATGGTAACAAAATCAAAGCAGGAACATAATGACTTCAGGGAGAGGGATAACTGTCGACATTGCTATGACAGTACTAACTGTAACACTGTGGAGTGACCTGAATATTGAAAGAGTCCTAAGAGAGGGAAAGTATTCAAGGAACTCAGCAAATCAAAAGAAACATTGACAAAAACTGTGGATATCTCAAATAACCAGATAGATAAACTTGGTGGTCACCCGTTTACTCAATTTTTATGATTATTTCTTATGTTCAGGTTGTGTGGTGAAAAGACAGAACATGTATCTGAGAGTCCAGAGGAGGAATCAGCCTACATTCGGGGGTGGGGAAGGTGGCATTTAAATTACAAGAAAATAAACTGTTTCTGACTCTATTCTTACATTGCTGAGTAAAAACGTAATTAGGTTTAAAGACAGAAAATTCAGTCTTGCAAATCTGAGAGTGCTGGTTAGCTTACCCTATTCTTTCTCCTATCTCTATCACCTATGAGCTGCTTAGTCATCACCTATGTTTATTCATCACTATGAATTGCTTATGAATTCAGAGGACTCTCAAGTTTTATTCTGCACCATTCTCTTCTCTTTGTAGTGGGTAGAATAATGGTAGCAACTTATCTGTCCTAATATAAATATACAGAATATATATAAAACCTTTGGGGACTATACTTGTCTTTTTGTCTTTCTGTTTTGTTTTGGAGCCACACGTGGCATTGCTCAGTGGTTCTGCGCTCAGGAATTACTCCTGGCAGTGCTTTAGGGACCGTATGGGATGCTGTGGATTGAAACTGGGTCACTAGTATATAAGACAAGAGACTTATCTGCTGTAAAATCTCTCTGAACCCTGTTTTTAGAAATTTTAATAAATGTTGGATATTACTATTATTATCATTATTACTATGAAAAAGGTGAATTGATTGGGAAATAATACTGGTTGAAATGCTTAGTAAATATTTTAAATAACTGAATACTTTGAATTAATGAATATAGAAAAATATAATAAAAAACTATCATTGTATCACTGTTATCTCATTGCTCATCAATTTGCTTGAGTGGGCACCAGTAACGTCCCCATTTTGAGACTTGTTGTTACTGTTTATGGCATATAGAATACACCATGGATAGCTCACCAGACTTTGCCCTGTGGGCGAGATACTCGGATAGCTCACCAGACTCTGCCCTGTGAGTGAGATGCTCTTGGTAGCTTGCGGGGCTCTCCGAGAGGGGTGGAGGAATCGAACCTGGGTCTGCCGAGTGCAAGGTGAATGCCCTACCATTGTGCTATCGCTCCAGCCCACAATAAAAAGTAAGACATTTTTTAAAATTTATTTTATTTTTATTATACTTATTTATTTATTTGTTTGTTTGCTTATTGATGGATGGATGGATTGCTTGCTTTGAATCGCCAGGAGATACACCATGACCAAGTTGTTCGTGACTGGGTTTCAGTCATACAGTGTTCCAAGAAAGCCCTCCTGGCCTCTGCCTGTCCCGTGCAGCTTTCTACATCCATTTTCATAAGGTAAAACAATGTCTGCTACTGGAGAGATATTACTGTGGAAAAGATGCTTGCTTTGCATCACTATAGTCCCATGAGTCCCATGGGCACTCCTGCGCATGGTCCAACGCCCCTAACCCCTAAAAATAGTAAAATGTAAAACCATATGAAAACATCAAAGTAAATTTAAATGGAGTACATTATTCTGTAAAAAGAATGGAAATATATTGTTTCTAAGGCATAGCTCTTTACTTAAGGATTTAAAATGTCGTATTGAAGATATAGAATAGATCATACTAGCTCATGCAAGTAAAATATGACAGAAAATTTTTGAGCACTATTAACATCAGAACATCAGACAAAAGAGAAGCTAACAAAACATTAACATATTAAAAAACGCTATGTTAAGACAAAATATATGATTTAATTGAAGATAAGTAGACATATACTACTATGAATTTAAAATTTGGTAGCAAATTTAAAGAAAAAATAACTGATACAAATATGAGAAATATAAGATCTTACAGCAAATATATGTAAAAAGAATTTTATATATATCAAGTAACTCAAAATAATTAGTAGTTATTCTTATAGTTTAAAAAAATTCTCCTTTTTTATAAATATAAAAGTTTCTCATGCTGCATTGTAGAAGTAGTATAGCAGTAAGGTGCTTTCTTTGCATTTGGTTGACCCCAATTTGATCCCTGGGGATCATACAGTCCCCTGAGCATCACCAGGACCAATGAATGAGCAAAGAGCCAGGAGTAAGCCCTGAGCCCATTTAGATGTGATCTTAAAGCCAAAAGTGAGTTTCAACCCCAAATATTATTTAAGGTGTTAGAATAATGCAATTATTGTTAAAACAAATAAATTAGTCACACATATTTCTTTTCAAACTAAAGATGCTTTTAAACTTAAAATACCAGGCAGAGTAAGGTATTTTTTATCACAGTTGAAACAATACTGTTCCATAGTATCTGAATAATAGTGTCAATAAAACTCACTTAATAAACATATAGATACCTTACTGTGTTAACCACATGAAATTTAAAAATATTTATAAGCAGTTATAAAATTGGTAATAAGGAGAGCATGATGACATTTTTTAATCAATAGTTGAAAATATCTGAGACTGCTGTTCTCACAAGTCACAAAAATTAACTATTGATAATATCATAAAGATAAATCTAATGAAAAGTGCACTGGTTTCCATCACGCTACAACAGAGCTGTAAATTCACAACTAAAGGTTAAACCCAATGGCAATATTTTAGTTTGGAAAATATTTTTAAATACTCTAAATATGTTTCTTCCTTCAACTCGAAAAAAAAGAAACTAACATTGTAAGTCCTTTGGGAATACATAGTAATGGGAACAATGTTGACATTTAGTTTTGTCCTTGACCTTGGTTTTCATCTTACTGACTACAGCTTTTCATCTACCTCATATCTATTTTTATCAGCACATCTTTGTCATTCTCCTCTTATATTAAAGTTCTTGATAACAATACTTTTGGATAGAGGATACCACTGTTAAAAAGAACAATGCCCAAACTGGAAGAATAATTCGCTAATTTAATGATAAAAATAAACATAAGGTGATTTAATTAATAAAATGTACACTATTATAATTATTATAACACTATTACAATACTACTATAACTAAAATCTAGAATTTAATAAGTAAAATACAGCCAAGTGAAAATTTACTTTCTAACATTGAGTTTATAAATAGACAATAAATGTTAATTTAAATATTGGATTAAAATATATGCTTTTGCTGAGAGTATAAAATGTTCCTTATTAGAAGTGAGTAATAAATTTAAAAAAAACTGCCAAGCAAAACATATTGCAACAAAATAAAACATTCCTTAGAAGAATGAACATTATAAAATGATAGAAATCATGAAGAAAACTACCTCCACATAATTTTAATTTTAAAAAGTTAAGCTTTGTTAGAACTGGAGCGATAGCACAGTGGGTAGGGCATTTGCCTTGCATGTGGCTGACTTAGGTTTGATTCCTCTGCCTCTCTGGGAGAGCCTGGCAAGCTACCGAGAGTATCTCACCCTCAAGGCAGAGTCTGGCAAGCTACCCGTGGTGTATTCGTATGCCAAAAACAGTAACAACAAGTCTCACAATGGAGATGCTACTGGTGCCCGCTCAAGAAAATCGATGACCACCGGGATGACAGTGACAATGGCAATGAATCTTTCTTAGGCCTTCTAGGAATAGACCACTCCTATGCTATTAGGATAATATTGGAAGATATTCTATTTCTTGAGACTTGAAACTTAAAACATTGCTGATAGCATAGATAACTTTAAAGTTAAACTATCTTTCTATATATAAATATTGATAAAACATTTCTAAAACATAATTTGCATGTTCAACCAGATAATGTGCTATCACTGTCACTGTCACTGTCATCCCGTTGCTCATCGATTTGTTTGAGTGGAAACCAGTAACGTCTCTCATTATGACTTATTGGATATGCCAAAAGTGTTTTTGGCATATCCAATATGCCACGGGTAGCTTGCCAGGCTCTGCTGTGCAGGGGCAATACTCTCGGTAGCTTGCTGGGGTCTTCGAGAGGGGCGGAGGAATCGAATGCCCTACTGCTATGCTATCGCTCGTGCTAGAAGAATAATATAGAGTGCAGTTCAGGGTAGTTGTTTGTTTGGTGGTACATAGACACAGGTATAGACATGGGATCATTAGAAATTCCCCTCCCCCAAAAGGTTGGGAATTTCTAGATGGATCTACAAAGTTACATTTTATGACTTTCTATTATACAATTGCATTCTTTTAATGTTACACATAGGGATTTGAGTCAAAGTAGTCAGATAACAAAGAAAACATTTACATATGGGAGTTAGTTGAAGAACTAAGGTTTATAATCAGATATAATTTAACATCCAAACTTGTGAGAAAAAAACCAGAAAATTCATGGAGACTAAGACCAGTTATTTTTGTGAGAAAATGTTTTATTTGGACTAATGGCAGATGTCATGTCTGCAGGAAGGTATGCTCATGAGCTTCAGGCTAAGGACACATGCAAATGCCAATGTCTGCTTTACATATATTGATCAATGGTGTTATGAAGTCTAAGTACTTAAAAAAGAGATTTATCATGGTTTCTATATATTACTATGGTATGGTATATATAATAGCCGAACGAGCCACACACATGAAGGGACCAGCAGAGGAACTCAGGTGTGCGGAACTCAGGGCTGAGATCTTCAAGCCTGCTCGGATTGGGACTGGGCCTTCTCCATCCAGACCCCCCATTTTCTAGTAGCTTGGCAGCCACACTCACAAACTGCCCCAGACACCGTGTAATCCCACCAATGGCCAACATTCAGAGACTACAAGACCAAGACATCTAATAGCCTTATTCTCCTTCTTGGACAACCTGACAAGCTACCAAGAGTCTATTGCCCACACAGAAGAACCTTGCAAGCTCCCCATGGTGTAGTCATATCGCAAATATAGTAAAAGATATATACATACCTCTCAGAGAGCCTGGCAAGCTACCGAGACTAATCCACCTGCATAGCAGAGCCTGGCAAGCTACCAGTGACATATTCGGTATGACAAAAACATATATATAAAACTTCTGCCTGTTGTCCGTCATCTACAAGTTGTTCACTTGAGTCATCCTGAATAGAATAGGCAGAACACTAGACGAAGGACAACCATGCAAGCAAGCTGGGTTCCGAAAAAGATTCAGCACAATAGACCATATCCACACAGTGACCAAGCTCATTGAAGTTTTGTGAGAGTTCAAGATGCCGCTATGTCTAACGTTCATCGATTTAAAGAAGACCTTTGATTCTGTTGAGACTGAAGCAGTTATCGAAGCCCTAGCCAAACAGGGCATTAGGGCATTCAAACTCAGTACATCAAGATCCTCCGCAAGATGTATTAAGGATTCACCACCAAAATCTCAGCATTCTACAAGGAAGTGATCATTGATGTAAAGAGAGGGGTGCGGCAAGGTGATGCCATTTCACTGAAACTCTTCAGTGCCACCCTAGAGAACATCATGAGACAATTGGAATGGGAAGAAATGGGAGTGACGATAGACGGTTGGCAACTACACCAAATCTGCTTCGCTGATGACATCATTCTCATAACATCAAACATTTGCCAAGCGGCACAAATGCTGGCCGACTTCTACCACGAGTATGGAAAGGTCAGACTGCAGCTGACTCTCAGCAAAACAATATTCATGAAAAACAAACTAGTCCTTGACATTCCATTTGCTCTCAACGGAACAAACATCTCCGAATGCAGCACTATGTGTACCTGGGTTGAGAACTCAACATGAGGAATGACTTAGCGCCAGAACTGTGAAGGAGGAAGAGAGCAGCGTGGAACACCTTCAAGAGCATCGAAGAAGTGGTTAAGAGGACGAAGAAACTCCGTCTCTGGGCACATCTTTTCAACTCCACTGTTCTTCCTGCACTAACATATGCCTGAGAGACCTGGGCCCTACAAAAACAGAATGAGAACGCTATTTGGGTATCCCAAAGAGGAATTGAAAGAGCTATGCTTGAAATATCACATTTCACTCAAGTGAGAGAAGGAATCTGGAGTTCCGACCTCCATCAATGATCAAGAATCAGGGATGCTGTCTCATTTGCCAAGGCGTCAAAAATCAGATGGGATTTTACGTAATACAATTTAGAGATGACCCCTGGACTAGAGTTACTGACTGGGATTCCATGGGACATCAAAAGACCATGTGGCCATCCACCTATGAGATGGTCAGACTTCTTCATCAAAACCTGAATGATTTGAGGCTCTTCATGTTCCTGGAACGAGCAGATACCATTGGGCTACATTAACACTCGACAGGGAAGAATGGAGATATTACTGGCGCCCACCAAGAGCAAATTGAGGATCAATGGGATGACAAGAGATACAAGTGATACACAATGGAATACTGCCCAACTATAAGCAAAGATCAAGTCATGAAATTTGTGTCCATGCCAGGCTGAGCAAAGTCAGAAGGAGGAGGACAAATACAGAGTTATGTCTCTCATATGTGAAAAAAGAGTATAGGAATAGAATTGACCAATGACAAAAGGCCCTGAGAGTTGATATCCCAGAGCTAAGTGTACCAAGTGAAATGGGGTAGATGGTGCATAGAAGAAGTTTGTAATATTGGTGGATTGACTCTGACACAGTGGTTTTGGAGGGGATGTTGGAACACTGTGTGCATGAAAGCCTATTATCAACAGTATTGTAAATTAGGGTGCTTAAAAAAACCTTTTTCTTACCTTTTTCTTAAAGAGAGTAAGAATATATATGAGGTACTCATTTTGGAAGGGTGTTGTAATTAGCTACAATTTTTGATATTGTAGAAAATGCCAGATAATCAATTGAAATATTAATATTCAATTGGATTAAAAAATCACACACAAGTTAGAAGATACAATAGAAAACCAGACATTTATGGTCAAAGACAATGTAACATAATAAATGTACATAAAACACATAATTATCAAAGTATGTTGAATAAATGAAGTGGTACACTGTTCTTTCCTGAAAGAATAAAAGAATTACATGAATAAATATCTAAAATAATGTATGGGAACTTACAGTGGGAGAAACATGGAGGAGGCTTTTTCCTACTTTCAGCAGTGCTCAGAGGATGCTATGTGGTGTAGGGAACCATACATGATGCAGAGGATTGAAGCACAGTTGGCCATGTTCAAGACAAGCATTTTAATTCCTATACTATAGCAGAGTGGGTAGGGCATTGGCCTTGCACGCGGCCGACCTGGGTTCAATTCCTCCATCCTTCTCGGAGAGCCCGGCAAGCTGCTGAGATTATCCCACCTGCACAGCAGAGCCTGGCAAGCTACCCATGGCATATTCAATATGCCCAAAACAGTAACAACAAGTCTCACAATGGAGACGTTACTGATATCTGCTCGAGCAAATCAATGAACAATGGGATGACAGTGCAACAGTGCTACTATATCTCTGGCTCCTATAACTGCAAAGTAATTCTACTCAACCAGTAATTCTGTTCATTTAAATTTAGAATCTAAGTGTAATTTAATTATTTTGAAAATAACTCTTACTTGTGAGAAACAAGATTTTTTTCTATCACATTTCAATATATTTTGAAATTATATAATAAACATAAGGATTTTAGGTTTAGAATTTGCTCGAGTGGGCACCAGTAACGTTTCCATTGTGAGACTTTTTTGTTACTGTTTTTGGCATATTGAATACACCACGGATAGCTTGCCTGGCTCTGCCATGTGGGCAGGATACCCTTGGTAGCTTGCCTGGCTCTCCGAGAGGGATGGAGGAATCGAACCCGGGTCAGCCACATACAAGGCAAAACGCGCTACCCGCTGTGCTATCGCTCCAGTCCCAGCTTTAGAATAGGTTGGTTAAAAAAAATTAGACCACTGGCTGGAGAAACAGTGCTGGCTTTGAAGGACTTGCCTTACACAGAGTCAATTCTGATTTGATTCCCCAACACCACTTCTGGTCCCCTGAGCACAATTAAGAGTAATCCCTGAGCACGGATCCAGGAGTAAGCTTGTACACAGCTGAAAGTACCTTCCCTCCCCACCTCCACAAATAAGACCATAAGACTAAGTCAGTGAAGAGTAATTTAAATAAAAACATACTATGACACTGAACCACAGCATTATTAAAATGTATATAACCAACCCCCAATATTAAGTCCTTTAAATAAAATTAGACTATTTAATGAAACTGCAAAATATTCATATTTTATTGACAAGCTTGAATTGCCATATCATATTTTAACTCTATTAATTTTAACTAAATTGAATTTAATTAAATTTAATTAATTTGACTAAATTAATTGCCACTCCCCCAAATCAATAATTTGTTAGCTGCAAATTGATTTTTTATAAACTAAAAATTATATTGATTTTTCCTGTGGGAACAATCTTTTCTATGCATGGAGAAGTCATGAAAAAAATGTTCATAGATTGGCAAAATAATAACAAAAAATTAAATAAAACAAAGGAAGATAAAATATTACAGAATGAAATAAAACCTCTGTAAATATTATTTAAAATCAAATAATAACTCTATAAAAGAGGCAGAAAACTAATTTTCAATTTGTACTTATATATATATTCAGGCAAATATTTTCATGTTGATTTTTCCCCTCCTAGTCAGTAAAACAAAAATACAGGATTCTTGTACTTTTGAGCAGTTTCAGTTCTTTATTAATCACAGATTTTATTTTTCAGCTTGGCTATCAACCTCATTTCCATTTCTTCCCCCAACGTTAAATTTTTCTTTCTGTTCCCAACATTTGTCTTCTCCATCTCCTGACATTTCATTTCGGTCAGGCTCTGTGTGGGTTTGGAGAAATGCTTCTCCAACCTCAGATTTCTCTTCGTGTGGTCCCGCATCTCCCTGTTTCCAGGTTGGAAGCTACCATGGTGTATTGACAAGTGAGAATGGATGGAGCCCTGGTGTCTGACACAGATAAAGCTATCAAAAACACCCTGCAGGGCCAAGCCCCAGGTCCAAATAGGTCTTGTTAGATCTGTGTAGACACTTTCGAGTTCCTCTCTCTGAACATACATTTAATCATTGTACAGATGCCAGCCGTTTTCCCTTTGCCCCTAAACTCTGGATCCTGAGATCACAAATCTGTACCTCCTGCAGGCATATATCTTTTATTAATGGAAACATCAAAATTCTGATGCAGCTTTGGCAACTCAGTTTGCTGAGAATTATTATGCTCTTTTGAGTGCTCCAGAAAAATAAGATGCATATCTGGTTTTAAAAAGTCTTGCAGAAATGGAAATTGAATCACTTGTGCTTCAGATGAAGGAATACATTTTCTTTGCATTTATAATTAGTGAAAGTAGTTAATAGAAGCAAATTATATCTTTATGGGATGATCAGATATTATATCAGTTAATAGCTACTGGGGACCTAGAATCTTATGACACTAGACAGAAGTTTATTTTCTCCTTTTTTTTTCTTTAATCACTTTAGCTCTATCCAAAATACATTAGATAAAGTAAAAGCAAAATGTTAAAGCAAAGTGGAAAACCTTAAGTTTTGGTGTAAATGGAGACAGAGTATAACTGCTAAAATTTATATAAAAATAACCATCACTGACATTTATGGATTCAGGTTTTCTTGATACAACTGGAAATTTGACATAGGACACATATTCTCGTAATCAGGCTTCTGTAGGGAGATCCTTTCTTCAGATTATTCCTATCTAGTGGTATTATCCAGGGCAGGCTTTCCTTTGACATGCATTAGATTTTCAAATAAATCTTGATTTGATTTTCATAATAGCAAATATGATTTTTCCCCACTTATACACTTACTGAACCCACAAGGCATCTTTTTTTCTTAACTCTTAATTAATTCATTAACAAATTCACCAATTCATATCTCTGAAAATATTTTGTGACATTTCTAAAAGTACTTAGAAATATATAGTACTACTTTGCTAAAGTCATAATGACCCCATTCTATTTCATTCATTCTGAGAACTCTTGTTTTATTCATATCATATCATCTCCTTAGAGAGCTTCTTTATTTTCTTCATCTCTTTTTTTGGATTGGGGCTATACCCAGTGATGCTCAGGATTTACTCTTAACTCTTCACTCAGAGATCAGTCCTTGTGGGCTCAGGGGCCCATCTGGGTTACTGGGCACTTGGGTTGGCCATGAGCAAAGCAAGTGCCCTATTCGCTATTCTTTATCTCCAGCCAGGGAGTGCTTCTTATGGTTCATCAACTCTTGCCACCTACGGTGTCCAGGAAAATTCATATGGTAATTGTCATTGTCTGTGAAGATTCAAATATAGTTATTATTCTTGATGACATACTGGACAACCAAATTCCCCCAAAAAGCTTATATGCCACTTAGAGGCAATTAAAAGTAACATGGATCTTAATAACTGGCTATCTTACTTTTGTTGATACTTTCCTAAAGGTCAATAAATTATAAGTACCATCATATAGAGAATGATTCCAGCTTCTAATATAATCACTGGAAGGCATTAGTTACTGTCAAAACTATAATATTTTAAAATAGGAAAAATTATTATGTTTTAAAATAAGACTGAAAAACAAGATATAAGATCCTGAGTATTTTGCAATAGAAAGTTATTAATATAAAGGAATGGATATTTTTATAATAAAGATGTAATAGCAACTTCATTTATCAAATAATTAGGCTTTTCAAAGCCAATATCCTTTCTGATGTAGTTAGGAATTAGAAATATGCAATATCACTTATGTGGCATTTACCAAAAAATTTAACCTGAATATAAGCAAAAAGAAAACTCAGACAAATACATAATAGAAAGCATTCTATATGAAGTCATTCAGAAGTAAAGGTGAGATCAATTTAGGTTATTGGATAAAAGGGGTCATTTGAAAGGGTCAATTGAAAGATTGGTGGTGAAATTAGCAAACTCTACATTATAATATGCTGTCTTCTAATGATGCCTAATACACCTGAACTCTATTGTAGGATTACATAGCCTCAGGTAGTTTAGGTTTATTGGGTTACTCCCATCACAGTGCTCCCATTCCTCTGTGTTTATTTGTAGCTTCTTTCTTAGTGTTCTGTTGACTTGTAAATATTGTTTTTCTCTTCTCCTTGAGTCCTTTGCATAGTTTATTCAGAGCAATGTCCTTTTTGTATGGCCACAGGAATACTTACCAAATGCTATGCTTTTGTAACCTGGGAGTCATTTGACTCTACATGATATTTTCCTCTTAGGCATCTGTTCTCTAGACCTAAGCCTCAGCTTCCCTTACTTCTTAGCACCCCCAAAAGCAGGGTCCCGACGAGAGGCCAGATGAAGCCAGGGCAAGCGTTGAGTTGTGTGCTACCTTGGCATCGAGATGGGCCTGGCCAAGGTGCCTAATGCTTAAATATAAGTTAAGAGCTTGGTCATGGACAAATGCTGTCATGATCCAAACAGTGATAACTAGATTTGGACCCTGCTAGGGTGAGGAATGATTAATCTGGCCTGAGTGCTGTGGTCTGACTCTGTGGCAAGATGTTGCCAAGAGAGCAGCCTTGCAAGCCTCAATGTATCTCTTGCTATGTCCATACAAAAATAACTAGTATTAAGATGTTAATGAGTGTTTGGAATAAGGAGAGGAGAAAAAACCTTTAAGAGGTATTTTGCCTACTGGCAGTCAGGAAGGGCTTTGGAATGCCCCTAAATTGTGTTCCCTTTGAACCAGATGGCCCTCAGGAAGGGCTTTCTTATGTTGATTTTGCTACCTGGCAGTGTGTAACCTAGGGGCAAGGGTGAGAGAGGAAAAAGGGAGGAGAGAGATGAGAATCCAGGCAGCAGTAGATCCAGAGAGAGGATGGAGCTAGGAGTGTGGGAGATGAGAAAGATGGAAGATTGAATAAATGGTAACTAATTAGTAACCAGCCAACAGCCATCTGGATCCAGCCCATACACAGCAGTTCCAGAGCACCGAACTCGAGCCACCCGGAGAGCCCGTGAGTGCACACGCCCCTCGGCGTGCTTTAGGTTTTTAAACTCTATTATATTGTTTAAAAAATATTTCAATAATGTTGTTTAGCAAGTGTACTTGTAACAATTTACATTATTTACATTTTAATTTTAATGTAAAATAATGAATAGTTATCATCAACAAGATATATAGTGCTAAAAGAACTTTTAATAAAATCAATTATAGCACGGTAGCACTGTAGCACTGTCTTCCGGTTGTTCATTAATTTGCTCGAGCAGGCACCAGTAACGTCTCTATTGTGAGACTTGTTGTTACTGCTTTTGGCATATCGAATGTGTCATGGGTAACTTGCCAAGCCCTGCCGGGATACTCTTGGCAGCTTGCCACAAGTTTTGAGAGGGGCAGAGGAATCAAACCCAGGTCAGCCGCGTGCAAGGCAAATGCCCTACCCACTGTGATATCACTCCAGTCCAAAATTAATTATAGGTCAAATAAAATAAAAGTAATGAGAGTATTGTTTGGTATCTTGGTTGAATTATTTCTTAGTGACACATGAATGCATCTATATATTTAGTTACATGATGGCACCTTACATTAATTTTTTTTTTTGCTTTTTGGGTCACACCCTGCAATGCTCAGGGGTTACTCCTGACTTTGCACTCAGGAATTATTCCTGGTGGTGCTCAGGGGACCATATGGGATGCTGGGAATCGAACCTGGGTCAGCCACGTAGAAGGCAAACACCCTACCCGCTGTGCTATCGCTCCAACTTCTAGATTGAAAAATATTATGATGACTTTAATATACTTTTATTCTCAGTAATACTGTTATATTTAATCATTACTTCATAATATCATAATAAAATATTTTTCAGAATGAACTGAGGTGTTAGTCTGATAAAAACATCAATTGCAGAGTTGTGATTATATTCTAATAATCATCTTTGTGCAAGGAAATGTTGATTTTGTTTTTAAATAAATACAATAAGCATAAGCAACATAAAAACAGACAGAATCATAATAACAAAGCCTGATACTTCTTACACTTATCGTTTTATTTTGAACATTTTAAAGCATGTATATTTAAAGACTCAGTTGAACTCCAAGTACAGTTTCCAGATTTGTAAGTACTTTGATTTGTCTAATGCTCACCTTCTCTTGGGTCAAGAAAGTGACATACTTAGAGAATTGGGGTTCAAAGATTTCATGAAGCTCTTTTAGGACTACAAATTTTAAATTTGTTCTTAGTGGATGTTAAACACAAACAAATGTATCCACTATATATATATATATTAAAAAAAATATATATATATATAAAATTGTCTCTGGATTGGAGTGATAGCACAGTGGGTAGGGCATTTGCCTTACATGCGGCTTATCCGGGTTGGATTTCTCAGTCCCTCTTGGAGAGCCCACACCGCAGAGCCTGGCAAGCTACCCGTGGCGTATTTGATATGCCAAAAGCAGTAACAGCAAGTCTCACAATGGATGAACAATAGGACAACAGTGCTACAGTGCTAGTTGTCTCCAAAATATGTTTCTATATAGATGATATACACAAATAAATAAATGCAAACACATACACACTTACTTTTAACATATTAAAGTTCCTCTAACCAAAAACAATGAAGGTAACTCAGAAAAAATATTCAATAGTTAAAACAAAAATATATGAAAAGTAAAAACTTTTGAAATTATATTTGAAAACCTGAAACAAATGCAGCTTATTATTTCACTGGCTTGAAAATTTATAACTATATGAATATAGTCATCATACAGTTGAAGACATAGTATGTTAAACTAATTTGCCAGGTTTCATGTATCACTCCCACTCTCAATGTCTATTGTGCTTTCCATTAATATTTCCATAATTCAATATTAATTATCTGGATTGGGTGTAGAAGCTCCTCAAAAGTGCTCAGGATTATGGGGATTGCTCCTGGTGATACTCAGTTCTCTATGCCAGGCCTGATGATTCTGATGGTTAGATGCTTCGAATGTGGTACTGCTCGAGCCCAGCAGAAGTAGGGTGTACCAGGGCCACATCAGGTGGTGCTGGAGAGTGGGGGCTTCTGCAGTGCTGGGGATCAAACTCTAAATCTCAAGCCTGCAAGACATGGCCCCAATCATTTCGCTCTTTCTTCTCTACCCCATTAGTCTCTCACTTTCCCTCACACATATTCTCTATGTTCACCTTTGTCTTGTGTTCTATGCTCTCTCTGGATAGTATACATTCTTTTGTCCCAACAGGGTTATTGATTTAGATATAGCTGGAAGTCACCAGTAAAAGTCTGTTTGAAAGCTATTTTTATTCAGATTAAAGAATTTTGGAATTCAACAAGTCAATAGCATATGGAGGATGTCAGACTGATTCACTCCCTGAGTAGTCTCTTCATATACCCTGGGGTATGGGATAAACTATGTATAGATTATTCAAGTCTGACTGCACAGCATTCTATTTTAATTCCATTTTGCGCTAATAGCTATGCAGAATGTCTAAGAGCAGCAAATCAATTGAACTACAAGGGAGATATTGAATCATTGATTTTAAACACAGCAGTTATAGCGCTTTGCAAAATATAAAATATTGACTTAAAAAAACTAAGGCAAATTTTCTATCTTATTCATTTAAAGTCATTTAACATTTTTATGAAAAGTTTTATGAAAACATGCAAAAATTATAAGAAATATTTTAGAGTATTTTGAGAAGTTTTTGCTGCCCATCAATAAGAACCTAAATTTTGATCAATGCTACAAAATGACTTTGTTGAAAGTTTAGCTTTCTATTAATGATTGTGAATAAATTATTTTCACATTGAAATTTATTTGACTGTGATTCTTGGCAGAAAGTGGGGATCTCTTAACACAAATGGTGTTTTAGAAACTCACATACAATTTATAAATGACAGTTTTTTGACAGTTTCACAGTATCCTGGAAGACTTATCATTAGCAATCTTCACATCTTAATGAAGATGCCTGTTCATTGGATAGTCTTAAACTGAACTAAAATCCTGAAAGTAAGCATACATTACCCAAATAATTCAAAATGTTGTAGATAAGTTAAATAAAGGTTAAAAGCTCCCAAATCATTTCAGAAATAAATGATAGTTTCCTTTTGACCCAATTAGGGAACCTGAACTGGGTTATGTTGTTGTGGTTCTTAGGACACTAATTGCACATAAAATCTCCTTCCAAATCATAACACATGTGCTATTTCTAAGTCTCTTTCCATCCTAAACAAAAGCCGAATTATTAAAATGTGGTGAGATTTCATGCAGAATTGGCAGTCAGCTTAGAAGGCAATAATTTAACACTTGCACCATGAAATTAAAATTTACCTCCGCTCAGTATAATTCCACTGACCAGCAGCAGGCAGTTGTATTTTTATTTTATTTTACTTTTATGAGAGCAGAGAGATTTAATTACGTTAGTTTAAACAGAATGGCTTGCCACTGCCTGTTGACAGGGTCTCTGGAGCAGGCAAATTATGGCAGATAATGTTACTGTTCCAAAGTGCTTCCTGAGGGGCGCCCTGGTCCCTGTGCTCCGGGGTGAGAAGAACAGAGGGTCTGCAGTAGCCACTCCGGGTTCCCGCCAAACACCTTTCTGGTTGCTAAGAAGACAGTAGTACATCAAGGATCAGACTGGCTGCTCAAAGCTGCTGCCTCTATTCTCTCGCGCTCTTATTTCTAGAAATTCTTATTTTTTTAAATTGAATCACCGTGAATTACAAAGCTACAAAGGCACTCATAATTGAGTTTCAGGCTCAACTCTTTCTCTTATCTGAAGACAAAGGCTTGTCCCTTTTCTAGGCGAAGAGTAATAAGTATAATTTCCTCTTAATGAAGACGTAGGGACAGATAATTAGGCATTTTTTATTATTGGAAATAAACCATAGCTTAGCTTTACTGAAGACAGGAATGGCCGATCCCCTACTCCCAAACAAACAAACAGATGTGCAGTGTGGTATTTTAAACATCCCCTCCCCCCCAGTGCCTGCTCTTTAAGCTGTGAACACCGTCGGGTTTCCCAGTGGAGCAAGAAGTTCGCATGTTATTTCTGTTGAATTGATGTACAATTCAGATGACTGTCTCTGAGCAGAAAAATGTGGAAAGAATTACACTGACAGTAAGCATTTGTCATACAACCGCACACTAAAAAAACAAATATTCCACAACTTTAAAATGTACAGAATGCTTATGTCTGTATTTAAATTTGCAATGCATGGCACTGTCATAGACAACTCCTTATGAGGGACATTGTTTTCCTCCAGCTGAGGCAATGACATTTCATTGCTTCTTAATGATTCAGTTATTTAAAAGGTCTGCAGGGTCAGCTTCATGGGTGTGTGGCCTGGGCAGTGACACAGAACGCTGCATTAAGAACCTCTCTCACTGGGTTTTATGCTTTGCTGGCCTTGTCTGGAGAGTCTTAATACTTTTTGGACAAGGGGCCCTTCATTTTTATTTTTTACCAAATCTTGCATAATTCTGTACAGGATCTCCCAAACTGTGGATAAACCAATGCTATAGCTCACGGGCTTATTTTTTTCTCTTCTCCTTTCTCTAAGCATGCTGTATGGTTCTTGTCTGGGTTATAGGGTTTAGCCTATTTTTACCTTTCTGAACTGCTTCTTATGTTCCATTTTCACGGTGTTTAGATTTTAGCAGACACGAACTTCCTGTGTCTCAGCATCGGTCATGAATCAGACGAGGAGCTGGGACCACAGGGCTGTCAAGGAGCTGCCTGGTTCCAGCTTTAAAATAACAACTGCTTGACAGCTTACTCTACATAACTGCAAAATTGTGGCTACATTCTATAATGCAGTTACATGTGACATAATAACTAGGGACTTAATTTATTTAGACTTTTTCCTTGCAATTTAATTTTCAATAAATAAATCTCTCATGAGCAGGAAGGCATGGCATTTCACAATGCTCACATTTTCCTCCCTGATTTTGGAACTGCTTTCCTTTCTTCGTTGTACAAAATGAGCACTGCACCTCATAATTTTACTTTTACCCCACATGCAACAGCTTAAGTGCAGGACTTATGAGAATGTATGGAGTGCTCATGGAGTATATGAGAACAACTTTTATTTCATTTTAAATGCTTTCTTTCTCTCAACAGTTTTTTTCCCCTTAAGCATTTAAAGCAGCACTAAAGATGGTCTGCCAGAGTACTAGAAATCAGAATGTTTTTATGTTCCTCTAACAATGCAGAAAATTCGGTTTCATTTGTACCTGTATGCTTTTCAGTTATTTTTAAAATTGAAGTTTTAGGTTAAATGTGTAAATGAAAAGAGGAAGGTAAAAGTAAATAGTAGAAAACATCCTCTTCCCTTCAGAGGAAAGAATAGTCATTGTCTTGTTATTATTTGATATTTATGTAAGGGCAGATATATCTAGGGCCAAGCACAATGAATGAAATTGTGCCAAAGATGAATACAATCCCTGTCTTGAGGTGCTTTCTGCCTAGGGCTGGGTCAAGAGTGCATTCACAGGAAGGAAGGAAGCTGAAGAATCTAGACTTCTGCTGTGTGGTTAGTGCCAAACCACCTGTGGGCATGGAACAATATCTTTGGATGGGAAACGTTAAGAAATTCTGAAATATAAAAAATAAAGTTACGATAAGACCAAAAAGTTCACAATTGTGATGTCTGCACATATGAGCAAGTGATTGAGGATAATGTTAATTTTTCCGAGTATTGACTATTTAGTTCAGAAGTTTATAAGGAAAGAAATTTCCATGGAGAACCGCTAAGATATTGGGAAGAAACCTAATAAAGTTGACTTCAAATAGCAATATTTCAATTGCCAATCTAAGGGGTTCATCAGAGAAAATATCAACACATATTCCAGAATTTAACTGTGAATGAAAATTGAGGGATTGATTGAATGTGAAATAAGTTTTGCTAGATTTCATTAAATTTGCTCTTTCTTTCTATATTTATAAGTTACATAGTTGGTAAAAAATTTAATGATGGGAGAGAAGTAAATATAAGGGTAATTTAAATTTTGTATAGACTCTGTCATGTGTGTCTTATTTTCACCTGAGAACCTCAGAGTCAGTTACAGGAGGCATTAAAACGCAGAACAAAGTAGTAGGTAAATGACAGAGAAGAGTTAGAGATTTTTTTGAGGTCCATTTTTTGAGTGTATAACTGTCCATGGAAAAAAATCTAAAGCAATACCAGAAGAGAAATTACATCTTTGATTCAAAGATTGGACACCTAGAATCTTTGGTGGGTTTCAAGAAAAAAAAAAAAAAGAAAGGTTTCCTTTAAGTGACAATCTGTGGATAGTATCCTCTGATCCTATTCCAAATACATTGCTCAGTAGGTAATAGATACCCTCTTCTACCCATGTTGATACATCTGCATATTTTATTATTTATTTATTGTGAAGCAGGAATGTTATTTCTTTCTTTAAACTTATTTAAAGAAACTTGTAAGGGGAGAGAAAGGGAATAGTACAGGTTCAAGAGTAAATACAGGCTTCTCCAGAGTTGAAAAAGGCAAGCAAAGAAACAGAGACAAGCAGGCAAGATACATGTTCCAGGGAGAAAATGGGTTTGAAGAGCAAAGCCATCTTTGTGGTTTAAATTCTAGTTGCCCTGTGTTTTATTTTCTCTCAACACAGTGTATACTATCAAACTATGTAGTTTTTGAATACATAGGAAACAATAAAACATGTTGTAGGTAGAACAAAATCCTTAAGTACAAACTCTTGATTCTATCTTTGAATGATTCTCAGGGAGGGTACCAGGAAGGATCATTCAATGAGAAAGGGGGGTGTTTTAAATGAATGATAAAGGAAGCCTTGTTTTCTACATCACTGTCACTGTCATCCCTTTGTTCATCGATTTACTCGAGCAGGTGCCTGTAATGTCTCCATTCGTCCCAGCCCTGAGATTTTAGCAGCCTCTCCTTACTCATCCTTCCCAACGGTGCCGTATTGGAGGCTCTTTCAGGATCAGGGGAATGAGACCTGTTATGGTTACTGTGAGAGGATAAAATTTAACTCTTACTTTATGTATGAAAATAATATACTGAGTCATATATCTAAGTATAAAAACTAAAAACTATTTTAAAAACTTGAACATGTTATAGAGAATTATAATGATTGTACAATATTGCAAGTGCATTTACTGCCACCAGCTTTTAAATTTAAAAATGGTTGAACTAATATAAAAATAATAAAAACGGATGCATAGAAAATGTTTCTTTGAGAGATTTCTTTTTTCTTGCTTTGTAGATAAAGCTTATCTATCCATTTTATTGTTGTGAGTAGAAAATCAGAGCTGCATATTGATCATGAGACTACCCTACCTGCTGTAACCATATTGATTTTATTGACTAACTTTCTAATCAATACTTACATTAAAAATAAGTGAATCCTGTTAAATAATTAATTAGGGCATTTATACATAGCCTGCAGATCTTGACTACAGTTTGAGGCCCAATTAAACCTGAATAGCTTTTAAAACCGAACAATATGTTGCTCTTATCTCCCTTTAAAAGTAAATTGAATATAAAATCCTAGAGAACAGGTAGATATCAAGATAGAGGAGAGATCCATGTACTGTGCATTTTGAATTTGTGGCTGTACATGCCAGATCACACCAAGTAGACTTTAATATCCTCGAAAGGGCCTCTGGCAACATCTTATATTCTTCACAAACTCTAGTATAAAAATTGAAGTTATTAAATGTTCATCATTCATTATTCATCATGACTCTCTGCTATTTACCAAAAACAATTTTTTATGTCCAAGGTGTTAGAAGCAAGTCAGAAAAATATTAAAAGGCAAAACAGAAAACAAAACAAAAACAAATGTTCTTGCTTTAGTAATAGAAACCATCATTGTCCAACTGGTATATTAATCAGAAGGTGAAGTCAGAGTACCTTGTTCAACCCAGAATACCTGGGTAATAGTTTTCTTGGAAAAGTTGAGTAAATAATGCTCAAATTTAAAAGGAACAGTAAGAATAGCCAGACAAAGGAGTGTAAGGAAATGGAACTAAAGAAAAGCTTTGCTAGTGAGGTCATGGCAGAAGACTGGCTGAGAGCTAAAATGACATCACTTACCCTCTACTGGTGCTTTCTGTGATAAATGGGATTTATCAAAAGCATATTTTGACAAATAGTGATGAATCCTAACTTCTGCACATTGCTGACACATATTGTACAAGAAAGCAAGTTATAAAACTCACCATCAAAAGTCATTAAGTCAAAATTGACAAGAGTATTCACTTTGACTTCTCTCCCATGTTTTTTAATTTTGTTTTTAATATGTTTTCTAAGCTTAAAAATGTTACTTGGTTGCATGTGGCAATCAGAATAGGGAAAGAAGGAAACGTAAATGTAAATAATTATTTATCAACTCATAATTCACCAGAATATTGATTTGAATGTGATTCATAATATTCTTTGTATGCCCAATGCAAGCAGAGATTCAATAACCTAGGTTGTTCTTTGCAAATTTTTGGAACTACTGTGTATTTACAAAATGGCCATATTGTTTTCTTCTCTATACATGAAAGAGCTAGTTAATGATGAATTTGAAAGATAAATTTTACTTAGTAATATGCAAACACCACTAAACATTACTTCAGAAAGGTCCCCAATAATCAACATTTTACCACTAAAAATGTTGTTAATTTACCACTAAAAAGAGATTTTACCACTCAAATCTTAGATAAATCATTTAAATCAATTTGAGCTATGAGTAGGCTCTACCTTTTAAACAGGCTAGTATGTATGAATAAATGTATAAATGTATAGTTCCAAGAACAAATGCAAAATTTATATATAATTGTTTTATTAATTAATTTATTGTCACATCCATTTATTTATTTATTGTCACATCCATGTATTTATTGACACATTATTTTGTGTCACATCCAACTATGTTCAGGGGTTACTCCTGGCTTTGCTCTCAGAAATTACTTCTGGCAGTGCTCAGGGGTCATATGGGATGCCAGGAATTGAACCCAGGTCGGCTGCCTGCATGGCAAATGCCCTACCTGCTGTACTATTGCTCTGACCCCTATAACTGTTTTAAAGATGATATTTAGTTTGGAAATGAACTGATTGGGCTGAAAAATCATATGAATTTAATCTGGTCACCAAATCAGATCTCAATGTTTCCAGCTCAAAACATTTAAATTATTCAGTACATGAGAGCTGAATCTTGTCCTGTTGCTGAGAAAACAAAAGTGTGTGATCATAGTATAGTATGGGGAGAGACAAAGGGTACCAAAGCAGCTACTATGTTGTGTCCTGAGTGAGACCAAGTGCTTATAAAAAAAAACATTAATTCAGTATGTAAAGCAGAAGAGATTTTTCCATGGGAGGGTGGGAGTTACTGCATTGTTTAAGGTAGCTGGTTTGATCCCCAAAGGCACATGGCCTCTTGAGCATTGCTGGGTGGAGTCCTGGAAGCCCTAACACTGATGGTTATTTGAGGGACTGCCCAGGTTGGGGGATGTGTTGGGGGATCGGAGTAGACCAAGGACCAAACACAATGACTTCTTAGTATCTGTGTTGCAAATCACAATGCCCAAAATTAGAGAGAGAGTAAGAAGGACTGTACCTGCTACAGAAGCAGGGAGTGGGGTAAGGTGGGGTGGTGGGTGGGAAACTGGGAACAATGGTAGAGGAAAATGTGCACTGGTGGAGGGATGGGTACTCGAGCACTGTTCGAATAATAAAAAATATTGTAGTTAGGAAAGAGAGTCTCTTGCCCATGCGCCTGCCCCTCGAAGGGGATGGGCTCCTGCTTCCCTCCCTACCCTGAGCAGAGCTCCCGCAGCCAAAGACCTCCGGAGCCTTAACCACAGCCATGCTCAAGGCCCCTCTCCACACGTTCAGATGAGCCTCATGCATGAAGGTACCGGCAGAAGAACCCAGGTGTGTGGGACCTGGGACTGAGACCTCCAAGTCTGCTTGGATCAGGACTGGGCCTCTTCTACCCAGATTTCCCATTTTCCAGAAACTAGGAGGTCACACCCAGGGACTGGCCCTGGCACTGTGTAATCCCACCAACGACCAGCATCCAGAGACTTAAAGTAAGCATGTGGCAGCTTCATGGCCGCATGGTATCTTATAGCCTACTTCTCCCTCTGGGAGAAACTGGCAAGCTACTGAGAATTTCCTGCCCACAGGGGAAAGCCTTGCAAACTCCCCATGGTGTATTCATATGCCAAAACCAGTAACAATGCTGGGTCTCATTCCCCTGATCCTAAAAAATCCTCCCTTGTTGGGAAGGACGAGTAAAAAGAGCTTCTAAAATCTCAGGGCTAGGATGAATGGAGACGTTACTGAGACCTCTCAAGAAATTTGACGATCAACGGGATGATGACGATGATGATGACGATGATGATGATGATGATGATGTAGTTAGGGATAAAGTGGGTTTTAGAGTTAGTGTGAAGAAACTGCAGCCACTTATGACTAAATGATTAAGTGATGCTAATGAACAATGTTAATGAACTATTTAATGGTGATAATACCAATGAACTCAAATAAATATATAATACACATATACATTTATGTATTACTTTATATTTCTTTATTTTTCATTTTTTATAAGTTTACATTGAATAAAACTTATTTAGAAAGATGTGAAAGGAAAGAAACAGATGAAATACATGTTCAAGACAAACATTGACTTGAAAAGCAAACCTATGTTCTCTTTCAAAAATCCTCACAATTCTCTGAATTAGATTCTTGTTTCAGTTTTCAATTGTAGTCTAGCCCACACCTTGGTGGCTATTAGCTTTGCATCTCTTCTAAACCTTTTTTCAAATTTTGTGTTAGAAAATTTTTATAGTAGAATCTTAGATTCTGTGATTTTGAACTACTATGTGATTTTTTTTTTGGTGGGGGGGAAGAACCCAATGGTGGACAGGGCTTATTACTGACTCTGCACTTGAGGATTTCTCCTGGAAAGTTCAGGAGAACATATGGGGATCTGGGGCTTGAGCTAGGGTCAGTCGTGAGCAAGATAAGTATCCAACCCACTGTACTATGACTGGTGAATGATCAGATTTGAAACTAGATCATAAGCTTGAATTTGATGTGTCCTAATTGTATGCTCTTGAGAAACTTCTAGAATGCACTCATCTTAATTTTTCTAAAATGATAAAAGATGTTGACTTCGAATTAATAAAATTGCATATTAAACACATGTAAGAATTATAGTAATAAGGATATATAATTGTGCATTGTGTGGTATAGTAAGCATTTCACAGATAAGTACTTTAGTAAATAGTCTTAAATTTTAATAAAAAATATGCTTGGAATCCTTTAAGATGTAAAATGTTTTCTCTCAAAATAAATCTTAACTGATTGATTACTTAAAAAGTTATTGAGTGGTCATGTACAGTTTTACTAAACACTTTATTTGTTGATTGATTTCAGGGTGAGAAAGTATGTTACTTAACTTACATTGATTTATTTTAGACAACAGAATAGATAGTAATTTGGAATGCTAAGAATTTAGGAGAGGGCTGGAGTGATCGTAGGTAGGATGTTTGCCTTGCACTCGGCCAAACTGGGTTCTATTCCCAGCATCCCATATGGTCCCCCGAGCACCGCTAGGAGTGATTCCTGAGAGTATGAGCCAGGAGTAACCCTTGTGCATCGCTAGGTGTGACCCAAAAAGAAAAAAAAATAATAAAAGAAGAATTTAGGAGAAATATACCTTTTGAAGAACCATTATATGCCAAGATGAAGTATGAAAGTACATTTAACAGAATTCTATCCTTATCCATTTAATAAAGAAATAAAAAAAATAAAAAAAAACAGATACTAAAGAAGTATTCAGTCAGCCACTAACAGGAACAATATACTGACACATGTCAATACCATGGATGAATCTTGAGGACATTGCACTAAATGAGAGCAGATAGTCATCTAAGACTACTAACTTTCTCGTTCTATTTGTATAAAATGTCCAGAATATAAAATATACAGAGATTACGTGATCTTTGGTTTTCTAAGACTGAGAGTAGGAAGAAGGGATGAGAGATAAAAGAACCAGAGCTAAAGTTATGTTATTCCCTTTTCTTTTTAAATTTATTTCTTTTGGGGGGAACAAACTGGCTGTGCTGAGGGTTATGCACTCAGAAATCACTCGTATTTGGCTCAGGGTTCTAGATGCAGTCTCTGGAGGTTGAACTAGATCAGCCACATGCAAGGGAAGTACCTTACTCACTATACTACGTCTCTAGCTTCAATGGCATTTCTTTAAGTGATAAGAAATGTTATAAATTTTACTACGATGATAGCTTCATACATCTATGCATATGTGCATATGTGGTAAAAACAATTGTAACAGAATAAATGGCTTAATCTTGAAATTTGTAACCTACATTAAGAAAGCTCTATCCAGAAGTCTGTTAACGATCATATGTAGCTATGGAGAGGAAAATTATAAAAATGTAAATGTTTATAATTTTTAATTCAGATTCTTTCCTAAAAATATATTCTTACTAGTAAAATACTTTACTGTGAAACTTACATCTAAAAGTAGCATTAAAATAAGGCTTCCCCCTTTTATTTAACAAATTTTTTTAGCTCTATCTATTCTTCTAAATTTTTTTTTTTTTTTGCTTTTTGGGTCACACCCAGCAATGCACAGGGGTCACTCCTGGCTCATGCACTCAGGAATCACCCCTGGTGGTGCTCAGGGGACCATATGGGATGCTGGGATTAGAACCGGGGTCGGCCGCGTGCAAGGCAAACGCCCTACCAGCTGTGCTATCACTCCAGCCCCCATTCTTCTAATTTTTTATCAATTGAATAAATCAAGATTATTTAGAGCTTGAAAAGTCTAGATTTTATAGAATTGTAAGTCTCCTTTGTAAATATGTTCACCTGCATTCCTTAAAATAGAAACATAGGAGAAAGAAAATTAAATTAAAATAAAAAACTCAAATCATAATAATTTCTGATCTGTAGTCAGACGCAAATTATTATTGCTCCACGAGGTCATAGCATAGCAAGCAGGTAGGGCGTTTGCCTTGCACTCGACTGACCCTGGTTCGATTCGTCCCTCTCGGAGAGCCCAGCAAGCTACCAAGAGTATCCAGCCCCCACGGCAAAGCCTGGCAAGGTGCCCATGGTATTTTCGATATGCCCAAAACAGTAACAACAAACCTCATAACGGAGATGTTACTGGTGCCGGCTCAAGCAAAATCGATGAGCGACAAGATGACAGTGACAGTGACATAATAATTTACATTTTTAAAAAAATCATAGCATTTTCCTATGTAATCTAATCATCAGTGTGACCATTGTTTTTGATTCAAACTAAACTGAAATTTTTAGTTTCACTACTTTTCCCTATCATGACAAAAGCATGAAACAAAGATAAACAAGGAAACTGTGAGAGAACTAACCTTGAGCAAAGGTAAAACTAAATATGGCAAATTTATTAAATTATCCTCCAAAAAGGAAGTGGAAACCTAAGAGGGAAGAAGGAACAGAGTTTCTGCAAAATTCATCAGCATTAAATACTGAGTCCACAAATATCACAGAATCTCTACCCTGGGCAGTCAGTTTGGTCTCAAGTGTTTCCCTTGGTAAAGCTTTTCAATGTTTGCTGAATGACATCAACGCAAAGTTTCCCTAAACTTCCTGGAAATTTTACAAGCAATTCACTGGAGATACAAAAAGTATCAGGGGTCTTGGCCAATAGCATTCCTCTATGAATGCTGGATCTCAGTTTGCTTTTTATTTCTCTTAATTGGGGTTATGTAAAGGTAAGGAATGACAAGTAAAATACAAAACTTAGAGAAGCTACAAATATGAAAATAATTCCCTCTTAACCAACTGTGCTCACATATCTAATATATATGCATATTTAATGCAGAAACAGTCTGGATTGTTCTGCATAAGCATCATTTTCATTCTCTGTATTATGTAATAAATTGCCAGAGTAAATATTATTGAGGCTTATTGTGTGAATATTTTCATCTATCGAATGAGAAAAACATCCTTAACATTATCGTTAATGGAGAGGGAAAAAAACGGACAAAAGAAATGTCTGTCTACTTTTTCTTCCAAATTCTTTTATTATCAGTATTTTATTCATGTATGTGTGTGTTGTGTGTGTATTTGTGTTTTCTAATTCTATTGTCTGGACATGTCTTAGCTTGAGTATTAAATATGAGATCCACTAGGCATTTGCTGTACCTCAGACAAAATCTTATTCCAGGTTATTAGACAGTGTCTGATGATGCCGACTTCTCGCCAGTTTAGCAAGCACAGACATCCCGAGAAGCTTTTTAGCGGGTATGGGGGGGCATGGGGGGAGCGGGGAGATAGCTCAGGAAAAATGCGTGTCCTTGCCAAGTCGTTCCAGGTTGGGTGTCCCTGAAAGTATATGGGGGTGGTGTCCCTTTAAGCACAAGGAAAGGGCAGGTCCTGCTGTTAGCCCTGACCCTCTGACAAAATAGTCGGGCGCTGTTTGTAAAAGAACCAAGTAATTAAAAGTATCCCAGGGTTATGGTGAAATAGGGCAAGTAAAATACGCTCCTGGATACCAGCTCTTTCAGGACCAGTTCTTTTGTATTTTCTCTCTATTTTGTTTTCTTCTTTATTTCAATTTTTTCATGGCACAGTTTCCTCTCTCCTACATTGTTCTTCTCTGCCTGTCAGTTGCTAAAACGTTAAGTACCATTATTACTGCTTATCTAACTTGAGGTTGATGTGGAGCTATTTGCTTCTAACCCCAGGTATCTCCCCCTTCCCCAACTGCCACACACACACACACACACACACACACACACACACACACACTCACACACAAAACTAAGCTGTATGTTTCTTAATTTAAGAAGAAACTGCTAATATTAAAGATAATATGGGCATGTATAGTAACTCAATTGCACAGGGAAAGGATGAGATACTTCTCATCATTTGATATATACTTACTCTATGAGGATAATCCTAACAGAGGGTGTTCTGCTTTTCTTTGGTTCTTTTTTCCCTCTAAGTTGACCAGATACCCAATTAATCTAAAATAGTCTTGGTGTATGTCAATTGTGATGAGCTCATTATTAATAACAGCATTTTTTTAAGACTTTGAAAGTGCTCTGAATTAGATGATAGTGCACTCTATCTTGAATTGTCAGGCCAATTAGTTCAAATTTTGGTTTAAAAGTTTACAAGTTATTTTCATGGAAGATGCTTTTGCTACTGTTGTTAAATAAGTTTATTGTCATAATTTTATTTGGAAACAATTTATTACTGTTGGGTGTTATTTATGTCTTTAATTGTTACAAAGAATCAGTAGAATCAGTAAGAAACAGAGTTTGTGTCACAGAATGAGTTTGAATTCAATAGTTGTATGACTTTAGGCAAGTCCTTTGACTTCTACTAGTTCATTTCTCTCTCTCTTTCTCTTTGTAATATTGTGTTAATAATATTATCCATTGTAGATTATATGAGGATTAAATAATAGGTGACTAAATACTTAAATCCATGCATCAATCCAGATATTTTATCCTTTTATACATAATTTAAGCCCAATATCTGGCTCTATAACTCAAGTGCTTTAAGATGACTAATTTATATTACTGAGATAAAACTCAAAATTTAAGTACTGCAGGCTTAATAAATTATTTTCTATGTTGAGTTCATCCTTTTTCAGGATCTTAATCAGAATGTAGCAGTTCCACGCATCACAATCACATTAAACAACTTCCAGAGGCAGGGAAAAAAATGACTCTATCTTGAGACCTAGTGAGGAAAAATCACCCACAAATACCCCATGTTTCTGTTTCCTTCTTCTTGTCTTGAATATCATTTTATGTCAATATATTTGTCTATTGATTTTAAAATGCATGGTATTCTCAGGATGAGTTGGCCAATAAGGACTCTCCTGGCTGTAGAAAAATTGTTTCCTGAATAATTCAGGGACTATGTGCTAATGGGAGGGTGTGATATGCCAGAGGCAGATACAGTATCGACATCTGGATATTTGAATTTCAGTCAAGGATATGTTCAGATTAGTGCAAAAACTTGATAAAAATCATTCTTCATTTCAAGCTTCCTATAGGTAAAATTTAAGTATACTAATATTTAATACAGTATAAGACTCCTTCTACCATCACCCTCCTCTTTGGTTTGGTCTACTCTAAAACACTTCAGTCTTAAATTCAAATGGACACCCTCCTTATTTCATAATATACTTCAGGTTCACCAACCACACTATTTAGACTCTGATTAACTGAGAAGAACTCTAGAATATGGGTTAGAAGGCTTGATTTCAAGTCTGTATCCGCTATTAACAGGTAGCTTCAATTCATTAAAGCTATTTGTAAGCTACAGAGAACTATATAAATCAAACTTATGCATAAAGCATTTAGCACATTTGCTATGACTGACAAAACTCTATATTTTTGTATTTCCAGGTTTTTTATTTGAGGTTCCTTTGCTTGACTAACTTGGGAATTGTAGAATGTTTAGTACTGTACCTTGAACTTGTTTGGACATCTTATTTTTGTTCCTTCTGGGGAGAGGGTGTATATAGCAAGTGGAGATTTTTGCCTAGTCCCTTATTCCAAACATATTCAGTGCTTATAAATTATTTCCATATACTAAGTTCAACCGTTGAGCATGATAGTCACATGAGTTATAAGTGATAAAATTCAGGAACAGTAATGCCATAATCAAGCCATGCCAGGTATCATGATTCCCTCTACCACTTTGTTGTCCCTGTACTTTAGTGTACAGGTTTAGACATGCCCTTAATAAAGTGGTCCTTATGTTAAATGAAATGCCAAATTTCTTTGGAAAGCACCAAATTTTTTTTGGGAAACTTTGTGTGGGAAGTCTGAGGGAGGATGTTGTTTCCAACTAATTAAGAAGAGGGGACCAATGGGATATTGCTGTCCAGCAACAGAGCAGTGTGGTTGCTCCTGCTTCTGACAGGAATTACCATGGAGATTGTGACTGCAACTGTCACTGAGGGCAGGGGCTTGTGCTTATTCCAGGAAATGCTTGTGACTTAGACATTTAAATTCTGTCTTCTTTCTAGAAAGTACCCAACATTATCTTTATCGTTATTTTGAGAACCTGATCCCATTTTATTAAATAATCACTTTCACCTTTCAAGTGAAAGCCTGAAAAATAAAGCTTGAATAAACAAAACCCCTGGGTTTGATCCCAGTACCACATATCGGCCACTAAACACCACTGGAAGAAACCCCTGAGTACAGCAGTGTGTGACCCTTCAAGCAAACAGCAGCACCAACAAGACAAACGAATAACCAAACCAAATAAAGAGCCATGTGCTTACTCTACATGCTGCCAGAGAAGGTCAACAAGTGGCAGATGGTTCTTAGCTGTCACAATTTGTTATCATTCCAATACTTCATTAATTTTTTAATCACTGTGAGATACACAGTTACAGAGCTGTTTATGGTTGGGTTTCAGCCATATAATGGTCCAACAGCCATCCCTCCACCTGTGTACATTTCCCACCACCAATGTCCCCAGTTTCACTCCCATCACCCTTGCCCCCAGCCTATGTCTATGGCAGGCACTTCCTTCTATCTCTCCTTTTCTCTCTCCCCCTTCCCTCTCCTTCCCCACACCCCTTCATTTAGGCATTATGGTTGCAATACAGACACTAAGAGGTTATTGTATTTGTTCCATTACCTATTTTTAGCACATAGTTCTTATCCAAACTGATCATTTTCAACAAGTGTTGGGAGAGAAGTTCATTGGAATACAGAGGGGACCACTATGCCAATACTTCTTTTTGTCCTCGCCCCTATCTTTAGGTCCTTCTTAGGTTCATTAGCTATGTCAGCTGAGGCTGGACAAGAAAAGGGATAAAATTTTAAACTCATCAAATCAAATTTTGCTTAACAACTCCGTGGAGTTAAAATGGGGAAAGAGGATTAAAATGAATTCCAGGCTCTCCGCCCAGATGAGATCTGGAGCAGCCGTGCACGAAATGGCCCCTCTGCTCCTTAAAGACTATGATCCAGGAGGTCTACTAACCCATTTTGGCACCCAGCGGCTTCTTATAGAAATGCATCTAGACTGTGAACTGAACTAAAATATCAGAAATTCAAAACTGCGTGGCCGCTGTTGCGGCTGTGCGAGCTCATATAATCTTCATTCTCAGCAATGGAAAACAAATTTTCAAATGATGCCTTTTCAGCAGGTTTGATTGTTGGGGGAAAATTCCAAACAATAATAGTGAGTTCTCTGTTGAAATATTGAATGCATTCCAAGTATAAAGAGAATAAATTGAAGATCATTAGCCACTCAGGTGGGGGGGTGGGCATGGAAGGGGTTCTTGGTGGTGGAACATGTGCACTGGTGAAGGGATGGGGGTTTGATCTTTATATAACTGAGACTTAAACCTGAAAACTTTGTAACTTTTTTCACAGTGATTCAATAAAATAAAAAAAATTTAAAAAATAATAAAATGAATTCCATTATTTTAGAGGAGTACATCAGCTTTGGTAGATAATTTTTCACCTGTTGTTTTTCTATCCCTGATATTAGTGACTATGAGGCAATACAACATCCACTATATTCTATGGATCAACCAGAGTTTTCAAAATATAAGTCAAAGAATTATAGACACCCATACTCCAAGAAAAAAATCTATAGATTATCCAAGGATATAAAAAGATGCACTTGTATGTTCAGAATAGTCACTTTTTACTGAAAGGTAATGGAGATAAAAGTCAGGATCAAAAACCATGGTTAGCATATTTTCCAGTACGTTTCTCCTTTTTTTTCTCACAAAAACTGCTGGTTACAAACCAATAGTCAATCTTTCAAGAATCATTTCAAGAAAATTTATTCCTGAGCTCTTTATTTTTTTAATACTTCTAGAAGTAAGGGGAAATTTGTATTCTCTTCATTACCACTTTTCATAGTTGCTGAAAAGAAATCAATTCTCATTGAATTTAGTAAATTAAATGAATGGTACATGTCTTCTTTATTTAAAATTTTGAAAATTATGCATCAAAAATATTGATATTTTCTTTATCCATAAAATTAAAACTGTTTGTTCTTCTTGATTTTGTCCTCTTATCATAAGTCATTGTTTTTGTTGGCCCTTCCTTTCTGGATTATTTTTATGGCATCTCTAGTTCTTGTTACAGAGCTACACAGTTGGAGCAGACCTACCAGCACTATCAAAACAGTGATCTTTCGCTTGTTTACTTTAAATTCAGTTCTGCAAGGGTAATTACTGATAAAAAAATGTCCACCACCTATAAACAAGCCATTCCTTGGCTGTTACCATTGTGCATTTTAGAATCTGTGTCATTCTAACCCAGTGGAATAACAACCTTAATTATTCGGCATCATTTTGGAGGGGCATCTAAGAGAAGCGTGGTGAGCTCCAAATTGCACAGACTTTGAAGGCAAACACTCCTGGCTTAAAATTTTTGCTCTTCCTCCTCCTGGCTGGGATCCTGGGAGATCCTCGCTTTTTCTCATCTATAAAAATGGCAGTTATAATCATCACTGCCTTCAGGCAAAAGAAGAATATTATTTTGAGGATTAAATAAATAATCACATTAAGTCTTCGGAACTTAGTATGAGCCACACTGTCTAGCACACAGCAAACACCCCATAAATGTTCGATGACGGTCTATTCCCTGCTCTTATTAAATCCTATGTCTCTCCTCTCATCTTTGCTTCTCTCCCAAAGTTCTTCAAGTGGGTAGCAATTTGGCTGCAGCACACAATAGCTGCCAGATAAAGTATCTTATCCTGACTTTTATTTCTCAGCATCCGCAGGGGGGGATGAGCGATTGCTTCCTCAAGTCAGAACCGTGAGGAAAGCTTGCAAGCAGGAAACACATTCTGCATCGAACTCCGCGGTCTATTCTAGCTGAGTTTGCGGGGAAAGGCAAGCCAGTTTCTGGGAGTTTTTGCTCTTTTGTCAGACCCTGGAGAGGGGAGATGAGTTTTACATCTGTTGCTGGATGTGGGGCAATTCAGGGGGAGGAGGCGCTGCTGGGCTGGAAGACAGACCTCTGGCTCTCTAACAGAACACCCTGCCTCCTGCGCCCTGGACAACCTCTGCCGAGATGCTGGTAGCTGCTGCAGATGTGATGGTGAAAGCAGAATAAAGAAACTCTAGACCTCATATCCATAAAAACACTCGAATTGCATGATGCTAGTGACAATAATCATAGCAATTAAAAGACCTAGACAAAATAGGTGTCCCATAGTAACTCCCGTGCTTGGGTGGCACCAGGTAAACAAACAACTTCAACACCCCAGAGTTGCTCCCACAGACCTGAAGTGGTTCTTAATGAGTATCTCAGGATTTTAGTCAAATGCAGTCAGATGGGTCTGTTGACCTTCCAATCTACGGGTTTGTTGTTTTTGCTGTTGTTGTTGTTTTCCTTTTTAAAGGGAGAAAAAAAGTGCTTGCCTTGGTGAGGGAGAGAAACAGGGGACGTTGATGGTGGGACATGGACTCTGGTAAAGGGACAGGTGTTGGAACATCATGTGGCTGAAATCCAATCATGAGCAACTTTGTAACTGTGTATCTCACTGTTTTCAGTTAAAAAAATAAATAATAAGTAAAATAAAGCCAGAGTATCTTGTACAGAATGACGAAAGGAAGAAAAGTTAGAATAATGCCACCTGGCTCAATTAATGGATAAATTATCAAAATTATAAGCTCCCACAATGGTGTTTTGGTTTTGTTCTTTGGGGTTTTGTTCTTGTCTTTTTGGTTGGTTCCCAACTGGGGCTATGAGCCAGAGGACAGAGCTGAACATCGCCTGGGATGGGAGAGAGGTAATTTGAAGAGGCAGGCCCCCGCTGTTGTTGATATTAGACCTTCTGTTGTATAAATCCTAGCCTTCTGCTGAACGGAACCTGGTAAACGGAGAAACAAGGATGAGAATTGTTCCTGAACAGCCCGGGCAGCTGGGAGTTGGGCCTTCTGTGGACATGCTGGGCGGATACACAGTTCCAGCATTTGCAGCGTGCAGCGGACGGCTCAGACATCCTTCTGCAGCCAAGATTGCTTCTAACAGCTGGACTCAACCGTCTCCCCCTCCCTACCCACACCTCCCTGCCTCTGTTCCATTTCTCTCGCTGGAGACCCTCTGAAAACAGGGGTGGGGGTGGTTGAGGGAGTTTAAAATTACACAATGTCCTTTGGGTAAAACATGCTTTGCTTGTCCAGACTGAACTGCCAAAGATTTAAGGAAATGAAAGCGAGAGAGTGGCCTGCTCTGTCTGGTAAAAAGGCTTTTCTTGAATTTGGTGATGGTATGGCTATTAAGCTAGAGTTCTTGGCCCTTCTGAAGTGCTCTTTGTTTACCTTGGCGCAGAGGAGTGAAAATATGGTGACAGGATAAGGGTAATGAGAGGAAGCAAATCCATTGTAAGATAGCTGGGCTCTGAAAAATCTTATAGAATGCGTTTTCCCAGAGGAGGGAAAGAAGAATATTACCTCATTGAAAAACAGTCATTAAAACATAATTGAGTACTCAGCGGATGACAAAAAACTAACAGGCAAAAAGTCTAACTTCGTTTTCAGTGAAAGTTAAAATTAAAATCCATACTTTTACAGGAAGCAGTAACACAGCTGAGAAAACCCTATCTGGAGCCCATTCTAGGCGGAATCAGAATGTATCAAAGAAAAAAGTAATGCCTTCATTGCTTTGCATAGAGCTCTTCTGAAAGCGAGAAGGTGGACTCCTTCCACAATTTCCTTGGAGTCTGCAGAGAAGATGGAATATTTGCGAGTTATGAACTGACCCGTGCTTTCTCCTTCCTGCAGATTCCATATGCCCCCTTCAACTTGTTAAACTAGACACGCACAGAAGTAGCTTTATTTCCTTATCTCTCTCTCTCTCTCGCTCCCTCCCTCTCTCTTCTCCTTTCCCCTCTTTCACTCTCCCAAATCATTTTGCAATTTTTCAAATACCTACCAAATTTTTTAAAGGCTAAAATTCCTTTTTGGTATATGTTCTTAACAAATTAGAGATAACTTTCCTGAGTATAGTAGTGGCAGAATGGATTGAAAAAAGAAGCAATTCACCTACCATCTCCCACAGAGGAATAGCTAATTTAGGGATATTCTTTACTTGTTTCCATGATTCTACCCAATATTTTCTCTCTAAACTGGTCCATCTTTTCAGTCATTCTTGGTCTCATTTATTGCTGTTCATATAATGCCTGTAATGTGTCAGGCTCTGAGTTAGAGAACAGGCACTTTTCACCTTACCTAATTCCTGGACCCTACTGGGAGAAAATTTTGATGGCTGTTCAATATTAAGGAATTTAAGGCAGGACCAAAGAACATAAAGGACAAACTCAGCATCTGAAAGATCTCTCTAAAGGAAGAGAGAAAATCAGAAACACAAGAGAGGACATCTTCAGCAAAGAAAATAGTTGAAAGGTGTAGCCTATTACAGATCCATACTCTACTCAAGTGACAGCCAGACATCACTGTGTTTTGTAGACGATGGAGCCATATGTTTAATAAGACACTTAGATATTTGTAAAGATTCCTTGACAGTGTAAAACATAAACTTTATGTTGCCAGACGTCTTGTTCAAATGAAGATTCTAATTGATTATTATCTGGAGTAGGGTCAAAGATTATGCATTTTTCACTAAGCTCCTATGGGTTGCCCATCTGAGAACTACTCTGATTACCAGGGCGGCATAAAACCCCCCAAAACTTCTGCCAAAATACTGAGAAAATCTAGACAGTGAATTTTTAAAAATATATTCTTAAGTTCATGACTGAGCTCTCAAGGGAACAAAATAAAATTTTCACAGGCATCTGATAAGGAAGAGAGAAAATAAAAGCTAGAAGACACGTGGGAAGCAATATTTGCTTATCATTGTGACTTAAGAAACACACATGAGAGACAGAACAGACATGCAGGGGGGTCCACATGAGTTGATTTAAGACTCTTACATATTGAGGACCAGTCAGTCAGTCATACTGGACTGGAGCTATGGCACAGTGGGAAGGGCTTTTGCCTTGTACACTGCCGACCTGAGTTCGTTTTCTCCGTCCCTCTCGGAGCAACTGGCAAGCTACCGAGAGTATCCCGCCAGAATGGCAGAGCTTGGCAAGCTACATATGGCATATTCAATATGCCAAAGAGTAACAAGTCTCACAATGGAGATGTTACTGGTGCCCACTCAAGCAAAAATTGATGGACAATGAGACGATAGTGCTACAGTGCAGTGCTATATAATGAGGACCATGGAAGTTTCATGCATGTTCACATTCAGCCCCTGACTTTCTCATTTTATGCTTCTTGGGTGCCTTGCTATCTCATCTAATCCTGGCTCTAGTCCTACCTGGCTCAGTGCTTTTGTACGCTGAATATATCTTACTGGGACATAACTCCTCCTCTCTGAATGCTATTCCTCTGCTCATTTTCTTGTGATAACACCTTACCTAATGCTTCACGGCTGCTTCTCCCTGAAGGGAGTATAAAATGAGGCCCCCATAACCATGCCACCGGACTCTGCAGCAGGCTATTTTCACTTGTGTCACGCCAAATGGGGGCAGGTGAGAGTCCTCCCCACCCCAAGGGACCCAGCCCAGGCAGCCCACCTCCACAACCCAACCACCACCACGCTCCAAGCCTCACATATGGGTGAACATGTTCCTGGACCATGACACATCATAAGACACTCCCTACTCATTTTCTATAATTACCACACCATATTTATTTGATGGGGTTCAGACAGTAGGCAAAAAATCATGCATATACATTATATATATATATATGCACATATATATATGTATGCCTGACTGGGACACCTGTAAAGGAGATTAGAGGCCACCCCAAAAGCCTCCATTCATCTCGGAGATCCCAGCAAGCTGCCGAGAGTATCCCACCTGCACAGTAGAGCCTACTCTTAGAGTCTCAATATGCCCAAAACAGTAACAATGATGGTCCTCATTCCCCTGACCCTGAAAGAGTCCCCAGTATGCCATCAGGGTACATTAGCACGTGACAGGGACTAATGGAGCTGTTACTGGTGCCCGCTAGAGAAAAAACAACGGGATGACAGTGATACAGTGACAGTGACCACCATATCATTAAGATCATGGTTTAAATGTTAAAGGCCAATTCATAAACAGTCCTTTCCTAACTCACTTATATACAGTAGATAGTATCATCTAAATAGTGTTTTTTAAATTTCAGACACTTGAAATTATTTATTTACTTATTTCATTGTTCCTGACTGAAAAAGAGAGAAGAGGCCAAACAATGAATGAACCACGGAGATTAGGATAAAGTCTCAAGGACCTCAGTTGGAATACTAATTTCATGGTAATGATCGTTTCAAGTCTGATAATAGGACAATCCAGAATCAAATCTGCATTTGAGATTAAGAAACACATAAGTAATATCAAAATGTGTTTCTGTTGCACTGTATTGTATAAAATATCTTCTGGATTTTTTGGGGGGGGGTTCAAACACAGCATTGTACAGGGGTTACTTCTGGCTCATGCACTCAGGAGTTACTCCTGGTAGTGCTGAAGGAGCCATATGGGATGCTGGGAATTGAATCCGGGTCGGCTTCGTGCAAGGCAAACTCCCTACCCGCTGTGCTATCACTCCAGCCCCAAAGCATTTTTATTGGAACTGAGGGATATTACTAGAAGGAGAGAGAATAGTCTTTTTTGAGACTAGGAAATTAACAAGTCTCCTCATCTTTCAGTGCTAGAGAATTGGGGTGTGTGTATATGTTGGTGGGGTACTAACTGGAATGCTAGAAATAAACTTAGGAGAAAAATAGTCACATAAATGTAAAAATAGTCACACACACAAAAAAATAATTCAGGCTGTATGATCACATAGATTTCTAATTCATTTGTATTAATTCTTGAATCATGTACACTGTCACTATCACTGTCATCCCGTTGCTCATCGATTTGCTTGAGGGGGCACCAGTAACATCTCTATTGTGAGACTTGTTTGTTACTGTTTTTTTGGCGTGCTGAATACACCACAGGTAGCTTGTCAGGCTCTGCAGTGTGGGCGAATCGTATACAAAGAACTCTAAAAGTTCAACAATAAGCAAACAACAACTCGACTGGAAAATACACCCAAATGTTCATATCATTACATAGAAAGGCATGCTGATAATAGATACAGATGTGAAAATACTCCCTACTGCATCCATTGTCAAAGGATTTTAAACTAGAGCAATAACCAATTACCACTGTACACATATTAAATTAGTGATACTTCAAAATATTAACAACAAAATGTGGGTATGTATAGCAATGGGAAACAGAATTTGAGCTAAGGTTTGGTTAACTCTCCTACAAAGACAAGAACCGACATCTTGACAATAGGATAGTTTTCCTATTTGTGCACATATGGAATAGCTCTCCATTTACTTAGTTCTGTCACAACTGTCATCAAAAATTTATAATTTTCTTCATGCTTATATTTTGCACATTTTGTTAGATTCACCCTTAAATACTTCTTTTTGAATGCTTGTATAAATATTTTTATTCTAAAATTTAAATTCCATTAGAGAATTTAATTATTAGAGTACAGAAAAATGATCAACTTTTGTATAGTGATCTTAATTCTGCAATGCTGCTGTAATTGTTAGAATTTTTCAGATCAGTTATTTCACATTTTCTACATTGATGAGCATGTTTTCTCCAAATAAAAGCTATCCTAGCTCTTAGTTGCCAATTGGTAGAGTATTTTATTTTACTGTCTGATTCCAGTGGCTTATATGTCCAATTTGATGTTGAAAAGATGTAGCAAATATTACAATTTTTATTTTATTATTTCCTTACTTGGAAAACTACAGTTTTATCATTAAGTAAGATGTTAGCTATAGGTTATCTATTATCAAATTAGGAAGTTCTAATCTATTTTTGATCTGTCTATTCACAAGTCTGTTTCTGTTTTTGTCATAAATGAATGTTGGATTAGATCTAATACTTTTTATTCAACTAGTGATATCATTATCTGATTGTTTTTCTTTAACAAGGTGAAATAACCTATTTTATTAACTAATTTTTAATCAGCAAATATTGTAACTGAATATACGGGCCAAATTCTCCTTAGTTATTATGAGTAATTCTTTCTTTTTCTAGATTGTCCAATTCAATTAACTAATATTTTGTTGATGAATTTTACATGGTATGAAAAGGTTTACAGGTCAGTAGTTCTCTTGTAAGGTCTTTGCCTGGTCTTGTTACTAATTAGGTTAATACTGGTTTCATAGAACTAATTAGGAAGCATTCCCTTTCCTCCATCTTTTGAAAGAGATATAGAAAATAAGTATAATCTCTCTCTAAACGTTTGGGAGAGGTCATAGTAAACCACCTATAATTGGTCATCTATGTTTGGGAAGGTTACTAAATATTGACTTAATTTTTAAAATAAATATAAGCCTATTAAGATGATCTGTTTCTAATTGTATGTCTATTCATTTTCATTTCAGTTTTATTGAAGTATGATTGATAAAAAAATGACATAAAGTGCACAATGTATTTTATATATAATGTTCAAGCACATTATCTATCAAATTAACATTTAATTATTTACTTTGATGAGAAATTTTAAATTCTCTTAGTAAATTTTGATTAACAATGCAGTATTCATTACTGGTCACTATGATTGTATTTTAAAATCTAATTAATTTATACCTGAAAAATTGTACTTTTTATCAAAATCTCCATTTTTTCCATAGCTTCTATGTCTCAGACACCACCTTTTCTGTTCTGTTTCTATTACTTTAACTTTATTTTTCTAGGTTGCTCCTATAAGTGATATCATGTATTTTTTGACTTTTTCTGTGTCATATAGCTTAGCATTGTGCCTCCCAGATTTATCCTTCTTGTTACAGATGGTAATAATTCCTTCTTTTGATATTTTGTTTTAACAGCATATCATATTTTCTTGATTAATTTAGTATTTAATGGGAAATGCAGATTCCTTTTTAGTAGTTTCAGGAATCAAACTCAGAGCCTTCTGAATCCAAGAAAGAACTCTACCAATGAGCTGTTTCCCCAGCCTAGACACATTATTTTCAGGCCTGACCCTTGTGAGTAATGTTCTGATAAAGATGAGAATACCAATGTACTTTGTGATCATTTTTTATTTCTTTTGTATGCATTTCCAGAAGTAGAATTGATGAATAATATGTCAATGTATTTTTAACTTTTGAGTAATCTATCTACTGCTTGTCAAAGTGGTTCTACAAACTTGCATTCTTACCAACAAAATACAAGGATTCCTGGATGTCAATATCTTCACCAGCATTTTTCACTTCTTTTCATTCATTTCTTATATTTTCAGTAATAATCTTCCTTTAAAAGCCTGAGATTATATTTCATTGTGATTTTGCTTGCATTTCCTTGATAGTATTGTCGAACGCATTTTTATGAACCTGATGAACATCTTTACAGTTTTTGTTTTGTTTTAAGAACATGTCTTGTCACCATTTTTAATTGGCTTATCACTTTATCTAGTTTGTTTTGGTAGTCCCGTATATATTTTAAACATCCTACAATGGATGTTATGTTTTCAAATATTTTTTACAATTCTTTTCTGAAGTTGCATTTTTTCTTTGTTAAATTATGATGCAGAAATTTTCTAGTTTGAGGAAGTACATTTTCTGATTTTATTTTAATTATTTTTTGTGTTATGTCCAAAAAGTCATTGCCAAAACACTGTCAGATTATCTTCCTTGCTTTCTTTTAGGATTTCTGTGCTTCAGGTCTTATACTTAAACATTTACAAATTTCAGTTACTATTTGCATAAGTAGAGGCATCAGCTTCTTGTCTTAGTGACTAATCTTTCAAGCATATGCTACCGAAAAAACCTTTACCAAATGTAAATTATTAGCTTTTTTGTTGAAAATTACTTGACCATACATATCTGTGGATTGTTGTTGCACTTTCTATCCTGCTCCATTGATTCATCTATTTTAATGCAAACACCAGACTCTTTTGACTGTTAATGCTTAGCAATATACTTTGAAATTAGAAGTGCAATCCTTACAGATTTGTTTTTCTTTCTGTAGAATGCTTTGGCTATTCAGCATACTTTGTGATTTCATATGAACTTTAAGATTTATGTTTTGGTTTCCATGAAAAATGTCATTGGATTTTTACAGGAATCACATGACTAGATGGCTTTTGGTAGAATAGATTTTTTAGCAATATTATTTTTTTCCTATTCAGAAAGATTAATTATATTTCCATTATTTAAAATTATTTATCTTAGGCACCATGATTTATAATACTGTTAGTCATGTTAAAGATAATATTTCACACTTACAGTACATAATTATTTTCCTATTTACTTGTGCCTTCCTGATGTTCTTTCATTTTTGTCTACTAGTGTTCAGGATCTACATCCATCTCCTTGACTACAAAATCTATTTCTTAGTAGTATATTATTATTTTTTGTTATTGTACATAGAGTTGGTCAGTGAACTTTTCTGATAACTCATTGTAAATATTAGAAATGTGACTGATTTTTTACATTGATTTTATAACTTGCAACATTACTGAATTATTTTTAGTTCTGATACTTGGTGTTGTCTTTTATTTAAGTATTTATCTAACTTTAGTAACCCAACCACCGCCATGCTCCATGCTGCTTTCCACACTCTCGGGCTGAGCCTCAACGCATGAGTTAAAATATTCCTGGACACATCCTAAGACACTCCCTACCCATTTTCCATAAAATCAGAGGGATATATATATATATCCCTATGATATATATATACATATATATGTGTATATATATGTGTGTGTATATATATATGTATATATATATATATATATACACACACACACACCTCTCGGAGAGCCCTGCAAGCTACCCAAAGTATCCCGCCTGCAAAGAAAAGCCTGGCAAGCTCCCCGTGGTGTATTCTATATGCCAAAAACAGTAACAATAACAGGTCTCATTCCCCTGACCCTGGAAGAGCCTCCAATCATTGGAAAAGACAAGTAAGGAGAGGCTGCTAAAATCTCAGGGCTGGGATGAATGGAAACATTACTGGCGCCCACCCAAATAAATCGATGAACAATGGGATGACAGTGATACAGTGATACAGTAATGTGTCTAACTATTTGATGGCATTTGAAAATAGAGATCAGTTTAATTTCTCCTTTCTGCATTGAATCTTTTTATTTCTTTTTCTTGATTTTATAGCTATGATTTCCAGTATTTGTTGAATAGATGTGGCAAGAGTGGACTCATTGTTCCTTTCTTGATCATAAAATAAAAGGATCCAGGAATTATGTGCATGAGAAGCCATTATTAATAGTATTGTAATTCACAGAATCTCAATCAACTAAAAAGAATAAAAAATAAAAACAAAACTAAAAAAAAAACTACATTACTGGGCGTGAAGTGTTTTATGGATTATCAGATAGGACCTGTATGATGGTGTTTTGGTGTCATTATACTCTGCCTTGGGTTTTTATTATGATTTAAAATTTTACTCAATATTTTTGCACCTAAGAAATGATTACATGATTTTTATTCATAAAGTCTATTGCATTTATTAATTTGTGGATGTTAAGATGTTTGTAACAAGTGTTTAAAACTAACTTAATCACTGTGTATGAAACATTTAGTATATTGTTGAATTTGGCTTGCTCAATTGATTGAATATTTTTTCCATCAAAGTTTATTAGATATAACTCTATAATTTTCTTCTTTTAACGTTGTGTTCTTGCATGGTTTTAATGTCCACATAAAATGATTTTAGAACTGTTTTCTTGTCACTGTCACTGTCACAGTCATCCCGTTGCTCATCAATTTATTAAAGAATTTAATTTTAATTTTTTTTTCTATTTTGGTCACACCCAGCAATGGTCAGAGGTTATTTCCGGCTCTGCACTCAGAAATTACTCCTGGTGGTACTCGGGGGACCATATGGGATGTCGGGGATTGAAATCAGGTTGGCTGCATGCAAGGCAAATGCCCTATCCACTGTACTATCACTCCAGCCCCCATTAATTTATTTTATTTTATTTATTTTTTTTATGATTTCTGAAAAGACTATTATGCAGTCATTAGAAATATTTATAAATATTAGTAATAGCACACCAATGCTTTTATTATAATACCAAATTTAAAATCTGAGAATAAGGATATTATTCATTATAGGCACATATGTAAATAAATCATTTGCTTTTAACTACACTTTAAAAATAAAAATATCTCTACATGCTGAAGAAAGAACATATTGGGTTTTTTTCTTTTTTTTTAATTAATAGTTTATTTTTAATTAGTGAGTCAACGTGAGGGTACAGTTACAGATTTATACATTTTTGTGCTCATGTTTCTCCCTTACAAAGTTTGATAACCCATCCCTTCACCAGTGCCCATTCTCCACCACCAGTAAACACAGCATCTCTCCCACCTCCCCAGTCCCGTCTCCCCCCACCCCACACTGCCACTATGGCAGGGTATTCCCTTTTGTTCTCTCTCTCTGATTAGGTGTTGTGGTTTGCAATAAAGGTGTTGAGTGGCCATTGTGTTGTCTCTAGTCTATATTCAGCCCGCATCATCTTTCCCCCACATGACCAACAACCACATTTTAATTGGTGTTCCCTTCTCTGAGTTGCCCAGAATGAGAGAACAGCCTCCAAGCCATGGTGACAACCTCCTGGTACTTATTTCTACTATTCTTAGGTGTTAGTCTTATAGTCTATTATTCTATATTCCACAGATGAGTGCAATCTTTCTATGTCTGTCTCTCTCTTTCTGACTCATTTCACTTAGCATGATACTTTCCATGTTGATCCACTTATATGCAAACGTCATGACCTCATTTTTTCTAACAGCTGCATAGTATTCCATTGTATAGATGTACCAGAGTTTCTTCAACCAGTCATCTGTTCTAGGGCACTCGGGTTTTTTCCAGGTTCTGGCTATTGTAAACAGTTCTGCGATGAACATATAAGTGCAGATGTCATTTCGACTATACTTTTTGGCTTTTCTGGGATATATTCCCAGGAGTGGTATTGCTGGGTCAAATGGGAGCTCAACCTCTAGTTTTTTGAGAATCGTCCATATTGTTTTCCAAAAGGGCTGAACTAGCCGACATTCCCACCAGCAGTGTAGAAGGGTCCCTTTCTCCCCACATCCTCTCCAACAGCGGTTGCTTTTGTTCTTTTGGATGTGTGCTAGCCTCTGTGGTGTGAGGTGGTATCTCATGATTGTTTTGATCTGCATCTCTCTGATGATTAGTGATGTAGAGCACTTTTTCATGTGTCTTTTGGCCATTCATATCTCTTCCTTGGTAAAGTTTCTGTTCATTTCTTCGCCCCATTTTTTGATGGGGTTGGATGTTTTCTTCTTGTAGAGTTCAACCAGTGCTTTATATACCCTTGATATCAACCCCTTATCTGATGGGTATTGTGTAAATATCCTTTCCCATTCTGTAGATAGTATTTGTATTCTGGTCACTGTATCTTTTGCGGTGCAGAAGCTTTTTAGTTTAATGTAGTCCCATTTGTTGATCTCTGTTTTTACTAGATTGCTTAGTTCCGTGTCATCTTTGAAGATACCTTTATCTTCAATATCCTGGAGGGTTTTGCCTACCTTGTCTTCAATGTACCTTATGGTTTGTGGTCTGATGTTGAGGTCTTTAATCCATTTTGATCTGACTGACTTTTGTGCATGGTGTCAGAACGAGTTCTAAGCCCATTCTTTTGCATGTGGTTGTCCAGTTGTGCCAGCACCATTTGTTAAAGAGACTTTCCTTGCTCCACTTCACATCTCTTGCACCTTTATCAAAGATTAGATGATCATACATTTGAGGTTGTGTGTGGGGATATTCCACCCTGTTCCATTGGTCTGCAGTTCTGCTTTTGTTCCAGTACCATGCTGTTTTAATTGTTACCGCTTTGTAGTAGAGTTTAAGGTTGGGGAGGGTGATGCCTCCCATCATCTTTTTCCCAAGAATTGTTTTAGCTATCCGTGGGCGTTTATTGTTCCATATAAATTTCAGGATTGCTTGCTCCGTTTCTTTGAAGAATGCTATGGGTATCCCTGTAGGGATTGCGTTAAATCTGTATAATGCTTTTGGGAGTATTGCCATTTTGACAATGTTTATTCTCCCTATCCATGAGCAGGGGATATTTTTCCATTTCCTCATGTCCTCTTTTATTTCATGAAGTAGCGTTTTATAGTTTTCTTTGTAGAGGTCCTTTACTTCTTTAGTTAAGCTGATTCCAAGGTATTTGATTTTCTGGGGCACAATTGTGAACGGGATTGCTTTTTTCATGTCCCTTTCCTCTGTCTCATTGTTTGCATATAGGAAGGCCATGGATTTTTGGGTATTGATTTTATAGCCTGCGACTTTACTGTATAGGTCAATTGTTTCTAAGAGTTTCTTACTAGAGCTTTTAGGTTTCTCTAGGTATAGTATCATATCGTCTGCAAATAGTGAGAGCTTGATTTCTTCCTTTCCAATATGAATCCCCTTAATATCTTTTTCTTGCCTGATGGCTATTGCTAATACTTCCAGTACTATATTAAAGAGAAGTGGTGAGAGTGGACATCCATGTCTTGTCCCCGATCTTAGAGGAAATGCCCTTAGTTTTTCTCCATTGATGATAATGCTTGCCATAGGTTCATGGTAGATGGCTTTGACTATCTTGAGAAAAGTTCCTCCAAAACCCATTTTGGTGAGAGTTTTTATCATGAATGGGTGCTGGATCTTGTCAAATGCTTTCTCTGCATCTATGGATATGATCATATGGTTTTTATCTTTACTTTTGTTGATGTGATGGATTATGTTGATTGATTTCCGAATGTTAAACCAACCTTGCATCCCTGGGATGAATCCCACTTGGTCATGGTGTATGATCTTTTTGATGAGGTGTTGGATTCTATTTGCTAGTATTTTGTTGAGAATCTTCGCATCGGTATTCATCAAGGATATTGGTCTATAGTTTTCTTTGTTAGTGGTGTCTTTGTTTGCTTTTGGTATTAGGGAGATATGTGCCTCATAGAAACTGTTCGGAAGGGTTCCTGTCTTTTCGATTTCCTGGAAAAGCTTGAGGAGAACTGGCAACAAGTCTTCTTTGAATGTTTGGAAGAATTCGCCAGTGAATCCGTCTGGACCTGGGCTTTTGTTTTTGGGGAGACTTTTGATTACCGTTTCGATTTCCTTGATATTTATGGGCCTATTCAGGTATTTCATGTCTTCTTGGCTCAGTCTTGGGAGATTGTAGGAGTCAAGGAATTCATCCATTTCTTTTAGGTTCTCTTGTTTCGTGGCATACAGACTTTCAAAGTAGTCTCTGATGATCCTTTGAATCTCCTTGGTTTCTGTTGTGATGTCCCCCTTTTCATTTCTGATTCGGTTTATTAGGGTTTTCTCTTTTTCTTTCTTTGTGAGTCTTGCTAGCGGTTTATCAATCTTATTTATTTTCTCGAAGAACCAGCTCTTTGTTTCATTGATCTTATGGATTGTTTTTCGGGTTTTCATATCGTTAATTTCTGCTCTAAGTTTTATTATTTCTTTCCTTCCATCTGGTTTGGGTTCCTTTTGCTGGTCCTCTTCTAAGATCTTGAGCTGCAAAGTCAAACTATCTATATAGGCCCTTTCTTCCTTTCTGAGGAAGGCTTGCAGAGCTATAAATTTTCCCCTTAACACATCTTTAGCTGCGTCCCATAGGTCCTGGTAGCTTGTGTCTTCATTCTCATTTGTTTCGAGGTATCTCTTAATTTCTTTCTTGATTTCCTCCGTGACCCACTCATTATTCAATAGTGAGTTGTTTAATTTCCAAGTGTTTGATTTGGTTCTCCGCGTCTGTGCATGATTAACTTCCATCTTCAGTGCATCATGGTCTAAAAAGATAGTTGATACAATTTCTATCTTCCCAATTCTATTAAGGTATAACTTGTGGCCCAGACATGGTCTATTTTGGAAAATGTTCCGTGTGCGCTGGAAAAGAATGTGTATTCTTTCTTTTTGGGGTATATAGCCCTGTATAGGTCTATTAGCCCTGTCTCCACCTTTTCTTCCTTCAGGGCCATCGTTTCCTTGCTGAGTGTTGTTCTTGTTGATCTATCCAGAGGTGATAGGCAGTGTTGAAATCTCCAACTACTATCGTGGTGCTAGTTATGTCCTCCTTAAATTCTGTTAGGAGTTCTTTTAAGTATTTAGCTGGTCGTTCATTAGGTGCATATACATTTAGGAGTGTGATTTCTTCCTGTTGTACATATCCCTTGATGAATATAAAATGACCTTTCCTGTCCCTTCTGATCTTTTTCAGCCTGAAATCAATGCTATCGTATACTAGTATGGCCACCCCCGCTTTTTTTTTGAGGGGGCTGTTTGCTTGCAGGATTGTTTTCCATCCTTTGATTTTGAGTCTGTGTTTGTTCCGGCTATTCAGATGTGTTTCTTGTAGGCAGCAGAAAGTTGGGTTTAGTTTCCGAATCCATTTCGCCACTCTGTGCCTCTTGATTGGTGCATTTAGCCCGTTAACATTAAGAGAAATTATTGTCATTGGATTTTGTGCCATTTTTCTGTAGGGTTTGTTGTTCTTATAGGTCTTTTTCCTTGTCTTATAGTAGCCCTTTGAGTCCTTCTTTTAAATTTGGTCTTGAGTCTATGAAGTTCCTGAGCTGTTGCTTGTCCATGAAATAATGTATGGTTCCTTCAAGTTTAACTGAGAGTTTAGCCGGGTAGAGTATTCTTGGTGAGGCATTCATTTTATGACGTTTTTTCACTATATCCCACCATTGTCTTCGGGCTTGGAGGGTTTCTTCTGATAGGTCTGCTGTGAATCTAAGGGGTGCGCCTTTGTATATGATCTCCTTCTTTGATCTTGCTACTTGCAGTATTGTGTCTCTATCCACGGCATCCATCATTCTGACTATGGTATGCCTTGGGGATTTTCTATTTGGGTCCCTTTTAGCTGGCACCCTTCGGACTCCTTGTATCTGGATGTCCGCATTCTCTAGCTCTGGGAATTTTTTAGCAATGATGTCTTTAATGGTGTTTTTTTCATTGGGATTGGTTCCGTGTGGTTCCGGCACTCCCATGATTCTTATGTTGTTTCTCCTGAGGTCGTCCCCTAGGACTCTAACTCGCTCTAGAGCCATTTTGAGGTCTTTTGCCATTATTTGCTTTTGTCTATATGCTTTGTGCAGCTCATCTTCAAGCTCACTGATTCTGTCTTCGGCTGTAGTCATTCTACTATTGAGGGCTCCTACGGAGTTTTTCATTTCATCTATTGATTCTTTTAGTTGTGTGACTTCTGTTCGTAGCTTTGAAATTTCTGCTCTCATTTCTTCCTGGATTATCTTGGTGGAGCGTTCCAACGCTGCATCCATATCCTCCCTCAATTTATTGGATGTTCGTTCCATAGTTGTGTTGAGTTCGTGAACCATCCTCACAATTTCCTCTCTGAATTCTTATCTGAGAGAAGGGTGTATTTCTGGGAGGTCGCTGCTGAGGTTAGTGAGATATTTTCTTGGCTCTCTCCTAGTGGTGGGGATTTTCTCAGTTTCTTCATGTTGTTATGGGATTTACTATCTGGAGCTCTCGTTAGCTTGGGAGGAACCTCGACTGAAGATTTTTGGCTATGCTCTTTTGACAAAGTACTTTTTCTGTGCAAGTTGATGTATTCATTGACAGTTTTTGTGAAGTTAGGATAGGCTAGGTTAGTTGAATATTAACATATAGTAACTAAGATGATGAGGGAGTTCTTCGGAGGAATGGGTTCAATCAATTGTGGCCAAAGGACAATGCATGGAATGGTAAGAAAAATATCTGTGGCCGCGTTAGTGGCCTGTGCTCCGGAAAGAGGCCACGCCCACTTTTGAGGCCACACCCCCGAATGAGAGGACACGCCCCTAACCTGTTCGGACACGGGAGGGCGGGATCAGGCGCGGTGGGCAAATGACTGGGACCTGCCCGGCGGGGCTGGGGTGCTCCGAGCTGTCCCGCTGCCGCGGGTGGGCACGGGACGTGGGGGGGCTATTTTAAATAGTAGAATTTAGGGTAAAGACAATTGGTCATGAACTTTTGCTGGGAAAAGATTGATTAATCTTTTTCATAGAAACTGGTACATTGAATTTTTTGTTTCCTTATGAATCAGTGTTGGTAGGTAATATGTTGCTAAGAATTTTTCCATTTGTACGATGTTTTTCTTTAATTTATAATTTTATTGATTTGCATTTTTCCCTTACTTTTTTCTTTGATTTTCCTTTTCTTTTCCTGCTGGGGACAGGAATGAATACCCCAATGTGGACATGGCTTACTCCTGACTCTGCATCCAGGGGTGACTCCAGACAGGGTTCAGGAAAACCATCTGGCATGTAATGCAAGAGATCAGACCCGGGTCAGCCATGTTCAAGACAAGTGCCTACCCACTGTGCTATCACTCTGCCCCTTTTTTTCTTTTAAATTCGAAGTAAAGGTTTGAACATTTTCTCTGCTCAGAAATCTTGCTCTCAATTTCTGTATTTTTCATTGTCTACTAGTTTTTATTTAATTTATTTTTTGGCTCTTTATTTTTAATTTTAATTTTTATAAGGTTTTTCACAATAATTTATTATATTCAATAGTCTAATATCAAACCCACCCCTATTACACCTTACCAGCACCATTATTTCAAATTTTCCCACCACTAGCCAAGCCTTCCCCAAAGGCCTATCTTAAATCATTTATTTTGTATTGCTTGTTAAGAGTAATCTGCTAAAAGTGATCCAAAAAGGTTTCCTCGAGGAAACTGTATGAAGACTGTTTCATGTCACTTCTTTTCAACAATTTTGTGACTATATCATGAGCTTGTTCCTTGAGATTTAAGTTGGGTTATTTGCTTCAGGTTTTTCATTTTTTTTTAAATCAATTATTTTTTAATACTTATGGAGTACTTCAGTAATATCAGTTTTGATTTTTTTTGCTATTATCATATCTGTATGATCTTTGATTACTTTATTAGAAAGTAAAACACTGACGTGAAGTGGTTTGAAAAGAATTGGTAGAACCTTATGATTTTCTAGGGATACTTTCAGTAAATTTCTTTTTAATTGAATCACCATGTGGAAAGCTACAAAGCTTTCAGGCTTAAGTCTCAGTTACACAATGCTCGAAGACCCATCCCTTCACCAGTGCACATATTCTACCACCATGTGTGCTTTTATTACTTAGAATGACCCTGTTAGATTGGTTTTCAATTCATTCACGCAGAGTTTGGTGTGATGTGTTCTCACTTACTTTTGTTAAGTGTATTTATTTTCTTTTACCCGTTTGTTATTTAGAAGAAAGTTGTTTAGTTTTTATATTATTGTAATTTTCTAGTTTTTATATTTTTGTTTAATATTATAGTTGGGGACTGGAGCAATAGCACAGTGGGTAGGGCATTTGCCTTGCACATGATTGACCTGGGTTTGAGTCCTCCGTCCCTTTTGGAGAGCCTGGCAAACTATTGAGAGTGTCTTGCCTGCATGACAGAACCTGGCAAGCTACTCGTGGTATATTCGATATGCCAAAAACAGTAACAAGTCTCACAATGGAGACATTACTGGTGCCTGCTCGAGCAAATCGATGAACAATGGGATGACAGTGGTACAGTGCTACAATTATAGTTGGAAGACAGTTATGAACTCAATTTTTTATGCTTACCATGATTTGGTTTTGTAACCTCACATATGATCTATCTTAGTAAACATCCTGAATGTTCTGAGTAGAATGAGTTCTACTTCCCTTGGGTAGAATGTTCCATATATATTTGTAAGCTTCATCAAATATGACTTAAACGTTAAATTTATTATTTCTTATTGACTGTCTCACTATAAATTATACATTAAACCTACTGTTGAAAATTGGATATTAAAGTTTCTGATATAATTTATTGCTTCCGATTTTTTCCTTCACACATGCTAATATTTGCTTTTAATATTAGATGCTTCATTGTTGTACATATAAATGTTTACTACTACTATTTATTTGATGAATTAATTCCATTATTATTGCATAGTGACATTCTTTGTCTCGCCATGGTCTTTGGCTTAATGTCTATAATCTGATATAAATTTGACTATCACTGCTATCTTGATGTCCCATTTAATGTCCCTCCCCAAAATTGGAATTTTTTTCCTATTTATTTGCTTCCAGTCCAAATGTATCTTTAAAACTGATCGTGTTTCTTATAGACAACATATATGGGTAGCATTTTTATCCAAACTGTACATTTGTGTCTTTTTTTAGATAAATAATTCATTTGCATTTGAAATATTTGTTCATATGTTGGCTTAGTATTGCAATGTATTTCCTTATTTTATGATTTTTTTCATTGGTAATTCCTTTTAGCTTTCTTCCTTTATTATTTGATAATTTCCTGTGGTGATATGTTTTGATTCCTATGTCCTCTGTTGTGTCGCAACTATAATTTTTTGCTTGCAATTAACATGAAAGTATGTATAGGGAAGTTATTATTTAAAATGTAAGCCCTAAAATATGAGCAGTATCCTGAAAAATGATGTTAGTGAGATAACAAACTTGCAGTCTGTTATGGACGTTTAGGGGTTCTAAATACAGGCCTGCACAGATAGATCTGTCAAAATGAGCAGTGAACTCTTAGTCTAAAGGCCACTGCTTATGTATCCCACATCACCTATGACTACAACTGCACTTTGCACTTCATACTAACCCATTACATGTGGCGTATGTGATGGGAGGGAGGAGGTATATGGCGACTGTATCTAATAGAATGCTGAGAAGCCCTAGTGGTTAATGTGAACTAAGTTAAAGTTTAACTTTCAGGGCAGATTTTATATTTTATTTAATTTTATTTACATTTTTTTACATTAAAGCATCATAATTTAAGAAGGTGTCCATAAAACAGTTTCAGGCACACAATGTTCCAATAGCAATTTCAGCACCAGAGTGATCTTCCTTCCACCGATGATTCCAGATTTCCCACCACTCTCAGTCTGCCATATTTTCACGTTTAGTTGTAGTTTGGTTCTCATGCTTCTAGGGTTGTTGATTCTGTGTTTTAGATATATATACATATTTCTACACTTTCTATGTGCTAAGGGACTTTAATTCCTACTTGTTAACCCCATTTCACCTCTTCTTACATTCACTATGAATTTCTTTTCTTTGTCCTTCTCATTTCTATAAACTAGGGTTCAGGGTAATCTAGGTGTCCCCACTCTGATACCGTGCATTTCTTGTCCTGTTATTTTATTTACTACAAATAAGAAAAATCATCTGGCATATAACTTTCTTCTCATTTATTTTATCTAACAAGAAATATGTTCCATACAATTAGTAGTGATTTGCATGATTTATCAATAATTATAGCTGCATAGTATTGCATTTTGTGTATATACCACACCTGTGTGATCCAGTCATTTGTGGTCAGACACCTAGATTGTTTTAATCTCCTTACTTTTGTTCAGTGAGGAAACGGATAATGGTGTGCACATATTCTTTTGTATGAATGTTTTTGTGTCTTGGCAGGCAGTAGCTTTTTAAGTATTCATTAGGACTTCTGGAGAAGTGAACACACCCAGATGTGTTTAAGGGTTATTCCTGTCTTTATGCTCAGGAGTGCCTGAAAATGTTTGGGGAACTATATTCAGTATTGGGGATTGAACTGGAGTCAGATGCATGAGAAGCAAACATATTACTCTCAGAACTATCTATCCCAGATGTGAGATTATTTTATGCAGCATCCATATTCAAATATAGAGGAAGAGAGTTGGTAATTTTTGTGCACTATTTCTTCTGGTTACTATTGTCTTGGGTTTCTGCTGGACACAAACTTTGACTTTCAGAGCTAGTGTTTTATTTGTTTATTTATTTATTTGTAAATGTTTTTCATGTGGGCCACACACAGAGATGCTCGAAGTTTACTCCTGGCTCTGTTATCAAGGTTCATTTTTGGCAGGGTTTAGGGGATCAAATTGAGTTCCAGGATTAAATCCAGGTTGGCTGCATTCAAAGAAAATGTTCTACTTCCTGTACTATCTTTCCAGTCCCAGAGTTAATGTTTTAAAACCTGCATCTCAAAGTGTAGTCTTAAAAAAATGTGATACTAAATGTGGACTTAATGACTCTCTCTATGAATATATGTAGTATTATTATTAGTTAGCAAAATTAATTTAGTTAACTTTAGTTAACATAGCTTACTTTTGTTTCATCTTGTGATAGCACTTCACTGTAGCACTGTCGTCCCATTGTTCATCGATTTGCTTGAGTGGGCACCAGTAATGTCTCCGTTGTGAGACTTCTTGTTACTGTTATTGGCATATCGAATATGCCTTGGGTAGCTTGCCAAGCTCTGCCATGTAGGCAGGATACTCTCAGTAGCTTGCTGGGCTCTCCGAGAGGGACTAAGGACTCAAACCCGGGTTGGCCACATGCAAGGCAGATGCCCTACCTGCTGTGCTATTGCTGCAGTCATCCTGTGATAAGATACATTAAGTTTTACTCTTTTAATAACTTCTAAATATATAATGCAGTGCTAACTATACTTACCATGTTATACTATAGTCCTGAGCTTATTTTTTTTATAAATGGAAGTTGATGCCTTTTAATCATCTTCATTCATTTTACTCATCTCTCACCCCCTGCCAGAAAACATAAATGTGCTTTCTGTACTACAAGTTCTATGTGTGGATAGGGTTGAATGAAAGTATTCTATAGTTCAATGATTTAGACTCAGTCTTTCACTGAGCCTGTGACTCAAGACTGTGAACTGTACAGCTGTTTTGCAATGTTTTACTCTCACCTCTGCTTCCATTCAGTATGCATGATAGCCAGAAGTGCTCGGATTCAATTTTTCTCCCTCTCTCTGGTCAGTTAAGTTCTAACAAAACTCCATAATTTAGATGCCAATTAAATGTATTCTTTTAAGTTCAGGTCTTTTAATAGAGAAGTGTGCTCTGAAATATGTTAAATGGTGTTTAACTTCTCTTATACTAAAAAAAAAATCATGTATTTCAATGTAAGAGCACAGTAGAGTTTTGGTAAGCAAAATTTACCAAAGTATGGGGGCTGCTAATAAAAGAGTGGCCCTGGAATTTAAAATCCTACAGCTTGGCTGGGGTAGTGAACACCTGACAACATGTTAATTACAGTCAATGTTTCCTCTGGTTCCCACACAGGCTTCTATCTATGAGGTTATGCTCTGGCAAGAAACTTCCTACCTATTTCTCCAACTTTTCTAGTAGAAGTTTTCCCCATGATTCTATTACTTTGATACCACTCTGAAGAGTGATTGAGTTTTCAGATTTGTTAGCTTTTTTTTTTTCTTTATCTTTTGGTTGTTATAGTGAAAAGGCAACTTCTAACGCTTCATAAAAGCTGAATTGGAAACCAGAAGTTCCCCAATTTGTTTTGATTTGTATTTTCTCAATGACTAAGGAAGCTGTACATCTTTTTGAGTTTAGTCTGCAATCTTAAACCCACTTTTGTGGAATGCTTATAATGACTTTTTTACCCTATTTAGGAAATGGAGAATCTCACACGGCAGAGCCTGGCAAGCTCCCCATGCTGTATTCGATATGTCAAAAACAGTAACAATAATGGGCTTCATTCCCCTGACCCTGAATTCGACAGGGATGAATGGAGACATTACTGGCACCTGCTCAGGCAAATCAATGAGCAACAGGATGACAGTGATACAGTGATTTTGGAAATGAAATATTTTGTGTTGGGTCTTGAGAATTCACTACACAATTTTTATCATTTTTCTTTTTTTGTAGTGTGATTTTCAAATATTTTACCAACTTAGAGATTTTGTTTTCAATTTTTTTTCACTTCTGACCTCAAAAGTTCAAATTTAAGTGAGATTCAATTTATCAACATTACTTTTGAACAATGCTTTTTAGAAATCTTTTCAGACTCTAAATCCCAAAGATTACTTTCCTATTCTTTTTCTATGTTTTTAATTGTGTTATTATTTACACTTAAATTATAGACCATTTTGCATTTGTCTTGTGTAAAGTGTAAATGGAGTTTAGGCAATTTTTTGTTTGTCTTTTATTTATGCATATAAATGCATAAGTGTTTAATAAAAATATTTTGAGGAATATTCAGGATATTTTATTGATTGCAATTTTTAAGGAACTGATTGTTTTTTCTAAATTGTGTAATTTATTAATATGAAATTATATAATTAAGCATATATTCTTGGCCATAAAACCATACTTTAGATTTCCAATTTTTATGACTGACTAATGCCTATAATATAATTTGTTTTATAGTACAGTTAAAATATTTTAATTCACTGGAAAAAATATCGCTTTTATTATTTTCAATTATTTGCAAGTTATGTCAATTTATAAAAGATTTCTAAACAAGGCATATTGGTTGTGCTGGATAGAATCTCAGGATGTAAAATCACATTAGAAGGTTTTTATTGCCATCTCCCTGACTTGATACTTTAGAATTCTACATGGTTGAGATAAATATTGAAATTAGAAATACTAATTTGGTATACCATAAAACAGTACCATAATTATAGTAATTTTATAGGATTGCAGGAGCAGAGGAAATGGTAGTTCATAAGCAAACATTCCTTAATCTTCCAATAGTGTTATGTGACCAATTCACCTCATTTGTGTTAAGACAAGAGTTGTTTCCATAAATGAGAGATCCATGTTTCAACTCAGATTTGGTTGTGGTATATTAGCAGTGTCAACAGTTAAAAAATAATTCGTAGTTGAAAAGCATCTTTCTAAATTCTTTTACTTCTCAAGTATGTGTTTATTAATAAATCTATTTCAACACTGGCAAAAGGCAGAGTAACAACTATACATTTTCAGATAAATAACTTTATCTCAGTAGTAGGACAACCACACTCTGTTTTCTGATGTTTAAAACGTTACTCATGCTTTCAGTTCACTTAAGCTAGAAAACCTAAAGGTATAAATCTTTTATCTCTAATCCCCCAAGATATCCAAGCCGAATAAAATAATAACTCTGGGCTTCTGTTTCCTAAGGCTTTTGACAGATTTGCGCTCATAGATGCCTCTGTCAAGCTCATTCCTTGGGCACTATTTTATTTTACAGAGTATAATCATGGCCCTGTTTGTTCTGCAGTAGAGACTTGACAGTCTGTGGACCACGTCTGCTATTTATTTGTAACACAGTAAGATATATTGCCAGCCCCTGGGTAAAAGTTATTAGGTTAGTGCAGGAGCTTATGTGTTTGCCCATGCTGGGAATGGAATATGAAAAATAAGAACTCTGCACCCCTTTGCTTACTATCTTTGTTTTGTCCACTAACGAATGACTTATTTTATGATACAATAATTAATTAATTAATAATAATAGTAGAGGACTGTGCTTTCTTTAGTTTGGAATGTCAGTTATTATGAAGTAGATAGCTTTAAACTATTGACATATCAGCAACTGAATTTGGCTAAGACTTCATAATAGAATGGCCAAAATATGTTATTGATTTTGAAAGATCCTCCTGTAGTGTAATTCACATACTTTGATTATTTACCGTGATGGAATGAAGGACTGCTTTGCAAGACACTGCACGAAGGGCAGGACTATGGCTAGAAGGTAGACGTTCTTGCATATGAAAGTTCTGGCTTTGATTCAAGGAACTATCACCAACAACCTCACCCCGACCCCAGATGTATTTAGAATACCTATCCATTCCAACTGAACAGTAAGTCCAGGATGCAAAGGGTGGGACTGGGAGTGAAAAGGGACCTTGAAACAGTAGTTCGAAGGTTATAGACATTCATAATGGAGATGACAAAGTAGTATGCAAACATAAGCAATAACATGGAAATTGGGATAAATCGTACAATACCTGGGAAAAAATTGTCTATTGTATGCTCCCCTGCTCTCAAAGCACAGTGCCATGATCATGAGTAACTATATATTGGAGGTACTTCTTTGATAAAACAAAATCATGTAAGTTTAGAGGGGATTCTATACTAAGAAAAACTTGTAAGACTTCTTATTCATTCTTTAGAAATTTCACTTGAGGGGACTGGAGAGATAGTGCAGAGGGTAGGGTTCTTGCTTTGCATGTGGCCTACCCAGGTTCAGTCTCTGGCATCCCATATGGTTCTCTGGGCACCCCCAGGAGTGATTCCTGAGTACAGAGCCAGGAGTAATCCCTGAGGATCACCAGGTATGATACCAAACAAAACCAAAAAAAGAAAATTCAAGATGTATGAGCTGAGGCTAGGGGATGTTTTTTCAATTTTCTCTCCTAAGTACCACAGTAGTATTTGAGAATAGCAAATCTGATCATATTACCTATCTTTCCAGAACACCTCAAGCATTTCTAATTTCATTTAGAATAAAGAGAAAACCCTCATTAATGGAGTGTTCAGAGTTTGCCATGATCCTTCACTTATTTGATGAATATTCATAGTATCTATTAGTGACAGGAGCTGTCTAGGAAAGAGCTTTGAGGTCCTGAAGCTCCCTCTGAATGATACAGGATTTAATATGTATGTCCATGAGGAGGTTCCCTTATTCAGTGAGTGCACTGGGATTTCTTTGTCCCTTTCTCAGGCTTGTTTTCCTTGGTCACAAGCACATTTTAACCCTTCCACTCGTTCCCTTCACTTTCAAGTTCCATCTACAGGAAAGCCTCTCTTAACTTGCCCATTGTAACCCTCTGTTATTTGCTGGTTGCATTTCCCCAAAACATTTTAAAGCTTGATTATGTTAATTAACTTATTTACTTTAATGTTTTGTGGGCCACATCTGGTAGTTATAAAGGTTACTCCTAGCCCAGTGCTCAGATATCACTCCTGGTAGTGGTTAGGGGACCATATGAGATACTAGGGCTCTAATCCGTATATGCTATATGCAAGGCAAACACCCTACTGGCTGTACTATCTCTCTGGCCCTGGATAATGTCTATTTAAATTCTCTATTACTCATCATTTGAAGGTAAGCTTCTTTAGATAAGAGACTGTCCTTTTTGTGTGTTTGGAGGGGCACTCCCCCAAGAGGTGCTCAGGAAACCAGAGGCACTTGCTAATAATTCTCACCCAGCTGGGCCCATGGTTCATTGCAAAGGCAGAGGATGTGGTGCTACTCTTGCATCGTGTAGTGCTGGGGATAACTGAGTGCTACACCCAGTGATACTCAGGAATCATGTGATATCAGAGATGGAACCAAGGTCAGCATCACACAAGGCAGGCACATCAGCTCCTTTCCTATCTTGAGCCAAGAGGCTGCCATTTTGCTAGTTTACTTTCTCTATATTTGCCATATGGTGGACAGTAGCTAGCAGTGTAAACTTTTAAGTAATTGATGCCCACTTTCTGGGAAATAATCCATAAGCATTCTGATTGTATTCTCTCACCTTTCCTGTGTCTCACTCCCAGAATTGTGAAATCCTTACTGTCAAGAACCATACCTAGTACATATTTTCAATGATTGTGCATTAAATTATAAATTGATTATTTTTACCTAATTATTCTTAGTTAATTTAAAAGGTATATTTTTGTGAATTGATTATATTTTGTTTTGTAATTATATAGCATCTATGTTACATATAACATTTAATTTTTTATTTCTACTGTATTTTCTTTACAATTATATAATATAACTTAATGATATAATTACATTATATTTGTGTTTTGTTTCATATTTCTTAATTTGAAAAAGTATCATACTAATTTATTATATTTTCTTACCATATTTTCCTTTGGATCTTGCTTACTGAGAATTATTCAATTGGAGCTCAGTAGCAAAATTTTTTATCTTAACATCCAGAATATAGTTATATGATTAATAATATCTTTGTCTTATATTAATTCTGTTAAAAAGTAGGTTATTTTCAGTAGATAACCTTTGTTTTTCTTCAGGATATGTCCACAATTTTCCTTTTATTGTTCATTGTTTTCAGACTAAAATAGTTTTAATATATGCTTTCATCTACTTTTGTTGCTTATAATACTTGGACATTTTAGGGAAGAATATGCATTCCTTGCATTCTGTGTAATTTTTACTTTAAGTTTTTATTTTTCAACCATCACAACAAAGTTCTACAGATATCTACCACCTCTCAAGTTCACTATCTTACTTTTGCTTTTTTATTATATTTGATGCTATTTTCTAGTTTATATTTCTTTTATTTAATCAGAAAAATAAATTAAATGTTAAGGTTTTATATATGTCTTTGTGTATATATGTACATAATAGAATGCACATATCTTACATATATCATGTATGTATATAAAGTTTTATGTATTATATATACATCATGAATATTTTTGTTAGCTTATTTTGAGGAAGCACCCAGTTGTGTTCAGTGACTACTCTTGGCTCTTTGTTTGGGGGTCACTGCTGGATCTGTGCTCGCAGAGGAGGGCATGTGAAATTGAGGATCAAACTAGTATTGTCCACAAGCAAAGCAAATATCTTAACAAATGTATGAATATTTTAATTGATAATTATTAGTTCAGTGTATATATGCATGTGTTTATGCATATACAAATTGTAAATACAATTTCAAGAAGTTAAACTTATTTGGGTATTTCCGTTATTTTTGATACTTTTAAAAAATAGTCTCTTGATCATAAATCTGTAGTTTGAACAGAACCATTGGGCTGATTTATCTTTTACACCTGACTTTGTGAGTCAATTCAAGTAGTAGAGTAGTATTGACTTAATTGCTTTATTTTCCCTACATAGTATTTTTTTAAAATGGGAATGCTTGTTTTTGTTCCAGTTTTTTGTTTGAATTTTGAGAAAACATATGTCAATAAAGAGAAATTTTAAGTTTTCACATTGTTTTTTATGGGAGGGGGCACACTTTGTGGAATTCAGGTTTCACTCTTGGCTCTCATTCAGTATTCACTGTTGGTGGTTCTCAGGAAACCATAGGTAGTACTTACTAGTCATGTAACCAGGAGCAGCCGCATCCAAGGCAAGAGCTTTACCCCGTGTTATCTTGTCATTCCACGTTTCCACATTCTTAACACCAGGCTCAAGAAAGTGGCACACCATCACTATCACTGGCACTGCATTAATTAAGTAATCAGAGCCTAAAGCCAAATCTAAGTCAGGATTTTGACTTTTTGTTTTCAATAAGAGGGGAGCTAAAGAATTTTGTATGGCATATTTCAAATCTGCACTTACACTATTTATTCTAGATTTTAAAACCAGAAATACAAAAGAAAATTTGATTTTTCAAATCTTAAATGAACAATTGGAATTTCTAACAATAGTGTTAGTTGTTATAATGTCCCTAGGGGATCATTTTGGACTCTCTATATAAATATTTTTGTAAGAAATCTATGCAGCTTGATCTTTGTCATAGCCACCTTAGTCCCCTACTTTGTTTTATGTAATATGATCTGCAGTTCTTCCATTATCTTTGTTAGAAAACTTGCTATAAAAATATTTGCTTTCATTTTATCAAGCTCATTTCAGCATCCCTAGGAATTTAGTGAATGAATGCTGATTAGTTGTACAAATGCCAGCACAGACAGCACAACGCAAACTTTTAAGAAGAAGATCCATTGTGGAATGAGTGGAAAGAGCAATAAAGACAATTGACAGCAAGGTTCTTATAAAAATGACCGAAGATTTCCACCGGAACCATTTTATATTGAAGACTGCTGTTAAAAATTTTCAGAAGTACTATTTTTGCCAGGTGGCCATTTTAAAGTCCCGATAATGAACGGCTTTATGTCCATGTGAAATTTTCCAATTTTATTCTCGTGTGACTTCTTTCACAGTACAGTCTCTTGGGTTGGGGGTTCAAGTGGTAAATTTCATCTTGGGCTTCATGTTTTCACAAGATTTAAAGATGGCTTTGCAGTTGTCCTGCTGACAGGGCTTCACAGGCACAATTATAAAAAGGCAGTCAGTTGGCTACATGATCAGGGAAAGCTAAACAGGGCTTTGGTACAATTGAAAGCTGAGCATGCTGAAAAGAGCTCTGTAGAAATGACTCATAAATAGTTTCCAACAGGGCTCCAGTCAAATAATGACAAAAATCTTTTAAGTCCCAAATATGTGCAAATGAATCCCAATTTGGCTTTGAATTATGCTTTTCCTTTTATTTGATTCATTTTGAAAGTCAGCATAGTGTCATCATTGTTTCTTTCAGAAGTAGCAAATATATTTTAACATGGACATATGGAATAATTGTGCTTCTGGTGAATGAATTAATCCCCCAAAGCTTTAAAACTTAAAAGTCAAGCTTTTGGCATATTTTCAGCTAGACTCTGAGGCATCAGACTAAGTGGATCTTAATTTAAATGCATGGATATAAATCTAATAGAGAAGGCTATTTATGCATATTATAAATTATTGGTGAACAGTGCATGAAATGCAGACTGAATTGTCCATTGAAAGCACACACTCAGGTATTCAGAATGAAGTACTATGACTTGTTATGCATTCATTGCCCAAGTGTTCTTTTTCCTTGGGAAGAGAAACACACATTTTCCATATGCTAATCTAACCAGGTAGGAAATTATTTTGCAGACATACTGACAGATGAAGATTGTTTCTTGATGCACAATGACACCACTGTTCAAGTATTGTTCTGTTTTGGTTTTCTTTATAGTCTTTTCCACTCTAGTCCTCTTACATAGTGACTTCCTAATCTAATATCTAACCTGATTGTGATTAAGATAAAACTCACCTCTCCCATTTTTCACTTTCATACTTTAAGCTACAACATTCATAGACTAGTTCTGACACCTCTTTCTTCCCCTCCTTTCACCTATGCCTCCCAGATCCTTTTAACTTTGCCTCCTAAGTGTTTTTAAGTAGGTCATTCAGTCTCGATTTCTTCTGCCACTGACCTAGTTCAGCCGTCCTCATATTTTGCTTGGACTGGTGCAATAGTCTTATTGCATTGTCTCCTGGCTTCCAGATTATCCTTGACTTTTGCAGATTTTATTTTTGCTGCAGCAGTCAGGCTTTTACAATAAATTTTTTAACATCTAATCATGCCATACCCTTTTTTATGTTAAAAGCATCGGAGCCTCCTATTGTGTGCAAGAGAATAAAATCCAAATTGTATCATCTTTCGAGTTCCACTTCCTGCCATTTTCATATATGCACCATCCCATACACATTATTTGCAATTTGCAATGCATTTATGATTTGGCTCAATTCTTTCTTTTGCTTGGCATTTTGTTTCAATTCTTCCCTGTTTGGCACTGTTGTAGTAATCTTTAAAGTTTGGGTTTTAAAACTTTTTTTTCCTGAAGTCTTCTTAAAAGGCAAAAAAAGTCATTGCACTCTTATCTTTTTTTATTTTAATACTCAAAGTATTATATTTTCATATTTATGATGAATATTATTTTCCAGCACTATGAGCATATCCTATTTAATTATCACTGTGTCTTGGCTTAGGGTGCTATATTAAAATGCCACAGACTCTGTGATTTAAATAATAGAAATATATTTCTCACAGTTTTGGAGTCTAGTGAGTCAAGAAGCTAGCAAGTTATATTTCATTATCGAGTCTTTTCTCTTGTCTTGTTAGCTAACATTTCTCTGTGTGCTTATATGCTTGTCTAATGAGAGAGAGAGAGAGAGAGAGAGAGAGAGAGAAAGAGATCTTTCTGGATAAAAGCCATAATTTGGGATAGAGGGAATAGTTCAAGACTGGAAGACTGGAATACATGCTTAGAATGTAGAGATCCCATGTTTAACCCTCAGAACTGTATGATCCCATAAGAGCCACATTAGGAGTAGCTCTCAAGTACTGATATGTATAGACATAAACCCTCCAAAAAGGTGGGCAGTAATGTACAACGAAGTCACCATAATCATAATTTAAGTACTGTAGTTACTTCCCAATGTCTCCATTCATTTCCAAATAGCTTTACATTAGACATCAATATATGGATTTGGGGAAACAAACATTTAGTCCTAGTACACAACCTTCTTATACAACCAATGAGGAATATGAGTCTCAATGAGCACATCCGCCATCACACAGGTGGTAAATGGTAAACCTGACTCCATATCCTATAGTCTACCTATTTTGATGAAATGTTTCAGTAACTTTGACACTCTTCTTGCACCTATCTTTGTATAATGATAACTATCATATCTACAATAACTGTCTAGGGTCAGGCAATTGGGTAAAACAATCTATGAAAAAATTTTGAATGTATGAGGCTTGGGGTCAATATTTTGCAGGTAAGGAGGAAACAGAATTGAAACAAAGAAAGGAATTAAACTGTCATGCTTTTGCAACAAAAATCTTACCTCATTAGAAACACCTGGAGGTAAGGTGACTCATCTCATTTGAGGCAAGTGAGCTGAATTTTTCTATTCCTGTTTCCACCAGTCTCCAGATACCAGAGAGTCATAAACTTGTGTAAGGGATATTCTTTTGAGACTATGCTATAGCCAGTCAATAGTTGCATTATTTTGTGGGAAATAAACAGCTCAGTCCTTAAGGTGTTTCTGTGGGTTCGAAAGGCACTCACAGTAGTGAGTGTTCTGTGTTTTATGGTCAAGTTTCATTTTCTACTTTGTTTTCCATTCCAGCCAGGAAGTTCTCTAAATTTTCTTATTTTCAATCTACTTATATCACTTATTTGTTTTGAAGTTAATCACCATCCATGTTAACCACCATCCCTCCATCATTGATACAGGGGTCCACGAACCAGGATTTTTTGTCATCTGTTCTGCAGTTTTGTTCAGTACTTTGCTTCCACTGTGTTTCTGTTCACTGAAATTGGTCATTATGATTACTGTGGTTTTGGATATAAGCCATAACATGTTTGTCATTCATAATTTCTTCTTATATACAACATCTTCTCTGGGTTCAGTGTTATTTTCCTGAAACAGCTCCTTTCACAGTTCTTTAAGGAGGACTGATGACATGCAAAATTTCTAGCTTCACTTGTCTGAACTTCTTTGGTTTACTCTGCCCTTGAGTCATTACTGAGTATGTTGTGGAACTCTAGAATAATTACTATTAACTCTCATCACTTTAGTACACCATTTCATTTCTCCTGGTTCCTTGAGATGTCTTCAATACAAATAATTTCTAAAGAGAGTCATCAACACTGACATTGTAAATAGATTATGGGGAATGAATATCACATTCATGGGGGCGGGGGAATCTTGGTTGTAACATATCCTGTCCACTGGAATAATATTGTGATGAGGAAACTATGGAAATAAAGAAATCATGAGAAACTCTAGTCAATGATTTCAATCCAATAGTATTAATGATAGATCCATGTGACTCTGAAAGGGTTTTCTACCAATTGTTTTAACTCAGTGGCAATATGTACTAATTTAAAAAATTCTTCAGTTCGGGAGCCAAAGAGATAGTAGAGTGGGTAAGGTACTTGCCTTGCATTCAAATGACCTGGTTCAATCCCCAGCACCCCTTATGCTTCCCTGAACTCAGCCAAGGTGATCCCTTAACATAGAACTAGGAGTAAGCCCTAGCACAGCTAGACATGCTCCTAAAAATCCCCCAAACAAATTATTTATTTCTGTAAAGTGCAATAGCATTTTTTCTCCATATCTAATGCTTCTGCCTCGAAGCAGGAAAAGTATTAGTAATTTATACTCTAAACAAAGGAAATTTTAATTTTCATACAAATTCAAAGGGAAGGCTCTCAAAATCCCCAAACATTGAAATGCGTTTACATTTAAAAGAACAGATGAGTGAACTTTTGAATGAAAGTTGGATAATTTCATGAAATTCAACTTAATTTATTGTCACACTTAGTCTAGGAAATTTCCTTAAAAAGAACTGCAGTATCATAATTTCTGTGAAGCAAAATGGGAGGAAACATTCTCCATTGCAATGGATGGGTAAAATTAGTAAAAGGATCAAACTTTGCCAGACTCTTGCTTGTTCTTTTTTTGTCACTGTCTAGATAGTCTCTGATCACTAATCATGAATATGCATTGACTATTACTATATGCAATGTCTGTCTTACAATTTACATACTGTAGTTTTCATAAGGAACCAAAATTATTATATAAATGAAAGACACCTTTAATATAAATGCACTTAAATAAGAGAAAATAAGAGTCAATTAGTGTGAAAGTTAATACACACAAATACCTACACCACAGCTTGATAAGTTAATATAGTTGGACCCCATTACTGTTCTAGGATTCCTGATGACTGGTGATAAGAGAAAAATCTAACAGGTGCAAAATTACTTTTATGCTTTAGATAATGACATGTGGCTTTTTCAAAGTATAGGGCTTTTAAAAGAAATTTCTGTGAGGCTCTATTTTCCAAATAACATCTCAAATATTAGAAGGAAGAGTTTATTATACTACATTATCAAAGGTGTTTTGCTAGAAGTAGAAACATTGCATAATACTATTTCCAAAAAAGCAGGAGCTTAAAATCTGGTTTGGTAGGTAGATAAAAGGTAAGAGAAAGGATAAATGGTGGTTTTCTTATCAAAATTTCAAGCAGATAAGAACAAAAGTTATTTTCCATGAAGTTCCTTCACAAATCTAATAAAGGCATTGAAGAAAAGCAAAAACTGGATAAACTTGATCATCTATGGTATATGGAGTGGGAAGAAATCCGACAAAACAAGTGAATAGACAGTATACAAAAAGACAGTATCAAATGGGAACAAAAGCTTGTCCTTTGATTGTTGAACTAAGATTACCAGCAGTGAAAGGAGAGGATGAAACAGACGGAAGAATGGGTAGAAGTAAAATAAGAAGAATTATGGAGGTCTTAAGTCTCTTTTCTGGGAGTAAATGTGCAGTAAATATGTGCATGAAAATCATAAAAATTATACTATTGTAACCATGTTACCTAAAGTAGAACTAAAAGAATCTCATAAAACTTGAGTAAATATCAAACACAAGGTATATATGTGTGGACTAAGAAAGTTATCGCAGATTAACAACTCTTCCCATTCTTTAACTCACAGTAGGACAGAGTAAAAAGAGAAAGTATGCTTTTAGACATTTTTATCATGTGTTTCCATTATGAAACTGCATAGTCTTTACCAACAAAAAATTTGATTTCTATGCAAAAGTTTGACCTCTGCCAAGAACTGTCCAGTCTTCTCCAACCACATTCAATTTGCTTTAGCATATATGTGTGTGTGTGTATATATATATATATATATCACTGTCATCCCATTGCTCATCGATTTGTTCGAGCAGGCACCAGTAATGTCTCTCAATTGTGAGACTTATTTGTTACTGTTTTTGGCACATCCAGTACACCATGGGTAGCTTGTCAGGCTCTGCCGTTTTCTATACATAAAACTTTAATTTGTCTCATTTTACATTGTGATCTTTAGAAAAATTCCCTTGTCGCTTGATTTACTACACGTTTTTTCCTATGTAAATCTCTTTTTTTAAAACTTTCAGTGGAAATTCCGGATCGAATTGAACTTCAACATAGTAACCAAAGCTCTGCATATACTATGCATACATTCCTAAACTACTCATCATTGTTACTTTTGCAGTTTGAGTTGTAGTAACATTTTTATGACAAGTCATGTCTCTGGATCATTATGCAAGTTGTTTTATCATCTAGGATTTCTTCTCTTCGTCTAGTTATCTGTTTTCTTCCTGTTCTAGCTACTGCTGGAGTGGCTCATGAGTATATCAGTGGATCATAAGCTTTCACTACTTTGAAAGTGTTCCTTCAAGGCTGAGCCACTCAAGAGACTGGGAAAGTGGCTTAGAAGCAAAACACTTGCCTTGCATGTGTGAGGCCTGAGTTTGGTTCTGAGCAGCATAAATCAATCAAATAGAGACTAGTAAATCACTGAGAATAGAAAAAGTGAAGTAAGATTAGAATTAACACTCAAGCAAATGACTGGCAGGAGAGGGAATGAATGGTGGAGAGGAGTAAAATTGACTTAAAAGTTAGGGTTCTATATTTGAGTATTTTAAGTATTCCATCACTGTCACTGCCATCCCGCTGCTCATTGATTTGTTCAAGCGGGCACCAGTAACGTCTCTCATTGTGAGACTTATTGTTACTGTGTTTGGTATATCCAATACATCACGAGTAGCTTGCCAGGCTCTGCCGTGCGGGCGCAATACTCTTGGTAGCTTGCCAGGCTCTCCGAGAGGGGCGGAGGAATCGAACTCGGGTCAGCCGTGTGAAAGGCGAATGCCCTACCACTGCGCTGTCGCTCCAGCCCCATGGTCACCTTTTATGAAGGTTTGAAGAAATTCCCTAATAGATAACCTTCTGCTTATTTATTGTAACACTTTCAGATTCTCTTCTTGGCATTGCATTATACTGCATTGACTTGGACAAATCAGAAAATCTTACAGCTTTTTCATCACTACATTTAAAGTTCATGTTAGAAATTTCTTCTACAGGCATTTTCTTTTTCCAGCTCTAAAAGTATACAATGAAGCTTATGCAACATTGCTTTATCAGGTCATGCCCTTTTATGAAAGGATTTCAACAAACACTTTGACAATTTTCCCCTTACCCTGAGCATGCCGTAAGCATAGGTTTCGTTTGATAAGCCTCATGTATTTATTAGGTTATGTCTACTGACATTCAAGGAAAGCATTATGCAGCCTCCAGAAGAATCTATTCCCTTTCACAATGCCTTCCTTGTTGCCAGGAGGTGTGTCTAGCAGCAGACACATAGCAGCATAGTCAATATCTATGGATCCTAAATCTCTAACACTTTGAGGTAACAGTGCCAGGCAGTATTTGTGTTTTTTCACTTTTATCATTGCCATAGAAATACTTTTAGATTGGGTAAATTATAATTGTGATTTCTGACAAATGACCAAAACAGACTACATGATTTATTTATTTTTTTGTCATTGAAAATGTCTTGCTTAACAAAGTAATAGTTTAAGTATAAGAGGGGTTAATACAGATAGGAAAGATCTTATTTTCTCTAAAACACTTCAAACTTTTGTTCTGACCTGTGTCAGGCTGGTCTGCCAAGGAGAAACATTTCTTTGTATTGTTTTGTTTTGTTTCCTTTACTTTTCTTTATTTCTGTTCTCTTTTATGTGGGCTTTGTGAGAACATTCTTATTTTGGATTAACCAGGCTATTAGGTGGGAAAAAATATTATTTACTCATAAGTCAATCTGAGTTTGTATTATATAACTTGTGGTTTTAATCTAAAAAAATAATACCAGTAATACTGTTATTAAAAAATGGGTTGTTTCTAAATATATGCTCTGGTTTAAGCTAAAATAATCTTAAGAGAAAAAGACATCCCAAAGGCATGTCATTTTACTTTTTTATTGCAAAACACTCTACAAACTAAAACTATAAATTATATGTGTTAGTAGTAAATATAATTTATATTTTCAGAGGTTGGAGTGATAGTCCAAAGGGCTGGAGTGCATGTCTTGAATATAAGAATCCTAAAGTTGCTCTCTAGCACCACATGTACCCTAAGCACTTTTAGGAACGATTCTTAAGCACTGAGCTTGGTGACTACCAAGTTCCACTAGGTGCAACTCTCAAAGCGGACAAAATTATATATTTCTAATTTTAATATTCAAATTGACCCTATAGGCTAAATAGTGATTGGCTAAAGTTCATGTATCATCTAACTTGTAGTGAGTATCCTCTGGGAAATAGTTTGCAGTAGCTACTAGGTCTGTGACTAAGATGAAGAGAGTGGGTAGTTGCTGAGAACCTACTGCTTGCCAAGCACTTCTGCAAGTTCAAATTTACTGCTCATAATATCTATATAGTAGGTATTTTTATGTCACATAGTATAATAAGGAAACCAAATGAAAATTGGAATTTCATTATCTAACTTCCTAGTGTTTTGCATTAAAGATCATCACAGTAAATGACATCCTTGTGTATTCTTAGAGAAATAAGCATATGTAAATATATATACATACTTATATTATATATATATACACATACATATATATGCAAAATTTGGAGCCTCAGCAAGTGGTGGTCAGGGGTTACTCTTTGTTCTGTGCTCAAGATTACTCCTGATGGTGTTTTGAGGACCATATGAGGTGCTATGAATTGAACTGGGTTAACTGTTGTCAAGGCAAGCACCTTGCCCATTATGCTATCTTTCCTGTCCAATATTTTGTATAAGCCAGTGTAATATTCTCAAATAAAAACACTATTCCATCCTGCATTTTTTTCACAGTTAAACAGAACATATTAGAGACTTTTCAATATTACCACACAAAGTCCCATATCACTCTTTTTAATACAACATATTATTTTATTTTATGAAGTTAATATTCTACTTAACAGTTTCTTACTGATGTAGATTTAGGTAGCTATATATAGAACACATGTTAAAAGTGTTAATGGATCAAAGTCTGTATTTGAAATTTTAATGGCCACTGCCAGTTCTAAATGGAAGTTTAATGCTTCTTACCATCATTTCTCAAATGTTATCCATTGTTCAGAGTCTAACACTATACACCCTTAACAGATACAACTCCAGAAACTTCTTTGATAACCAGGTTTGTGGTAAGATAAGAGCTCAGCAAGATGGAAAACCTATCAACATATCAAATAACATGCCAGTGTTGTCTAGATGAATAGAATTTGAAAAATAAAAGAATGGAGTAATTCTTTATTAATCATTGCTGCCAATATGCTAAGTAAATAAACTAGTACCAGTCTGTAAAGTTCGTGTTAGACTTTAAAAATTCTTGAATAGTCTAAAGCAAGACTACTAAGACAAATCTAAAAGACGAAAACAAGATGAATACTAATGGTGTTTTTGTAGGTGAATGGAGAAGAAATTAGAAGAAATCATAAAGAATAAGAACTTGTGTATGATTTTAATCAAGTGACCCCTTTTATATTGGGGGGCACACCAGGTGGTGCTCAGGGTAACTTACTCTTGGCTCTGCATTCAGGGATCACTCCTGGCTGGGCTCAGAGGAGCAGATGTGGTGCTGAGAACAGAACCCATGTTGGCCATGTGCATGGCAAGCACCTTACCCACAGTTCTATCTCTCCAACCCCTTTAATCAAGTAGTGAATGAATTACTCTTACTATAATCCATACTTGATGCTAAAGGACCTAGAAAAAGTGACTAGAAAGGAATTATAATTCTCCTGGAGTTTAGAGACAAATATCTAAGCGTCAAAACTACTTTGAACAAACAAACATCAAAAAGAGTATCCCAACCGGTATGATTACTATATAAATGTCACAAATTAATCATCAAAAATTCAGGTATAAGATATGACTCAGAAAATGGAGGGCTTTAAAGAATAATGAGACTTAAATTTGGGCCTGATTGAAGAGGCAGGATAGGCCAGAGAGGATTTTCATAAAATAAAGCAAATACAGCTACTTAATTTGAAGTTTTGTAGCAGAATTGTTTAATAGGATAGACCTCTTAGAATCGCATTGCTCACAAAAACCCATGTTTCTGCTTGTGACACTTCGTTGTTTGTTTAATTCTTTCTATAGCCAAATGCAGAAAAGAGTTTGCTTAGCTGCTTTTTTTCTGGTGCATATGCAATTTTGCAGAATAGTTCTATAGATAGAAACTGGCAGAATTTAATAAAAATATTAAATTCCTTTTATCACAACATATGTTACATTCTATTATGCTATTCTATTGCATATTTTATGTACAGTGACCTATTTTTTGTCACTGGAGCTTGTGATTTTTATCAGCAATATCAGAAAAACAATGCAGCACATACTTGGCTGACAAGAGCATAAGGTCAGTCTGCAAAAAAGAAAGAAATTTTTCTAAAAAGTTTCAAAGGTATTTATCCAAGTACATGATACTCCAAATATTTTCGATTAGAGTCTTTGGGGTTAGAGCAGAGGTCTGCTAATGACGCCTAAACCCAGTACACTACCCGCTTGTGTAGAGCTGACAAAAATGTTCTTTAAATGGTTTTGAGGCAAAAGGATTAAAGAATAGTATTTTTTTGCACCACACAAACATTTTATGAAAGTCACATTACAATGCACTTAAAGAGGAAAACTGTGGGGTTGTTGCAAAAGAAACTGTATGACCCATAAAATAGAAAATATTCCTGGCAGACCTGGGTTTGATCCCTGGTGCCCCTGAGGGTGCCCTTAACATTACTGGGAGTGATCCATGAGCAAAGACCCAGGAGTAAGCCCTGAGCCTGGCATGGGCCAAAAAATGAATAGAAAAACAAAGAAAGAAAATATAGTCTAGCCTTTTGCAGAGAAAGTTTGAGTGGAAAATCCATTTTGGAGTCTTAGATAAAATTCCTACCTGAGTAGGTATCAAATTTTGGGATCAAGCACCCACCAGCACCCGTGTCAGTAGTTTCCTAAACTGCAGAAGAGGTGCTCGTAATAGAATCCAGGTTGCCTCCCCCTTCTCTCAGAGTGGAAAGTCACCCCACACTTCATGATAAGTGACTTACCACATTTATCATTAAGTCAAAGGAATTGGAATCATTTTCTAATCAATTCAAAGCTCCCATTTTCTTATCCATGTTCCAGGATGGTGTCCTGAACCAAATCTCTGAAGACTCCAACTTTCCAGTCAAAGAGATCTACCTTCCCACTTGTCCCTTCCTGGAAAATCTTCTCCAGGTTTCTTTATCTTGAATAGGTTTCGAAGACTGAAACACAAAAACCTCACACACAGAGATTCTCCAAGATTGATACTTGCAGCCTTGGGAACTACTATACAGCTATGTGAAAGGGCCATCACCTGACAGAAGCTGCAAAGTAATTAAAATATTACTCACTTTTTCATGGCACCGTTTTGCAATTCTATTCTTTTTTTGAGAGGGGGTCACACCTGGAAATGCACAGGGGTTACTCCTGGCTCTGCACTCAGGAATCACCCCTGGCAGTGCTCAAGGCAAACGCCAGACCCGAGCCCCTGTACTATTGCTCCAGCCCCAGCACCTTTTTGCAGTTCTACAGAGACAAAGGTGGAGGTTAATGCAGTGTCTGAACTGGAACAATGGCACTAACCTGGATGAGCCAGTCCCTGTTAGTTTGATATCACCTATACTCTCAATAAGAAAAAAAAATCAAATCTTTCTTAATAATTTTCTAGGTAATACTAAAAATGGGGATTTACACTTAGAGCTCTTATGCTGCACATTGTAATATGGTGGATGCTTCCATGTGGTTATTCTTCATGGAAGACCTTCTTTCAAAAAATACTTGGCAGAATAAATGTGGTGGCTCATACAGAGGCAGACACCTTAGCAAAACTGAACACAATCATGCAAATTTCAAGAAAAGTTAGTGTTTTTGTCATTTGTGATAAAATTTGAACATTTCTGTGAAAATTAAAATAATGGAAGATGTGTACATCTGAGAAACTTTTGAATAGTTCCAGACTTTTCTAATAAGACCATGCTGTTAATGAATTTGAAGCTTTGATATAATAAGTTAATTTATGCTCTGCAAGAGCTGCATATACCGCATATACTCCATATTAGCTTTATGACTAAGCATGCATAGTAACCTATTCTTTCTGTGTATAAGATTAATAAAGATTAAAAATTGAGTATTATGAACTTATCATTGGTTTACAATTGTATGTAAAATATAGAGAGTGTAGTTCATCACTGTCACTGTCATCCCGTTGCTCATCGATTTGTTCGAGCGGACACCAGTAACGTCTTTCATTGAGAGACTTATTGTTACTGTTTTTGGCATATCCAATACGCATGGGTAGCTTGCCGGGCTCTCCAAGAGGGGCAAAGGAATCAAACACGGGTAGGCCGCGTGAAAGGCGAACGCCCAACCGCTGTGCTATAGCTCCAGCCCAAGTGTAGTTTATAGCTCTGTAAATATCTACAAACCCATTTATCACCAAATTTATTGTGCATCATACTATTAAACTAACCCTTTCCCCCAATTTCTTCTATTCTATATCCCTAGGAAATAACCATATTTTTTCAGACTCTAAGAATTATTTTTGTTGTGTTTGCTGGTTCATTTGTTTTGAAGGCCAGTGGATTTTGATGTAGTAGATATGAAAAACTTCATATTACAGATTGCAAGTAAACTTTAAGTAACCAGTATTTGTCAAGATGTACATTATTGCTGAAATTTTCTAAAAGACTATGAAAACACTATACTACTGTTTTCCAACTTCATGTCTATGTGGAACAGGCTTTAATATACTTCAGCCAAAATTACATATTACAACAGATTGAATGCAGAAGCAGATATGAGAATTCAGCTGTGTCTTATTAAGTCAAACATTAAAGCTGTAAAAATGCACTATTTCTACTTTTACTTGTTTTAAAACATGTAGCTATTTTAAAATTTTTATGAATGCTATGTTTACTGGGGAGTTATTGATGATATTTTCAATTATCTAATGACTAAAACATTTTCAGTTTCAACTCCCAATACTATAAATATTGATAACTACAACCGACATTCCTCCTCATCTTCAATCATATGTAAGATCACAGTGTGGTCCAGAGACCACCATCCTAGAGGTCATGGAGAGAAAATGGAGGAAGAAGAAATTATAATCAGCTGTTTTATAGCCGAAGTGGACACAAGGAGTGGAACGGTTTAAGCTGGATTTAACTTGACAGAGGCTAGCCGGTGAATGAGTCCCCTGAAGAAGCTGGGGCTGGAAAAGGAAGGGGAGGACAGGGAAACCTCTTAGGAAACATGGGAATGGGGCTGCCAGAAGTCCGATTTACATTGGTGTAACTGGTGCATTTAGCTTGGGGGAAGGAGAACATCCTGCTGTGCCCGGGGCTATTCCGGGCTCTAAGCGCAGGTTTGTTCCCAGGAGATCTGAAACTACCGGGGCACCTTACCCAGTGACCTGCACCTGTATTCTCCCGCTGGTCCTGTAACCCACACACTTTTTAAACTTAGCTCTAGGCTTGAAAAACATCTTAGGTTGTTGTCCTCCCTTTTGATTCAGGAATTATGCCTGTAGAGAAGAAACAGGAGGGTTTTTTTTTTTTTTTTACATTCCAACCCCCTTCCGCTGTAATTTGGAAGGTAGTTTTGTCTTCAGGGTGAGTCTTAAGCTAATGAAAGCTTCTGGGAGATAATGCTCGCCCTAACACTAGAGCATTGCTCATTTATTTAAAATGCAAATGACTTCCTTTTACACTTAATGATAAAACTTTTAAATCATATTCTGCAAACAATAAGAACTTAAGCAATGCAAGAAAAAAACCACTGTTGGACATTAATTTTTGTTTGTTTGTTTGTTTGTTTTTGCTGCCGTTTTTGTTGTTGTTGTTGTTGTAGGAGCCACACCTGAATATGCTCAGGGGTTATTCCTGTTTCTACCTACACTTATAAATCATTTTTTGTAGTGCTGGAAGACCATACTGCGTGCCAGGGATCAAATTGGCTTTGCTGCGTGCAAGGCAAATTCCCTAAAGGCTACACTATTACTCCAGGTCCTTTTGGGCATTTATCTAGATTTTACTTGATTTTTGGGTTGGAGCGACAGCACAGCGTGTGGGGCGTTTGCCTTGCACACGGCCAACCGGGGTTCGATTCCTCCGTCCCTCTCGGAGAGCCCCGCAAGCTACCGGCAGTATCTGGCCTGCACTGCAGAGACTGACAAGATATCTGTGGCATATTCGATATGCCAAAAACAGTAACAAGAAGTCTCACAATGGAGACGTTACTGGTGCCTGCTCAAACAAATCGATGAGCAAGGGGATGACAGTGATACAGTGATACAGTGATATTTTTTCCAGTAGTAAAAAGTGATGATAAAATTGAAAAAAAGTAAAAAAATCGATAAAACACAGAGGCTCATTCCTATGAATGTAATGGACTTTGATAATCAGTAAAATAATCTCAATATTTTCTTGTGTGTGTATTTTGGGTCTGAGGCTACTTCTCATAGTACTCAGGCCTTCCTCCTGGTTCTGTGTTCAAGGATCACTCCTGGCAAGGGCTCCAGGGACCATATGGGGTGTGGTGATCTAACCCAAGTTGGCAGCATGAAAGATAAGAGTTCAAGTCACCGTACTCTCTGTCCAGCCCCAATCTTAATAGCACTGAAGTGTTTACAAATTAGCCTTTGTGTTATGAATTTCTCTTAAACTGCTTAGCAATGTATTTAAATTATGCTCTATATGCCATCTTTCTGACCAGTTTGGCCTGTCAGAAGCGTAAAGGACCATAAGAGCCAATAGAATAATGAGTGTCTGCTTTCTTCTGAAAGATCCTCTTCATATGTGTTATTTTCTTCAGATGTTTATCTCTTCCCTATCGAGACAAGAGTCATGAGGATGCTAATATAATAAATGCTGTGTATGAAAGTTACTGAAGAGTAAAAAGAGCCTTTGAAAGTGGTTTGGTATTCCAAATCTTATTCAAAATAAGATCTTCTGACAAGAAAGTGTTATTTATGTGCATGTATAATTGCCAATTATTTAGTATTTAAGACTAAATGATTTTGTGTAAAAAATGGTATATTCAAAAAATTTCTCAAATTGAGGACCCATCTGCAATTATTTTTTTCTACTTGAATTTGAGGCATTGTGAGTAAAACTTTTGAAGCTGTGAGTTCAGTGATATTTTTCACAGACCAACAATTCACTCTGAGTCTGACTTTCAGGAAACTGAAAACTGTGAAACTAGATGATTTCTCTTTCTTTAACACTAAGAAAAAAATTATAGCCCTAGGTTAAGTCATATACCTGTCGTATACACATGAACTATGTCGGCATGATGTCAATACAACCATTAAACCATTAGGAAAGTGAATAAGTGAACTAATCCCATGATTCATAAGGTACCTTATTTAGTTTAATTTCTTTCATTTTTATGTACTTTCACTTTCCATTACTGAGTAATACCATTTACAAGCACATTTTGTGTTTACCTAATAGGGTTTTTTTAATATACTGTTGGCATATTTCTCACTTAAAGTTTTAAGTAAACAAGTGAACTACCTTTATTTTCACATTTTATGTTTTTTATACTGGGGTATAAACATTTTATACTGGGGTATAAACATATGTTTTTTAAACTGGGAACTCACAATAAGTATTTTAATAGATACTTATTGTGAGTTCCAAGATAGTTATCTCCTTTCCAGGGTATACATAAACTCAGAATTTCTGTTTAGCATTCAAATAAAATTTACATAATATCTAATGTGCAACAGAAATTAAGTATGTCACATTCATGTATGTGTGAGTCTCCTGTGTTTATGATGAAGTCTTGTCTTATAGAGGTGGGAAGTGAAAAGTTTATACTCCATTACTAACGAATGCATTATGAGATATGCATTATGAGACATATCTCAGAAGATTGAAAAGCTGTTTTAAAAATATAGAGAAGTAGGGGCCAGAGCCATAGTACAATTGGTAGAATGATTGCCTTAGAAGTAGCAAACCAATACCACTCCTGGGAATGTATCCCGGAGAGGCAAAAGGTATAGTAGAGATGACATCTGCATTTCTATGTTCATTGCAGCACTGTTTACAATAGCCACAATCTGGAAAAAAACAGAGTGCCCAAAAACAGATGACTGGCTAAAGAAACTCTGGTACATCTACACAATGGAATACTATGTAGCTGTCAGAAAACATGAAGTCATGAAATTTGCATATAAGTGGATCAACATGGAAAATATCATGCTTAGTGAAATGAGTCAGAAAGAAAGAGACAGACATAGAAAGATTGCACTCATATGTGGAATATGATAAAGCTGAGAAGCACAAGTTTGCAATGATGCAATTTCTGGCAGATATTTCTCTGGACTTAGTTACTAAAGTACTAAAATACAGAAATCCAAAACTTTGCGGCCGCTAGTGCAGCCACTTGACCTCATATCGCTTCATTCTCAGCAATGGAAAACAAACTATCAAATGCTTCCTTTTCAGCAGGTCCGACTTTAAGGGGGAGAAACTCCAAACAATAATAGTGAGTTTTATGTTGAAATATTGAATGTAATCAAAGTAAAGAGAAAGTAAAGTGAAATTTATCAGTTACACAGGCGGGGTGGAGGCCTGGGGATGTGGGGGTGGCGGGGTGGAGCTATACTATGATTCTTGGTGGTGGAATATGTGCACTGATGAAGGGATGGGTGTTCGAGCACTGTATAACTGAGACTTATACCTGAAACCTTTGTAACTTTCCACATGGTGATTCAATAAAAGAAAAAAAAGTAAAGAAGTGGCAAACCCAGGTTTGATCTCTGCACCCCATATGGTCCCCCTGAGGCTACCAGGAGTAATCCCTAAGCACCAATATACATATGTGTATACACACATATGTTCTATATATACACATATAGACAGTGTAAATATCCATTTCCATTATGAATATTCATAAATATGAATAAAAGAAAAAAACAGGGTGATTTGCATCTGATTCTTCATCTCTTTCCAATTGAATCATGTTTTGTTTCACTTATTCTAAAGACATTCTGATATTTAAAATGGTTGCCTTTTACCAAAATATTTAAAAATCAATTTTTGAAAAATAGATATGTATATTTTTATCATTAAAATGTTATTACCACTAAAGTTGAATAATTTATTAAGAATTTTAAAGTACTATAATTAGTTTGCTATTATAAAAAGCTTTATGTTCTAACCTAGAAATATTGATCAATTATAATGTGATTTTTAATTCAAGTAGTTTATATATAAATAAAGATCACAGTTTGTATACGACAAAGTTTGCTGAAATTTTTAATTTCTAAATAAGTTGTTATGTGATCTCAAAACTAAGGAAGATATTTTTAACCTCTGAATCTTTAAATCTCTGTAAGACTCTAGTTCATGCAAATCTAAAGTCAGGAGAAAATTTGGCTGACTTTAGTTTAAATGTGACCTACAGTTATTTATACATTTTTATTTTTAAATGTTTCTTTCTGGTTTAGGGGGTCTTAAAGACACCTTTGTGAATCAAATGATTTTTATATGAACTCAGAAAGTCCAATCAAGTGAACCTAAATTACTAAGTTCTAAGGTACTAGAATTCAGGAATAACTAACTACAGTAGCATTGAGATAAAGACTGACCTACTCACACCATTTTGTAGACCTACTCACACCAGCCTCAAAACTCAGGAAATTGAAGAAACTTACAATCAGGTAATCGAAATGAAAATGGCAAATATAATTAACACCTGTAATGTATTTGACTGTACTAAAATATACAAGAAAACACTTTAATATCTCTAAATGATCAGATTACTAAGATCAACTTTTTGTAGTGGGTACGTATCATTTGCCACCTAAATCCAATAGTAAACATCTTTCTAATATAATAAAATATTTAATAACAACAAAAAATCTTATAAAAGAGGAATCTGGTTTTCATAGTAAATCTCAACTAAAAATGACAACAGGATCTTAGTGCATTTTTAATTGTAGTAGAAAATGAGCTTTTTTCAGAGTTGGAGCAATAGCACAGCAGGTAGGGCATTTGCCTTGCATGCAGCTGACCCAGCATCCTATATGGTCCCCTGAACACTGCCAGGAGTAATTCCTGAGTGCAGAGCCAGGAGTAACCCCTGTGCATCACCGGGTGTGACCCAATAAAAAGCCAAAAAAAAAAAAAAAACAATAAAAAGAAAAAAAAAAGAAAATGAGCTTTTTGTTGTATATCAGCATTAACCCATTATTAGCTAGCTAATTGTTTAGAGTTAACTAATATAAGGGATTCTGAGGAGATCTCTTTTTGACAAATATCCAAATATAATTTCTTGTCAAATTAATTATTTTTATATTGAAATAACTAACTAAATAAATACCAAAGACCTATTATACAATTTTCCTAGAGAAAATTCATTGGCTTCTTTCCAATGCACAAACTCTGGAATCTGCCAGTCACTGCCAATTTAAATTACTTCACACCAGGTGTGCTGACTTAACCATGTATCTGCCCCCTTTGGCCCATGCCACCAGGGAATAGTCAGCCCTTTGGGTATCACATGGAAATCTGTTACTGTGCAGACAAGTTAGCATCTGCTAACTACTGTACTTCCCCCACAGCACACCCTCTAAGGGCAGGTGAGAAATCACAGGATCATGTTTCAGAACCAGGATACCACCGTAAAAATCCTAACAACTAAAAGGGAGAAACTAAATCTACACCTACTTGTCTCACTGAAATTCCTTCACAGGAAGATGGAAGTGGTTCAAATAACAGAGGTATAAAAGTGGTCTGTTAGTATAAAATAGTCAATCAGGTCAGTACTCAGATAATTAGGAATCTAAAGCTCCACCGTCAGCACCTATCAAACCCTAGGAAAAATGGGAAAAAAGCAAACAAATAAAATAGGAATTCACCTTTATTATTAGACAGCTATAGAATTTCAAACAAGTGCTCAAAATCTCTAAAATTCTCAAGCTAGAATCAGGAGGACTAGATCAGGAGGACCTCACATCAACACTCCATGCAATGACCATGGAATCTAGATATCATTGGAAGAGAAATTCAATCAAGTTAAATAAGAACTGATTCAAAGTATGAAACTTTGGTACATCAATACAATGGAATACTATGCAGCTGTTAGAAAAAATGAAGTCATGAACTTTGCATATAAGTGGTTCAACATGGAAAGCATCATGAAATGAGTCAGAAAGAGAGAGACAGACATAGAAAGATTGCACTCATCTGTGGAATATAAAATAACAGAGTAGGAGATTAACACCCAAGAATAGTAGAAATAAGTACCAGGAGGTTGGCTTCATGGCTTGGAATCTGGCCTCACATGCTGGGGGAAAAGGCAGCTCAGATAGAGAATGGAACACCAAGTAAAACGTGGATGGAGATCTCACTCGGGAAGGGAGATGCGTGCTGAAAGTAGACTAGAGACTGAACATGATGACTACTCCTATTGCAAACCACAACACCCAAAAGGAGAGAGAGAACAAAAGGGAATTCCCTGCCACAGTGATGGGGTGGGTTGGGGGGGATGGGATTGGCGGGTGGGAGGGATACTGGGTTCATTGGTGGAGTGGACACTGGTGGAGGGATGGGCTCTCGAACATTGTATGAGGGAAAACAAGCAAGAAAATGTGTAAATCTGTAACTGTACCCTCACGGTGATTCACTAATTAAAAAATAAATTAATTAATTTTAAAAAATGAAACAAAACAAACAAAAAACCAAAGAAAGAAAGTCTCCATACAAATGGAATGGAAGGAGTTAAAGAACTAAATAGCAATCCACATAAATAGAATTCTGAATGTAGAGAGACTTATCAGCAAGCTTGAAGACAAAATACAAACCATCAACAGCAATAAAGTGGCAAAAGAAAAGATAAGTAAAAGAATGGAGAAAATGTAAGATATTTAATGCAAGGTACTTAACAGAAAAATCAATAGTCTCTTAATTATAGACATACAAGAAGGGGAAGAAAAAAAGACAGGGGAAAAATGACTTGTGGTAGAGAAAAAACCTCAGAATTCCACCCAATTCTCTGGAAGGAAGCTTCTGCATAGATCCAAGTCAAAGACTACCAAACAAAATAGATCCAAACAGAACACCACCATGATACATTGTAGTAAAAATGACAAAAACCACAGAGAAAGACAAATACTTTAATTATCAAGAGAAGCAGAACCTCAAGTACAGGGAGAGTAAAATAAGAATCACAACAGATCTCTCATATAAAATTATACAAGCAAGTATAGAGTGGAATGATGCACTAAAAATTCACTAAAAATAATGAATGAAAAAAGTTTTCAAATCAGAGTCCATTACCCTGTAAAACTGCCATTTAGATTTAAGAAAGGAGATAAAAAAAATTTTCAGACAAGACCTGGTGACCTTGGTGTAATTAAACTAACCCTGCAGGATGCACAGAAAAAGCAAACGACCAGTTGCAAAAACAACTGAACCCTACACCAAGAAATATGGCAACAGACTTTTTAATCAATAAAACTTCTTAAGGTCAATGGACTAAATTTTCCCATCAGAAAGCATAGAGTGACCAGATAGATCAGGAAACAATATTCATCTATTTTCTATTTATAGGAAGTACCTTTATCAATTTATCAAAATAATTTATCAATTTGTATAAATTTATATAAATAGCATACTCACACCTTATAAAATTTATCTGAAGTATTTTTTAGATTAAGAAATTGTTAGATGAATGTTTTTGTGTTCTTGGGATAGTTCCAAAAAACATATACACATTGATGCTCACAGAAGCATTATTTTCAATAACCAAGTTCTGCAAACAATCCAAAGAGCCAAGATCAGATGAGTGGCTAAAGAAATTGTGGTATCTGGGATGCTATTCAGCCAGGAGAAAAGATAAAATCTTGCAACTTGAAACAGCTTGAATAGAAGTGGAGGAAATCATGCTTAGTGAATTGAGTCAGATAGTAAAAGACACTATAATCTTACTTGTATGCAGAGTATAAAGAATAAAAGCAAGGAATTAGATAATCCTTACTGGTAATAACCTTGAGATACAACCAATAGAACTGTTACTAGAGAATGTTAAGGGAAGATGCCTCGGGACAACAGGAGAGATTTCTTAGACATTGGTGGTGTAAATAATTGTAGCAGAACTGCAAATATAAAACAATAATATTGATGCAATTATTAAAAATAATAATTAAGGGCCCAGACTGATAACACGGCAGGCAGGGCTCTTGACTTGCAAGTGGATAACCCGGCTTTGATCCCAGGTACATATGGTCCCCCATGCCTGCCAGGAAAGATCTCCAAGTGCAGAGCCAGGAATAAGCCCTGAGCGAAGCTGAGTTTGACCCCCAAACAACAAAAACAGAAAGTTAAAACAATAAAATGGTCAACAATGAGAAGTGTTAAAGCATTTATATTTTAGGAAGAGATCTAGCAAAGTCATATTTTATCAGCTTATTTAGATTCCAATATTAAAATTAAGTTTTGCCTTATGTAACCACAAATATTACTGTAGTCAGAAATTAAACACATATTCTCTTATAGTTACTGACTTTCTGAAAGTCTTCGTTATACAGTCAAATTGGAGAGGTTTTGCAGGAATTTCAAAGAAGCAGGAACAAACATCTTCTTGAATTTATAATAATTAGAAACACATGAAAATCCATTTGAAAACAAGTGTTTTATAATTTGGAAAAATAAGATGAGAATCAACGTTAGAGGCTTCTGCCTGAGTTTTTCGCAGTTTGGAGACCAAAATCAAACCATAATTTATCAAACAAAAATACTTTATTGGATGCCAAATTGTGTTATTTACTATAATTGCTGTATTGTGGAGTTGTCAAATTATTTATATGTTTAATATCAATTTTCACATTTCTATCCTTTTTTCGTAGAACTGTTGAACAAGTTGCCTCATTGATAAGTAATGCTTTAATATATTTGTCCCCACTTCATACTATTTTTACATTTTCAGAATTTTAGCAAATAACTTTTCTCTTTTCTTCTGTTTGTTTTGGGCCACACCTGGTGGGGCTCAGGAGTTACTTCTGGTCCTGCACTCAGGCACTGAGGTATCACTACTGGAGGTTTTGGAGGACTGTTTGGGATGCTGGAAATTGAACATGGGTCGACTACATGTAGGGCAAGCATCCAACTCACTGTATTATCTTTTCATTTTCCCTTTTCATATTTTAGTAACAAATTTGGAGGAAGGGTGAAGAAAGGGAAGAGTGTGAAAATGAAGGAGAGAAGAATAGAAGAGAGAGAAAAGAGGAGTAGAAGAGAGGAAGAGAAAGAATAGAGCAGAAAGAGACAGGGAGACAAAGGAAACACAAAGAAGAAACAGAGAGAGAGAGAGAGAGAGAGAGAGAGAGAGAGAGAGAGAGAGAGAGAGAGAGAGGTTGGTATGGTATAAATTTTCCACTGAGGGATCAGAGAGATAATACAGGGGGCTTAAGGCACATGCTTGACAATTAGCTGAACATTTAATTCCTCAGCACCACCTGGCACACCAACCACCATCAGTTGTCGTCCTGAAGGTCCCCAGAACCACCAGGTAGCCTGGATATCCAAGCGTCACAGGTCTCAAGACACACTGAGTCCCTAGGCTCTTATAATAAGCCTTTGTCCAGTTAGCCAAGAATTTCTGGGAAGAGCCACTGAACTTCCTGAACATCACTTACGTCCTCCAAGCCTCCCACTCATCAATTAATTTCTACTGAAAAAAAGTGAACCTTAGAATAAAACATTTGGTGTACTATTGGCTCCAGTGGATGGCCAAAGTCTCTTGGACCACTTAGCTGCTCCACTGGCTCAAGACAGAAAGGCCTTGGGGCCAAGCTGTGCATACCGAGCTTCCCCTCCCAGGATCACTGTTCTGGTTGTCCTGTGTTTCAAAGGGTGATATCAGCATGAAGTGAAAGGATTTCAAGGAAATTTCTCATCCTGAAATCAGAGATATAAGCAACAAATAATTCAAAGATGTCACTTCAAGTTTTTTATTATATGGGCTCTGTAGCACTGTCATCCCATTGTTCATCCATTTGCTTGAGCGGGCACCAATAATGTCTCCATTGTGAGACTTGTTACTGTTTTTGGCATACTGAATACACCACAGGTAGCTTGCCAGGCTCTGCTGTGCGAGTGGGATACTCTCGGTAGCTTGTCGGGCTCTCTGAGAGAGACGGAGGAATCGAACCTGGGTCGGCTGCATGCAAGGCAAATGCCCTATCTGCTGTGCTATTGCTCCAGTCCATATGGGCTCTGTGTTATCAAAATACTTTTTCTATCACTGGAACTTCATTTATTAAATAGCAAATGTAAATACCAATTTTAAATAATCAAGGTATATAAGGTACTATTATTCCAAGGGAAAACAAAAGAAAACTTGCATACTATTTAATTTTCCATTAAATATCCATAAATTATTAAAATATTTTTAATATAGGTCTGTGTTAATAATTACTGATTTGGGATTTCTCCAGGGATCAGGTTATTATGCATAAGGAAGTACTGTTCTCTCTTCATCATCTGCAACACTAACTCATTATTTTTTCCTTTTAGTCAGACAATCAATTACATTAAACATCAATGTAAAATAGCAGAACTCCTTGTTCTGTGCTTTCAACATAGTGCTACATCCTTAGTAATAAGTAATCATTAACTAAACATCCTTTACTTTTGTTTGAAGGTTACATAAATGACAATTATAGCTCCAATAAATATTCTGGGAGAGAGTCTACTGCACTGAAACCTTTACACTCAACCTCTTTACTTTCACATTGCAATTTACTTCTCCAGCTAAGGTTCGGGTGGATTAAGTAAATTGGCAGTGGGCACACCGTTTGCAAATAATATATGTAGGACTTAAATGCAAATCTTTTATTCTTTAAAACATCTTGATTTTACTACATACTACAGTATTTTGTTTGTTTGGTTTTGGGGCCACACCCTGCAGTGATCCTGGACAATTTCTGAGTCTGCTTAAAGTGCCCCCGGCAATGCTTGGGGGTAGTAGGTGCTGGGGATTCTAATAAGGGTTGATGGGAAGCAAGACAAGAACTTCAACCTTTGTACTGTATATTCAATCCCCATTTCATATATTTCCAATCTAAGTATTGAAGACTTCCAAACACAGTTATATGTGGTCCAAATGTTCATGTGACTATATGCTAAATTGCCTTTCAAATATCTTCAGTAAAATGTCTTTCATGCATTTTAAAATTTATGAAAGTGCAGGGCAGAGCATTGGTACAGAGGTTATGACATTTACCTTGCAATTGACAGACCAGGTTTGATTTCTGAACCACCAGGAGTGATTCTTGAGTGCCAGGAGTCAGCTGTCATTGGGCACCACTGGATATGGTTCAAAAAAACAAAATAAAATAAATTAAAGTACTAAAACTGTATTTATCTTTCTTCTGAAATTGTTTCCTTGTGTTCCACCAAAATGAATGTATCATCTGTATCCTGTTGAAACTCTAGATCTGAATGGAACCCTTGAATTCTCTTTCCATTATCAATCCCTTCCTTCATCCACTTGAGATATACCCAATAATCTTTAATGTTGAATTAATTTTATGTTCCAAACATTTTGTTCAATCACTTCACTCACTTTGTTACAGTAATAAATATAGACTGTCATTAATTTTGAGGAAAATTTTTATAACTTTCTAACTTTCACATTTTTTTTTTCCTATTGCACTTACCCCTTATAGAGTCTCCAAGTTCCAACTAGAATTATTTGTTTCGTTTTGATTTGTTGGAGGCCACAGCTTGCAGTTCTTGGGGTTTATTCCTGGCTCTGCACTCAGGGATAATTCCTGTGGGAATTATTCTGAGGACAATATGTAGTATTGAAGATTGAATCTGGGTTGACTGTGTGCAAGACTAGCATCCTAACCTGCCGTACTATTACTGACTTAAAGAATAACTTTTAAAAAGAGAAGAAATATAGCCATCTCACACCATAAAATTTGTTAATAACTTCCTAATTTGTTAATGTGAAAATACTTCTCTAGCCTCAATTTTGTATGAATTCTTGTTATACTGAACTTGATGGTCCTTTTTATTTTCATGGTCTGGCGTGCCAACTGTTCTTTCTGCCTGGGCTACACTGAGACCTACCAACAAATTGGGATTGAAGTGTCCCTTTATAAAGAGACTTCCTAATTCCTATTTAATAGTCAGTATTCTTAAACTTTCCTCACCAGGATAATTTAATATTTTATTATAAATACTTTTTGTCTTGATTTTATTTTATTTATACTACTACCAAGAACTCCTTTTCTATCACTCACAAGTATATTAATATATTTATGATAGTTACATTTCATTGCGCTGTTGACAATAGCCAATAAAAGCTTATTTTTAAATTTTAAAACTTTGTATTTTAAAATTCAATCCGTTGACTGTTTTTAGATACATAAAAATGAGGGAGAAAAGTAAGATACCAAAGTTGTTCTGAGAAATGTTGATGAGATTTATGATGATATACTGAATTTGTTCTTCCTAAGATTCACTGCTTATATTTCAATAATTTCTGTTTGTTGGATTTCTGGATGTAGATAATGGTATAGCAGGTTCCACTTACTTTTGATAATATCTTTATTATTTGAGCAATACAACATTGCTATAAAATGTTCTGTATTAATATACAGAACTCAGATCCATATCCCTGTTAACATGGCTAATCCAGGAGACCAAGATGATATGTTTGGTTATATACTTTCTATTTTTCAGTTTACTCTGGTGTAATTAATATATATGACAGTAAGATTTGAGCTATTGCAATTCATATAATTCATTGGGTGAACTGTATAAAGACAAAAATTACTATGTAATGGATTTTAACAATAGTATTGCTAGAGTATGATTGTTCATTTTTCGTAACTGGAGAATAAAGTGGAAGGATCACTGCTATTTCAAAGCATTTTAATAAGTTGATGTTCATTTGTCTCCCTTCCATGGTGTTTGTTGAGGTAGGAATAGAAAATCTGGATTAAGTGGCATTTATTGGGTAAACAACATTTCATTCTTACACAAACATTGACATTAATTGAGTCTTCCAACATCTGGGATGTAGGTAAGTGTACTGCTAATTTTGCAGAAGAGGAAATGAAATCTCAGCAGTCTGGCCAATTGCCAAGGTCGCTGAATAAGTTAGTGTCAGGCTGGGAGTACTACATAGGAATTTTTGGCTGTGAATCTTCTGTTCAACTAAACTACACTCACAAGGGAAAAGCATATTGAGGCTATATTCCTGTTTGTATGTTTCCTATCAAGCTTGGAAAGCCCAGTAGTCTCAGGAGGTTTCCTGTTTCCAACCTCAGTTTTATGAGTGAGTACACCATAGTAAGCATCTCTCCAGCCTCTAGAATTTCCCATGTTATGTGAGTCAAAATTTAAAAAATACATTTTTTATCCTCATTCTTCCCCCCACATACACATTTGGTGTAATTTTCTTGCCATTAAACAGTTACTTCAAGCTTTGAAACTCACCCTTTACAGCAAATTATTGTAATTATAAAGAAGATAGGCTAAGTGAATAAATGTCACCATTTATTTTTATTTCTGAAAGCTGTCTTATAGTGTGTACTACTTGATAGTATACACATATTGTTCACATAAGATTACAAGAAAACAGGTCTAAGCAATAGTGCAGCAGGTATGGCACTCATCTTGCATATGACCAACCCAGGTTAGAGCCCTGGCAGTTCAGATGGTCCCTTGTTCCCAGGCAGGGATCAGGCTGACAGAACCAGGGGTCAGCCCTGACTATGGCCAGGTATGGACTAATAACAAACAAACAAAAAATATAAAAAATAATTATCCACCTTTTAAAAGAAAAAAATCTATGATGTAAAATGTAAGAGCAATATAACATAAAATAAGGCAAATTTATTGTGAACTAGATTAGCCGCCTCCACCTTTTCTTGACCAATATTTCTTTTGATTTCATCTAATTTTTTTAGTAGACACAGGATGATTGTCATAGCTAGTTTATAGAAATACTGAGGCAGCCTAGATGCCAGTGTGAGGTGACATGCTGCATGGGTTCCAAAATCTACATCTGCAATGATGTGACCCTGAGCAAACCTTTTCACAATGCTTATGTTCTCTTTTGCAATGGGGAATATGCATAGCATCTATATTATGGGTCATTGTGAAAATTACAGGAATTAATATCCAAAAAAAATATACATTTCATAAATGTCACTCCTTTAGAAAGCTCCCTGGCACACAACTATGCAACTTAAGTGTCATGTTATTTATTAATATTGTTGGGGAGGTGATTGCTATATTTTTTACTGAAATTGGTCTTAGATAAAAAATTTTTGCATTATAGAACACATTAAGTGCTAAAGGGGAAAAGAAATGTCAGAGCAAAGAGAGGGAGAGAGAGACAGAGAGAAAGAGAAAGAGAGAGAGAGAGAGAGAGAGAGAGAGAGAGAGAGATGCAGGTTGGCAGAAGGCCAGGTTTCCATTTGTAGCTTATTTCTGTAACATTTCCATAAACTTCCCTTGAGTACAATGAAAAACTGTGTAAAGCGATACTCCTGGCTTTGAATGAACCCACAGCACAAGGGAATTCTCACAGTAAAATTGAAGAGGCTGGCTAAGAATGTTTAGCTACTTTTCCCTCACAAGAATGAATACATGAAAATGTGGGCATATCATTTTTAGCATACTTTAAAATTATTCTCAGACAGTAGCCAATTTTGATAGACTTTTTCTAACTAGTGGCAAGAAAGGCTGCAAGTTATATTCTATTTGGTTCATAAAAGCATGTTTTTGTTTTGTTTTTTGATCAAAGAGCCACCCTTTATTCTATTATTTTTGAGATAAAGTGGACTAAAGGTTCTTTTTGAAAAATAAAAAAAATGTTTGTGGGGTGCATGCTTTAAAGTTACTTTTAGATGCCGCATAGCAGGATTTAAGGTGGGGGGAAGTATAATTTTTGATTTAATAATCACCTGTAGGTTTAATAGTTAAAATACATTTTCAAATATTATATTGCTGCTGTTCAATATAATATTTGAGTGGAGCGATAACACAGCAGGTAGGGCATTTGCCTTACTTGTGGCTGACCTGGGTTCGATTCCTCCATCCCTCTTGTAGAGCCTGGCAAGCCACCTAGAGTATCCTGCCCTCATGGCAGAACTTGGCAAGCTACTCGTGGCATATTGGATATGCCAAAAACAGTAACAACAAGTTTCACAATGGAGACATTACTGGTGCCCGCTTGAGCAAATCAATGAACAACGGGACAACAGTGCTACATTGCATATTGCTATTCAAGTTCAGATATGTGAAACAAGGATATGGGACTATAACTTAGAATATGAGCATGCTTATAGGATAATAAAGGGTATGAGTAGAAAATTATGTGAAAAAACTAAAAAAATTCTATAAAATGTATCTAAATTTATAACATTGTATATGAACTTTAGGGAATATCTAAATGTGGAGTTCATCTCCTCCTCCTTCTCCTCCTCCTCCTCCCCATCGTTCTTCTTCTTCCCCAAGTGCTCAGTGATTAACTCTGGCTCTGTACAGTAATCACTCCCAGCAGTGTGTGGAGTGAGGGATTAAACTGGGTTGGCTGCATGCAACCTAGTCATACTATTATTCTGCTATTTTCATTGTTATTAAAATCGATAAATTAATTTGTGCCCCTTTTAGTTTTTATATTAGTTCCTAGGCAGAGAATCTCTTGCCCGAGTGCTTGGCTGTCTTCCCCGGGCCCTCTTGGAGGGAATGGGCTCCAGCTTCCCTCCCCGCCCCAGCAGAGCTCCCAGTGGCCAAAGACCTCCGGAGCCTACCCACAGCCATGCTCAAGGCCCCTCTCCACACATTTGGACGAGCCTAACTCATGAAGGTACCGGCAGAGGAACCCAGATGTATGGGACCCAGGGCTGAGACCTCCAAGCCTGCTCGGATTGGGGTTGGGCCTCCTCCGCCCAAGTTTCTCATTTCCCAGTAGCTAGGGGGTTACACCCAGGGACTGCCCCCTCACCGTGTAATCCCATCAATGGCCAGCATCCAGAGACTTAAAAGCAAGCTCCCGGAAGACATCTTATAGCCTACTTCTCCCTCTGGGAGAACCAACAGGTTACCGAGTTTCCTGCCCACATGGGGGACCCTCACAAAGTTCCCATGGTGTATTAATATGCCAAATCCAGTAACAAGCTGGGTCTCATTCCCTTGACCCTGAAAGTGGGACATCATTGGAAAGGATGAGTAGAGAGAGGCTTCTAAAATCTCAGGACTAGGACGAATGTTACTGAGACCGCTCGAGAAATTCAATGATCAAAGGGATGATGATGATGATGATGATGATGATGATGATGATGATGATGATGATGATGATGATGATTAATTTGTAAGAGTTGTGAAAAACAGAAATTTTAGAGATTGTATGTAAAATCTAGACATTTATATGGAGTTAGGAATACAATTTAACCCAATCTTTCTGACTTCAAAGTTGCTACCTTTACGTTTCATTTGCTTAGTTTTACTTTTTTTCCCTCCACAGCATCTCTACTAAGGGATAAAACCCAAGGGTTGCAAACTGAGAAAATAATGTGCTGTCCAGTAAATATTTAACTAAATCCCAAGCCAACTTCATTGATTTTAGAAGAGAATAATTAAAAGCTAGTTTCACATTGCACTTATTGGGCACCTGTTGTTGATTTTGAGCCTGGAACAATTACAGAAACGCTACAAGGAAGAATCAAAATGCTCCTTCACATATGTTAACTAAGAATGTGATAAATACTATGATTTTCCAATACAAAATAAGTGAATGTAGGGAACAAAGTGGAAGAAAAGGCTAACTTAGCGGTATTGTAGCAATTTAGATGGAAAAAAAAATTAAATATATAAATAGATGGAGAGAACATTTCAGACCAGGTCAATGAAAGGAAGAGGTGGGAGAGAGGCATGCAAGAAATGTGCACCTTCTTCAAAGATGATTGGGGGAAACTAGACTTAGCTTTACTTCAATTTCACAGAGAATTTACAAGCAGCTTATCTGAACAGTCTTAACAAACATGTTTAGTTTGGAAGTTAGGCATTAGGTTTAGGGGAAGGTTGAGTTGGAGAAGGATCAACATATGACTTGTGGGTGGGAAGGGGAAGTTTCTAAAAAAAGATGGGGCCATGAATCAAAAACTCTAGTTTGTTTTGCAAATGACCCAGGCTAAGGGTGGCAGCAACCACTAATTTATGAATTGCAGCAAAAGGATTATTCAGATCCTTGCATTGCTTCTCTCTTCCATTTTACATCTGAGTGAAAATATGGTTTCAGAATTCAGTTTCACACTAGTCCAGACTGATGTGCTCAGTGGAAGGAAGGAAAATAATTAAGGGACCTGAAAATGACAGAATCTTAATTCATCTGAACCATTGACTTTATAAATAGTTTATTTATGGGAAAGCAAAACCAATCATAGACATAATTGAAATCCAACCTCTGTAAGATGCTTGCAGTGTTTGGGTTAGCTTTTCCACTGCATCATTTTATTTGGTTTCCTTAGCAACCCCATAAAGGTAAATGTAGTTTCACCACCTATTTTCTAGGAAACTAGGAGAAGTTAAGAATCTCTAGATAATTCAAGATCATAATATTTATTAGGATCAAGGCTGATGCTTGAGCTTAGAAATGACTGAATGTCCAAATGTAATATAAATATATACATATATATATAATCCCTTGTGGCTGACACCTTTATTTTTATTCATTTATCCTTCACAATGGCAATAATTATTCAATAAATTAAGAAAACATTTCTTCAATATATTAAGAAAGAATTTAACTTCTCTATTAATGTGTTGATGACAATGAATATGCTTTACTTACTCATCACTTTCACAGATTTTTGCTCTCTTACGATTGGTAAACAAATAGAATTTAATTATAGGGAACATTTATAAAAGTGGAAACTCTATTGTTTTGTCCAAATTTCTGTAATTTACAAACTGGAAGCAGTCCTGTACTCATATTTCCTTTCAGTGCTTGAAATGAAGTATATATAAAGCATCATCATTTTCATTCTTTTAGAGTTGTCTAATAATGAGTGAAAATAACCATGAAGAACCTTGATAGAACAGTCTGTTTCAAGCCTAGGATAGAGTATTTTGGAGTACAAAGTTAACCTCGTGGACATTTGGATCTCCCACAAAATTCTTATGCCTTTGCTGGTTTAAAATTAGAATGGTAATTTCCATTAGTAGGTTTCTAGAAACTAATTTAGATAAAACAAGTCCATCTTCATCTAATTTTCTCTAAAGAGAAAGTTAGATATTAACTATTTAAGTGAATTTCATATTTCTATTTGTTATAGAAGTGATTTTACCACTTTTATAAATTTGGTATGTTTCTGATATTTTCTCATAATAAGTGGATCAGTGTTTAGTGCAATATAAGATGCAAACTATTTCTTCTTTTTAAAAAATTGAATAACAATGAGGTATACAGTTAGAAAGTTGTTCATGACTGGGATTCATCCATATAATGTTCTAACACCAGTCTCTTCACCATTGTGTATTTCCCACCACCAAAGTCCTCAATCCCCTCACACACACACACACACACACACACACACACACACACCTCTGTAGCAGGCACTTTTCTTCTCTCTCTACTCTATCTCTCACTAACTTGCTCACTCTGTTTCTCTCTTTCCTTTTGGGCACTATGGTTTGCAATACAGATACTGAAAGTTTACCATGTATATACTTTTACCTACTTTCAATACTCAGTTCTTGTCCAGAGTGATCATTTCGAGCCATTATTATCAGAATGATGCAAAATATTTTGAAGCAGATGGTATGTTTCTGCTAAAAATATTTTTGAAACATTTCTGAAAAAATCAACATTTTTGAAAAATTTCTCTTACTCTGAAGCTACACCTGAATGTACCAGCCTTATAAAGTTCAGAATTGCTCTGATGCAAAAGAAAACTAGCATTTCAGGAGAGCCAGTATGATAAGTTTCAGTGTTAAAGCCAAAATTCAGTATGACCAAAATTCTTCAGTCATTAAAAAAATATATCAGTTAAGAAAATAATCTATTTCACCACGTACTTTGATTGGATTACTTATCTGGAAACCTGCTTTAAATATTACGGACATCAAAATATTTTGTTGTGGGGTAAGCATTGCTTTTGTACCAGAAGGATTAGTGGGTTTTACTCCAAGTTGTGTATCTTTACTGAAAGATGTGGGCATGCTTTAGTGCAAAGAATGTCCTAATTTCTGTTTTGATGGGTAGAATAGAGTGCTTTGTATTCTAACAAAAGGATGTTCAACAGATCAGTAAATCTATCATTTGTTCTATAGTCCTAAGTCTACAAACTCTGCCAATTTTGAACACCTTAAGTTAATAGAAGACGAAAGACATTCTAACTCTTAAATGGTCTGAAACCAAGAAAATCAGAAATAAAAAGAAGCCAAATGCAAACATAATTATATATCCTTGTACTCTATGTCTGGGGTTTGGAACAAAATTACTGTACAATCTATTCAGAGAATCTTAACAATCCTAAGTCCACTTTTGGACCATATTCTATTTCTATTCTGTGACAGCCCACCATTTTCAGCTTAACTGGTATAGAGGAGTAAGTTTCCTAACAACTTAATTTCTAGACTATATTTATCATCTACCAATGAGAAACTGTCAGCAGTGACAAGAATTTCTTCACCTATTTCCATTCTTATTCATGTTCTTCAAGAATAGCTCTGCCACATTAAAAAAAATCTCAGCAGCAGTGAGATCCAAAAGATAGATATCTGTCTATCTTTCATCTTCTCTACATATAAATGAGGTTATAGCATTTAAAATCAAAAGTTGATGAAGAGTGCATATATTTTACACTCAAATTTATATGAAGAAAACATGTTATGTTTAGCATTAGGGAAAATATAAACAATCTATCAATATCTCTTTTTTAATATTCATCTTTATCAGCTAAACATCAATATACCTGAATATATCCTCTTTCTAAGAGGTTAATTCAATTATTATCATAATATTGCTAGACTCTAAGTTCAAAATTCAAAGCATTCTGATTAAAAGTGGCGTAGTGACATGTGCCAATCTCTTCTTACTTAAAACCCAAATAAAATGTCAGCAAAGAAATTTTTCAAAAATTGTATTAACCCATTAAGGTACCAAAGAGATTTCAGTGGCAAAACAGTTCCAGCAACTGCGAAGACAGGGAGATGACACATGAGGGAACAAAGCAGGTAAATTTATTTGAAAACATAATTTGAGTTTGCTGAGGTCAGTTTGCCCCAAAAAATCTCTGAGAAGTCATCACTGGGTGGGGTAGTCTCCCCAGGAAGAAACTGATGAAAATCTATTATCGAGTAAATTATTTCTTCTAACTAAACAATAACTTTGGACTATTGTTCTGCCCCAGATAATTGTCTTCATCTTTGCACGAATCATTTCGAGAGCCTCCAGTCTTAAAGCATCAGGACTGTGGCTTAGTGCTGAAAACAGGGGAACTGGAAAGAGTAACCTTCTTTCCTTGCCCAGATTTAAGACTCCTTTCTTACACAGAAACCAGTCTTACCCACAGAAACCAAAGAAGCACAACCCTAAAGAAATCAATAGGCCAAACAAGCAGTCATTTAGGTTCTTGGCTTTCTCCAACAGGTTAAAATCTGGATTCTGCTTCATGCCTGCCAGTATCTCCCACCAAACAGCCAAGAGTTTTGACCAGCTCTTTTATCCTCAAGCTTCAACGTGAAATGGCAGCCTTAAACACTAGATATTTAAAGGAAGTCCCAAAACAGCAGATAAAAACCTCCAAAAATCTAAAATTGAGGAAATGATAAAAAACAACCCCTCAGGTAAGAAGATGAGAAACAGTTTACAGAGGGATCAAAAAAAAAAACCACTATAACTTTATAAAATAAATTTAATTAATACAAGAAGGAATGTATGACTTTAGTAATATTTAGAAAGCGAGAATTGAAATAAGAGAGGTTGCCAGGTAAAATTGATAAAAATGATCAGAGAAAATGGGGAAATGACAAAGTTAAGACTAGTTAACAATATTAGAAATTAAATTTGAGGATCCATTCTTAAATTCATTGACAATACATAAAGAGAAAATGAGAAAAACAGGTGGAGACATTATCAAGGAATGCATGACAGTAACTCCCAGAGCTCAATGTCATGAATCTCCTCCTGATTAAGAGGTACCAATTCCTGGTACTACAAATGGAAACATGCTCATACCAAGAAGCCTTACTGTAAGAGAAAAATTCCAAATACATCTAGGGGAGGCCTGAGAGATTGTAGGAAACAAGGTGCTTGCTTCCTTTGCATGTGACCAAAACTGGTTTGAATCTCTGGTACTACATATTGTCCACCAAACACCATCAGGAATCTAATCACTCCTGAGTCAGAGTCAGGAATATCACCCTAGGGCTCCAGGCTGTGCCCAGCCGTCCGCCCCACCCCTCCCCAAATAAATACTAAGTACTTCTAGGGGAAAGTAATAGTTTGTACGAAAAGAGTGAGAATCAAATGGCATTACACTTCTCCCTGCAACACTGAACACTAGAAAGTAGAGAGAAATGACTTTACAGGTACCATCAGGACAGCTCAGAGATAATCCCCAGCACCACATGACTCACTGAGCATCCCCACATGTAGCTCTGGAGGACCCCATGAGCATCACCAAGGTGGCCCCGGGGGAAGTAATGCTGCTGAGTCAGTAGTGAGCCCTAACATTGGATAGTCTGCCCAGAATGGTCCACCACGACAGAACAGTGGCCTACTTGGCCCCTGAGCAATAACTTCACATTTGGAGGAGTCTTTCTCCATAATCCTAATCCATACTAATCTTTGGAAAAATATATTAATTGGGCATGATGATAAATTTAGAGGCATATTTTAAAATGCCTCTAATAAGGAGACTCTATTATCCCGACTCTTTTTGGAGGAAATTGCTAGAGGAAATGTTAAGGAAAAACACAAGACCCTAAAAAGTAAGTCAGCATGCTTATAAAGAAAAGAGCAAACTGTAATCTCAGCTAGGCGGAGCACTGGTGTAGAGAAATGGAGAGCTCTAAAAGGACTATAATGGGTTATTTCTTGTACCTTTGGGCATTTGAGGGTTTACAGGATTGCTTGAAGGGGGAAAAATACATACAACTATCTTATGCAGATAAAGGCAAGTGAAAGAAAAATAATAGAGCAGCGATTAAAGATGGGGATAAAAGTGCTAATATGGGAATAATTAGAATAACGGGCCATGTAAACCTTCTAAAAGTGCCTGGATTTTAGGACTTACAGGGATAAACTAAAGAAAAAAAAAGTGCATCAGTCAAGATTGGACAAGAATTATTCCTTCAGAATTAAGCTTTTGAAAAATCCTTTTTTCTTTGCCTATGACAATTTATGTGACTCATAAAGGTTGATACTAACATAAAAAATAAAATCAATATCTATAGTCATATATAGTTTTAAGAAGTAGATACAGCACATTTACTCATCTTGAATATTGGCTTGCTTCACTATTTTTGTGAGAGGAACAACTACTTATTCCAAAATTCATTTTAGTAAATACTGTGTTAACCTTGAAGATACTTTTTGAGGGGTCAGAGGGAACCAGAAAGATAATTTAGGAACCTGGGGTCAATCTTATCACTCCAGTTGGCCTCCTGAGCAGCTCTGCCTGTCTGATACCCTGCCCCTCAGTGCAGTAGTACTGCATCTAGCACCCAGGCATTGAAACTCACCTCCTGTTGGCTGAGTATCACTGGGGACCTTGAGCACAATTTAGGAGAGCCCCATGGAAGATTCATCTTTTTTTTTTTTTGCTTTTTGGGTCACACCCAGCGATGCTCAGGGATTACTCCTGGCTTTGCATTCAGGAATTACTCCTGGCGTGCTTGGGGGACCATATGGGATGCCGGGGATTGAACCCAGGTTGGCTGCGTGCAAGGCAAATGCCCTACCCGCTGTGCTATTGCTCCGGCCCCGAAGATTCATCTTTTAATATGATCATTAAGTATGTGAAATGTCACTTCAATATTTTATATCATATTTTTTTCTGATAATAAAAATGTTTCTGATGAGATCAGCAGAAAAAATAAACATTTTTTTTTTTAGGAGAGGGAGGGGAGTGTGAACACAGTTCTCCCACTACCACAAATTATGCAATCGAGTTTCTCACACTTTGGGGATCACAGGCATCAGCCCATCTAGAGGGCCATATCTAAGGCTGGCCCTGGGAAAATGACCTTCCTGATCATGGGGTGTCCATGTCAGGTAAGTATAAAATAAATATTCTTTTAACCACTCAAGTCAATGCTAATGAATACAGAGAACAAAAATCCAGGCCCAAATATCATCCTGCCAAATACGTTGTTTTTAATTTAAAATGTTATTATACACAACTTTGTGTGTGTGTGTGTGTGTGTGTGTGTGTATCTCCAGAGAGCCCTGGTGTTTGCTCTCTGCTGACTTCCCCAGTGAGAGCTGGATAGCACCCCTTGTGTGCACCTCTGCGTCCCCCATCCCACCAAAGACTGACCCCCTGAGGGGAGCCTTCTGCACTGGTAATGCCAGCCCCACCTGGAGCTCAATAAAAGCTGCTATTTGGTTAAGAGCTGTTGGGTATGTGTAAAGATCTGTTGATGGGTTGGTCCTTGATCTGCCTCCACTCTGGGGCTGACCAGAAAGTTTCCTACCTCAGAAACTCTATCCTCATCCCTTCCTTCGAAATCTTACATGGTTCTGATGGAGTACAGGTGTAAAGACACAGCAGCTCCCAAACCAGACCTTTCAACAGGGCCCTCCTGAGCTTGTGACCCCAGAGGTGGAATCCATGAGTTTTCTGATAACTTAGAGATACTCTTAGATTCATTTGGCCAACAAATCTCTAGATGAAACTAAGAAAGAAGAAAGCACTTTGAATATCTTTACACAGGAGGTTCTCTCTGTTGGATAAATTTTCCCCTTCTGGGACTGGAGAGATAACACAGTTGGTTGGGTGCTTCTCTTGCACTCGACCAACCTGAGTTCAATCCCTGGCATCCCATATGGTCCCTGAGCACTGCCAGGAGTGATTCCTAAGTGCAGAGCTAGGAGTAACCTCTGAGCATCACTGGGTGAGGCCCCCAAAACAAAACACACACACACACACACAGACACACACACACACACACACACTCCACCAAAAAAAACAAATAACAACAACTCTCCCCTTCTGAACACTTCCTTCTCTCCCTTTTCTCTCCCCATGCTCTTCAAGTTCTGGACGGAGCAATAGCACAGCAGGTAGGGCAATTGCCTTGCACAAGGGTGACCTGGGTTTGATTCCTCCATCCCTCTTAGAGAGTCTAGCAAGCTACCGAGAGTATTCCGCCCACACAGCAGATCCTGGCAAGCTACTGGTGGCGTATTCAAAATGCCAAAAACAGTAACAAGTCTCACAATGGAGACGTTACTGGTGCCCAGTCAACAAATTGATGAACAATGGGCTGGCAGTGCTACACTGCTACATTACACACAACTTATGGTTTCTAAATAAAAATTAAATTTTAAAATTATGTCCATTTAATTTGTATATCCTAGTCTAATAATCCATCTGATGATCTTGAGAAAAAAATGCTTACTCTTAACTTTCTAGTACAATTGTTTTGCAAAATGGTTGAATGTAGAGTTAGTAAAAATTGAAACATATCTCCTACAATAAATGTTACAGATAATTGCACAATCTTGATATCCTTAATGCCAGTGAAATATTCACCAACATGTTTAAGTGGAAAATTTTATAATCATAATATTTTACTTCAATAAAATAATATATGATTACAGCAATTAAAAATATGTTATTTTTGAAGTGATAATAGGTTGTTTAATTCATATTTCCTAAATCACTAATAATTATATACATATTTCAATTGGCCAGCTTTCTTCTTGCAATTTTTGCAATTTGTTCTTGGAAGAATTCCTGACTTTTGTCCACCTTCTGAAATATATTGTTTTTCATAAGAATTGTTTAAATATTAACTTTTTGTACTATCATATAGAAACACATTTCCCATTTACTCAAAAAACAGTTTGCTTTTGGGGGGTGGGGTCATACCAGCTGTGCCCAGAAATTACTCCTGGCTCACTCTCAGGTTTCACTCTTGGCAAGGCTGGGGTTCCTTATAGGGTGCTGGGGACCAAACCTGGGTCAGCTTCATCAAGGCGAGTACCCTACCTACTGTACTATCTCTCCAGCCTGGAAGGGGTTGCTTTTTAAGTTTGAAACTTAGATAGTTTTAAAATATTAAATCTTTCATATTTTAAATATTGGATCGTTAGTTTTTAGGGAATTTGCAAAGTACATCTTAGATTTAATGAAAAATATATCAAAGTGGAATGATAAAGGATCAATAAACAAAAAATCAATGGTATTTATCAACATATGTGCTTTAACTCAGAAAAAATGTCATTTTTAATACTATTAGAAAGCATAAGTACAAAACAAATTTTAAAATTAGGACATTATATCGACTATAAAAACAGATAATGTTTTGACATTTGTGTGTGATTTCATTGTGAATGTAAACAATAAAATGCTATTTCTAAACTCTAGTTTCTAAATGAAATCATATGGGTAATCATAAACTTGCTTAAATATTAAAGTAGTTGTGATGGAACATGAGAAAAAGTGCTAGAAAAATGCCCCATGTTCTTTATATCTGGCTTGTCTTTGGAGACTTTGCATCAAGTAAAGCTTGACTTCAGATGTGACTGTGGTCCATGCCAACTCTTGCTGACACAGCAAACAGAAAGATGAGAGGGAAAATTCTGGGTTTTCCTGCCTGCAGCATTAAGAAATTGAGTGTAACACTGGGATCTGTGCTCGTACAGCCTTCCCTTGGGTCAGAGGAGAGAAGATTTATTAAACCAGTACGCCAAGTTACTCTTACTCCCTTAAAAAAATAAATAAATAAAACAAAATAATTAAGTTTCCAAAAAGGAGCTGACACTTGCTTTTGCCTTTTTTGGTTTGTTTTTTAGTTGTGTGGCTCACTTGTTCTGTTGTTGTTTTTTTTTTCCTACTGGCTACCTTTAGAAAGATTTCAAAGGAACTAGGAATATGGCTCAAGGTCTTGAGCACTGACTTTGCAAGATGGAGCTTCAGGTTTGATCCCCAGCAATTCTTAGTTCCCCCCAGGAGCTGCCTTGTAGCATCATACCATGAGTATCCCCCAAGCATTGCTGGGTGTGTCCCCCAAATTAAAAAAGTAAATAAAAATATGTAAAACAAAACTTTTTAAGCACTAATCCTGGTAAATACTCCACACACATACACAATTCAGAATGCTTGATGAAATAGTCTCTCTTTTTTTTTTTTTTTTTTTTTTTTTTTTTTGCTTTTTGGGTCACACCCGGCGATGCACAGGGGTTACTCCTGGTTCTACACTCAGGAATTACTCCTGGCGGTGCTCAGGGGACCATATGGGACGCTGGGATTCGAACCCGGGTCGGCCGCGTGCAAGGCAAACGCCCTACCCGCTGTGCTATCGCTCCAGCCCCGAAATAGTCTCTCTTGAATACAAAATTCCTGATAACTCTTTATTCTAACATAATTTTTAATGAATATAAGTGAAGAATTTAGTTATTTAATTACCATATATGATGACTCTACTTGACAATCCTTTAACATAATTATATTTGTGCGTATAATTCAGTATCAACCAATAAAGTCAAAGACAAGACACTGAAACAAAAGGATAAGTAGCCACAGAACTCAAATCATGCACTCTGTTATGAAGGTCAAGGATTATGAGGTACCAGTTATTAGATTCAAGGTGAGTCAAAGATAAGAATACAAGTGTAAAAACCTAATGCACGCGAACGGGCGTGTGCACTCACGGGCTCTCCGGGTGGCTCCCTCTCACCGCCTGAGTTCAGTGCTCTGGAATCGCTGTGTATGGGCTGGATCGGGACGGCCAGTGGTCAAGGACAGGCGAAGGAAGAACGAGGACCAAGCTGGTTGCTGATTAGTTACCGTTTATTCAATCTTCCATCTTTCTCATCTCCCGCACTCCCAGCTCCATTGTCTCTCTGGATCTACTGCAGCCTTCTGGCTTCTCCTGTCTCTCTCCTCCCTTTTTCCTCTCTCGCCCTTGCCCCTAGGTTACACCCAGACAGGTAGCAAAATCATCATAAGAAAGCCCTTCCTGAGGGCCAGGCATTCCAAAGTCCTTCTTTCCTTAGTCCAAATACTCATTAACATCTTAATACTAGTTGTTTTTGTATGGACATAGCAAGAGATACATTGAGGCTTGCAAGGCAGCTCTCCTGGGAACATCTTGCCAGACTCAACTAGCACTCAGGCCAGATTAATCATTCCTCACCCTAGCAGGGTCCAAATCTAGTTATCACTGTTTGGATCATGACAACATTTGTCCATGATCAAGCTCTTAACTTATAGTTAAGCATTAGGCACTTTGGCCAGGCCCATCTCGATGCCAGGGTAGCACACAATTCACCGCTTGCCCTGGGTCTGTCTCATCCTACGTTGGGACCCTGCTTTTGGGGGTGCTAGGAAGTAAGGGAAGCTGAGGCTTAGGTCGAGAGAACAGATGCCTAGGAGGAAAATATTATGTAGAGTCAAATGACTCCCAGGTTATAAAAGCATAGCATTTGCTAAGTCTTCCTGTGTCCATACAAAAAGGACATTGCTCTGGATAAACTATGCAAAGGACTCAAGGAGAAGAGAAAAACAGTATTTACAAGTCAACAGAACACTAAGAAAGAAGCTACAAATAAACACAGAGGAATGAGAGCACTGTAATGGGAGTAACCCAATAAACCTAAACTACCTGAGGCTATGTAATCCTACATTCAAGTAAGTCCATAAATGTATTAACTATGCAGATGAGCTATCAATGCAATGATTTTTAAAAAATGACATTTTCTTAACAAAAATTAAATACTGGAGAGGTTAAATAACATGGCCAGTCATTCAGGTGAGAATATATAGAGACAAGATTTAAATTCCATTAATTAGAATCAAAACAATAAAAGACTTGAGTTAGACTGTGACAAATTATCAGAATCTTACTAGATATGGTCTATATAAATAAGTTAGTCCACATGAAAGAAATGAATTTAGCAAAGTCTTAGATTCGAAGAAAAAAAATGCCTGGGGGAGAAAAAAAGAGATATATGAAGTAATAGGACTGGAGCGATAGCACAGTGGGTAGGGCATTTGCCTTCCACGTGGCTGACCCGGGTTCGATTCCTCTGTCCCTCTCAGAGAGCCCGACAAGCTACCAAGAGTATCCCGCCCGCAGGGCAGAGCCTGGCAAGCTACCCGTGGCGTATTCAATATGCCAAAACCAGTAGCAACAAATTTCACAATGATGGATGTTGAAGAAAGCAGATAGGAAAGAAATTATTCAATATGGTTGGATTATTACTATTTATTACTGTAGCTTCTGTTTGCTGACTGCTAAGTGAAAACTATAAAATGCTATATAACATACATTCTATTTCTTGGCAGATGATTCTACATTCATATGTCTGTAGAAATATTTTTCTTTAAAAAGAAATAGAAAATTTCTGTCTAGTCTTATAAAAAGACTTTTGAGCAAGATACTCATATTTTCTATTAACATTTTACAAGGTTTCATGAATCATCCACACTTTGTTGACTGTCCAAATAACTTGCTGCACTTTATTTTGCTTTTTTGCAAAATTTCATTTGAATAATAAATATAACTCAGAGGACTTACACCTTATCTGATCTGCCAGCAACTGACCTAGGGGGTATCAAAATCAAATCTGTAAAGTGATGCAAATGAAGGTTGGGTAAAAATAACACATCTGAATTTCTACTAACCATATTATTAGTTCACTAGAAAGAAACTTAGAATGAACAAAGTTCATGTTCTTAGTTAGAAGTAGAAAGTTGAACCCAAGAGTGTGTGGCCTCAGTTTGTCCAGACGTTAGTTGTAGCTTCAATATAACCCTGCTCTCCCCTCTTGTAGAGGATTCCATGTTCTCTGTTTCATCAGGTTTTCACTGTCCTACTTATTCTTATCATCCCATTTTTCTCATTCAGCACTGAGAAGAGACTGTACATAAAAATCAGGAATTGAAACAAAGATTAGTATGGTCAATAGAATTAAAATTGTGAATTTTTTTAATGTTAGTGATTTATGATTTTTATGATATTTAAAGTTCATGATGAACTTTGGAAAGTCTCAACGTAATATTCTTCCTTTTATGAAGATGGATATGATATATGTATACACAGAGTTACAGTACTTATTTCACAAATTAGAAAATTACTACCAGAAAACATGGCTTGATTCAAATTTTATAGGTGTCATGAAGTACATATCAGATATTTGACTGAGTAATACCAAATCATTGGTCAAGTAATATTTTATTTCTGTTAATAAGCTATTAATACAGGTATACAGTTTCTTCTCTATATTGCCCAGATTCAATTTATTAAAGGAGTGGCAAAATTTCACAATGAGATTTAAAGGATCTCCTGCTTCGAATTTTCCCATTTTGCTTCTATTCATACTCACCTTCCATTCTACACCACTTCAAATTTTCTACCATGCATGTTCTATGTTAAAGTCTATAAAAACATTTCTCATTATCTCTCTTCACCTACTAAACAACTGGATATTAGCAAGTCTGACATTGAGCTTCACTACTGCTTTTAGTACATGCTGTAGACTCGGACTACAGCAATTACTATTCCGCACAAGAAAGCATGTGAGGGTTACTTGTTTAGTTAAAAATGTGACACTGAGCAGCTGTTCCAGGAAAGCCCCCAAAATAGAGAGGGCTCTGTTTGCCCACATTTCTTTCTTCTCCTCTTCCTTACTCACTGACGTACCAGCACACAGATGCTGGGGTTGGATATTTAAGCCACTATCCAGAGGGATTATTAAAATCCTCTTGAGCCAAATTTTCAAGAAACAAATGGGTTTCATAAATGTATATTAATCTGTTTAGCTTCAGATAATGAAAACACACTACTCTGGCATGAATCATATGTGGCATGTGAAGCCCCAACCCCTCCACAGGAATGTAACCAAAGGCACTGAGGTGTTGGAATGCAGCCTTGCAGTCAGAGTGCTTCATGGGAGGTATTCAGAATACAAAAGAACAGACCCAAATTAGGGGAGGTTCAATTTTAGAATAATGAGCTAATTTCTGTTCTCTGTCTCCTCAAGGACCAAATGACACCTTGAGTCATGTCTGAATTAGTGGGCCCCTGTGTTCCTAATGCCCTTACTTTAGGTAAATGCCTCAGGAACTGTGTGGAGGATCACAGTAGGACCAGGGGAAGGAGGGGGCATGTGTCTCTGAATGATTTTCCTTAGCAGCAGTTTGTTGTGTCTCTGATGACCAGCACAGGCATCTAAGCAGGCGGGCCCTCATCGGTTCATGTGCAAGGCTATGAGCTGAGTGTCACGCACACGACATGACATGGTATGACAGTGTTGCAACTGGTTTTTAGTTAGAATCAGTCAATATTCTGAGACTGAGCCCAGTGAGTCCCAGGGCTCTGCCAATGGCTCATTTGCTGAGAGGATTCTCCAATGTGTGTAGTGTTTCAGTATCTGAAGATAACTTTGCACTGCTCTTGTGGAAATTATTACATTAAATGCTTCTCTTTGGGAATGCTGCCACTTTGGAACATATAATCCAATATGTGGTACATGACTCCTCTTTCCTCAGTGCACATTCATTGAGTCCATTTTTTAGGATTTTCTTTAGGTTTCCTAGAATTTGTGGGAAATTATGGGATGGAATTAAACAATTCTCATTAAAGAGTAATTCCAGCAACTGTGTTGAGTTTGTCCTTCCTCTGCCATAATCTAGCTGGTATTGCTTAACTACTGACTCATTTGATTTCTAAAAGGCTAATTTTACAAAGTAGAGAAAATAATTACCTATCCTACAAATGTCACAAGACTATATCTCTATAATGAATGGATAATATGTATAAATAAACCTGTTGGAAACTCAAAAATAAATTATATGCCAAACACAATGAAATAATCCTGAATATTTTAAAGTACAAAATTAGAAATTTATTCATTTTTTAATTTGGAATCACACCTGGTGATGCCCAGGGGTTACTCCTGGCTCTGCACTCAGGAGTTATTCCCAGAAGTGTACAGGGGACCATATCAGGATCAAATCCAGGTCAGCTGCATGCAAGATAAGCACCTTACCTGCTGTATTCTCTCTCCAACCCCCAAATATAAATTTACTTTAATTATTAGATTAAATTGATAATGAACTAGATATGGATTAAATAAATTAAATTTATAATCATCACTTAAGTATGTTTATTTTTATTAGTGTTCAACTTGAAATTATGTATCATTTGGTAAAATGCTCTAATTTTTATTTAATATTTTCACAGTTTGGGGCTGGAATTATAGCGCAGAGGATAGGGCGTTTGCCTTGCACTCTGTCGACCTTGATTTGATTCCTTTGCCCCTCTCGGCAAGCCCAGCAAGCTACCGAGAGTATCTTGCCCACACGGCAGAACCTGGCAAGCTATCCATGGCATATTCGATATGCCCAAAATAGTAACAATAAGTCTCACAATGGATACATTACTGGTGCCCTCTTGAGCAAATCGATGAGCAACAGGATGACAGTGAGAGTGACAGTGACAGATTTTCAGTTTTACTTCATGCAATTGTTAGCAATTCTTGCAAACTCACTTAGACAGAAATTTCTGGTTTACTATTCCCCTTCATTTCTCCCACTTTGGTCTAAATAAAACATCTGCATTCCATGAACTCTGGGGCAGCTGAATCAACCACTGATAAGATAGATCAACTTAAGGCTGGATATAAATCAGCCTGATCTTTTCTTAGGATAACCTCTAGCAATCAACCTTTAGTCTTCTGGACAAGGACTGTATCCAGTTCACTCCATTTCCCTGTAAATTAATCCAAACTGATCTGAATGCATTCATTTCAGAGACTTAACATGAAGTCCATTTCTCAGTTGCTTGCACTGGACTTAAACCAAACCACTTTTCTTTGGATAATGTAAAATTGGTTAGGTCCAGAAGACAGAGCTTCAGTTTGCAGACCTCACACTAAGTGATTACACAAATGAGACATGTACATCAATCCTCTCCACTGCAGTCATCCAAGTAGCCTGTTCGGTTTTGTCACTTTGCTAAGAGCTGACTTCAGATCTCATGTAAACTGAAATGCACAAATAGTCTCTTGGCTGATCCTTTTGGAGTTGCTGTGACAGGTTCCAATATTTAAGGCAATGTTTCTTTCTTTAAAAAAAAATTATGTGCAATTTGCATTATTTGGATCTTTTTGTTAAGTATAATTAGAAGAAATAACACTGGTAATAATGAAAGTAGGAATAGGGTGATAGTTTTATCTGCTATCAAATATCAGGCATCGTGTGAGGATCTTCACATAAATTCTATTAATCCCATGAAAATCCTAATTTTATTAATGAAAGAACGCTCGACTGAGTTGAGCCCATGTTTAAACAATTGCAAAACCCAGTCTTTCTAAATTTTATAACTGGCTACAAAACCAGTAGCAGTTCCATAAATACTGAGGTGTCATAAAAATATTCCTTATTTGTAGGAACATAATTCATGGCAGATAATTCTAGCAGTGTGTAGATGCAGCTGAAGTTCTGTTAAAGGCCTCTGCATCCTCCCTTGCCCATGGTATGACTGAAGGTCCTTTTTAAGTCATATTTGTATATTGGCATCAACTCAGAATTTTCTTTTTAAAAGAAAGCCAGAAATTACAACAAAGTGAGTACGTATGAAACAAGAAACAGGCACCAAATGGCCAAATACTCTAATGTGAGTTTCTGAGAATTTGAGCTTAACTCAGCTTCATAAGGAAAGAAAAAAAGGAAAGCATCCTGAAGATGCAACTGGTTTGTATCACTGTTCTTTCGGACTTCAGTGAAGGATCAGATTGCATGCCTACAGTTAAACAAACCAAAGAGAACTTTTATCCACATTCATTCTGTTTTAACCATGTGTAACTCTAACTTGGTTCATATTTGTGTATGGATATTTAAGGTACATTAAAAGTCATTGACATGTGAATTGTTATCTTTAGTAATCAATTTCTTTTGATAAATATTGCTTATTATTTCTTACCTCTTAAATTTGTCAGTAAAAAAATGTTTTCTTTTTCTAACAGTTGTAAAACTGAATTCAATATTTTACTTCCCCTAATTTTCTTTTCTTTTCTACATTTGAATTTCCATGAACACATCATTTTGTTGTCAGTTTTCTAATCAATTACCAAATTTTATTCCTTACTCTCTGTCTTAAATCTATCAATGCAAACTAAAATGTCTAGAAATAATTACTTCTCAAACATTAGAAAAATGTTATAAAATCCAAATAGAACTTCATTTGATAATACATAATAAAAACGTTGCCTACTCAGATGCATTAATAAATTCTCTTAGTGGACCTTACAAGAAGAAACAATTAAGAAAAGCAATAAAACAATTTGAAAAAAATTGCTTAATTAAGGACATCTTTTATCTTTTTTTTAAAAAGAAAGCTAAGTGATTCTATAATCACTTATCTTATCTGAGTTAAGAAACTTCCAAGTATGTTCTCCATGCACCAGTAATGCATAAAAATAAAGTCCTTCAAGAGAAAGCAAAAACTTGATATGGAACAAGGTTGTTCTGAAGTAAAAAAATCTTTTAAAAGATTGCTGTCTGGGGCAACTTGACATATGAATAAGTAAAAATAAACAATATTTCCTTCTAAGAATATTTTCCTTTCTTATTCTTTGCCAGAATTGTATGCTTTACTTGGTGTATGTAAAACTTTCCATAAAAAGTATACATCTTATATTTAATTCATTTTACTTACCATTGAGTGACCCAGGCACTAATAACCACCTGTGTAATCCAAGTTGCATAATATTCTTTTTAGTCCTTCATGGATCAGCTTCAGAGTTTTACCTCTGTCACATTTTAAGCACAGAAAAGATTTTTTAAAAAGTCAGTTCCTTTTATTACATTTTTATATTTTAGTTTCAGAAATGGATGAAAGATTTAAGATAGTAATTGAAGAGAACCACAGAACAATTATTATTAATTATATTCAATCAGCTCTTAATTATTTGTGTCAACACCTTGCCTTGTGAATAGTTGAGACATAGTAGAGTCAATTTAAGTTTTGATGTTACCCTGTGAGACAAGGTATGATTCTAAACGAAGAAGATAAATGAGTTAAGGGAATACCAGCTGGGGTGTGGAAAGGTATTTGTAGAGCATTATCATCCACACTTATTTCTTTTGGCAAAACAGCTATTGATTGTTTTGTTGCTGTCATTCAATTTGCACTAGAAATGATGTTTGCTTATATTTTGCGCATATGTTAATCAGCAGTAGAGTTGAAAAATTCCTGGCTGAAGAGCTTTCCCACTATTTGTACAACATATATTTTTAAATACCCAGGCAAATAAAGAACACACTTATGACAATTCTCCCTTTTTTTGAGTTCTATCATTGCATTGTCACACTGAGGTCATTGATAATTTTATCTTGCATATCTTACTTCCTCTACAGCCTCTTTTCACCATCACTTTTTCTTTGTCACAGTTTAAAAAATCAGTACTTCAAAAATATTTTGAAACTGAAACACCAAAGAAAATGATTTGAGAGGATTCTTTGAGTCTTTTTCCACCTCTCAACAGACTTATTTTTTCCATGGTTTTTGGGGTGGGCTGGGGAATAATATCTATGTGTTCCTGTTGTTGCTTTTGCTGCTACTCTAATTTCTGTTTTCCTTCTCTGCTCACATATTTCTCACAGCTTTTATAAGGAAAACTCCAAGCCTTCTTATGATGCTTTAGTATTGGCATAGATGACCTCAAACACAATATGCTAAAAATTTGCTATAAAATTAGTTTTTTACTTGAGCTTAATCAAACTGTATTTAAGAAGGTCAGTTGTCCTCAGTTTACCTTGACCAAAAAAGATGTGTTGAAATCACACTTATTAAATCCATAAATCCTTAGTTGTACAGAATTCAGCATCAAATGTTCTTTAAATTATACTTCTCAGTAATTATTTAAACTACAGATTCTCTACAATTAATTTTAATCAGGCACCTGTCAAGAGGTGTCCTGATATAAGTTTTCTGCTTTCTAAGTCATCATCAGTTCTATTAGAGTGTAAAGAACATTTTTTCTATTAGCTTTATCAAATTTTGAGATGTTAAAGAGTTTAAAACTTTTGTTCTTAGAAATGTCTTTGTGCTATGAGGGCTGGAATAATAGTATGAGTAGGGCTATACCTCACATGGTTCCCTGAGCCCTTCCAGGAGTGATCTCTGAGCACAGGGCCAGGACTCTGCCCTGAGCACTGCCATGTGTGGTCCCACAACCAAAAGAAAAATAAAACCTTTGTTTCAAAAATTCATGATTCATTGCTACAAAGCTGTATCCTCAGTGGATTGACATAAATTTTTAAATTATTTTTAAATTTTATTGAATCACAGTGCGATAGTTACAAGCTTTCATGTTTGGGTTACAATCTCACAATGATCAAACACCCAACCCTCCACCAGTGCACATTCCCCACCACCAATATCTCGGGTATACCCTCCCTTTACCACCCTTCCCCTGTCTCTAAGGCAGACAATATTCCTCATACTCTCTCTCTACTTTGGAGCATTATAGCTTGCAACACAGACACTGACAGGTCATCATGTTTGGTCCATTATCTACTTTTGGCATATATCTCCCATCCCAACTGATTCCTCCAGCCATCATTTTCTTAATGATCCCTTCTCTATTCCATATGCCTTCTCCCCTCTGTTCATAAAGCAGTCTTCCAGCTATGGGGCAATCCCCCTGGCCCTGTATCTACCATCCGTGGGTGTCAGCCTCATGTGACGCTACCCTACACTCCACAAATGAGTGCAGTCCCTCTACGTCTGTCCCTCTCTTTCTGACTCATTTCACTTAGCATGATACTCTTCATGTTTATCCATTTATAAGCAAATTTCATGACTTCATCTATCCTAAGAGCTGCATAGTATTCCATTGTGTAGATGTACCAAAGATTCTTTAACCAGTCATCTGTTTTAGGGCACTCAGGTTGTTTCCATATTTTGGCTATTGTGAAAAGTGCTGCATATCTGTCTACCATTTTAGGATGAGTATGTCTGTGATCATAGAAGCAGTCTAGTTGATACGCTGTTTAATTGTTTAAAATTCTGCCTTAACCTTACCAAATACTAGAAAAAAATAATTTTTAGTGCAAAGATGGCGACCCATTAAAACATTACTCACTCTGGAGTGAGAAGGTATATAGGGACATTGGTGGAAAGAGTTTGACACTGAGAGGGGAAATGTGGGGTAGGTATGAAATAACCGTATACCTGAAACTCAGTTATGAATAACTTTATAAACAATAGTGCCTAAAGTTAATAGCTATTGATAAAATAATTATGTACATACAGTAATTACAAAGCTAGTCATAATCTAAAGCAAAATAACAGCTGTTAGGGTGCCAGAGGTTAGAAATTACAAAATCAATAAAAGAGATCTGGATTTTGTTTGCGAATAAATTAATAAATCTCTGAAACTGTTAGTCCTTTACTTGGTTTGTTGAATATAAACATGTGATGACAAAAAGTAAGGTAAATGTCTCCACTGAATTTCAATGATCTCAACAACTTAATTAGCCATTTCTTCTGAGGGTAATGTTTCTAATGGCTCAAGATCCACTAACCATCTCACATTTATTCACCACCTTATGCGTCAGATATGGCAGTTCCTTTGAACACAAAAGTGAATAAGACTTAGTCTTTATTCTCAATATTCTCTTCACATTTGGAGATAATAGGATTCTTTCTTCTTTTCCAAGAAAATGCATCTCTTATAATGATAGTAACGCTAGTAGCAGCAGAAGCAAGAGCAGTGTATTTTTCCTAATCATTCTCTCAACCCTATGATAAAGTTATTTTTATAACTTGTGTGCCTATGTGTCCACAGGTGTTTAAGTGTGTTTGTGAGCCCACAGGTGTCCATGTGCATTATGTGTGAATCATGTGTGTGCATGTGTATGTGTGCATGAGTGTGTCTGTGTGTGCATGTGCATGTGTGTGTGTCTGTGTGTGCTCATGCTCACACTAGCTGGTTTTACAAATCTCACTATGTGACTCCTAATCCGGAAAAAAAAATGCACCAAGTACTGGAAAATGCAAGCAAGTTACTTAATATCAACATTTATACATTTGTTTAATGAGTGATGCTTTCATCAAAATTCTTGAAGTTTTCATCTTCTATATGCATAGTACACTAAACTTCATTTCTGTCTTAGTCAGTCCTCTACAGATCCCCATTTCAAGAATTGAAAGGAATATAAGACTTTGTGGACTACATTGAAAAAACCACCCCAAGCATAGCAAACAGTTTAATTATTTTACTTCTATATAAATTATAGCAGATTGCACATCTCCACACCCCCAACAAAAATTATATCACTAATCAATTCCAGTCATGTCTTATAAGATATTCTTTGAAAGTACAGGAATAATTGCAAATGAAATTCATAAAGAGGGGAAAATGCAGTTATGAGACGGGTGACCATCAGCATGTGGGCAGGATTTAGCAGAGCCCCTTTTTCCTATTTGAAGAACTGATCAGAGACCTGACAGCTGGAGTTTACATGATTGTTGTACAATAAAACAGGACTACAGCTACCTTTTGCTGTGTTCTAAATGCCAAGTGCAATTTTGATGACTTTTTCTCCTTTATAAAGATATGTTCTCTTCATAAGAAGAAAGGAGAGATATATCTTAGAAGGGGGTGTGTTCCTACAGAACCTAACATGTTTAAAAAAACAAAGATAAATTAATCTAGCGACATGTAATTAAAAAATAAAAGAAAAATCTATTGAAGTTTAATAGCTGGGTTGTAAGGGAAGCCACATACAACATAGTTGGCTCTCTGAGGTCTGAGGTAAATGGATTGACGGATGTGTAGTTGGAGTTCAGCTGTGAACACTGTGATATTTTTTGAGGAAAAAAGGATTGAATGCACATCACTTTGTTGAAGTGCTCAGAGATCCTAATAATCCTGAACATTCCAGGGGCCAAACACAGCACTAGATTGTGCAGAATAAAAATGGATAATATCCAAAATACATGATCATAGCTATTGCTTATATATTGTTTGCAGAATTTTGAAGAATTTATAATAAGTTCTTCAGTTTTGATGAATAAAAAGATAAACCAAAAACATCTTCTCTTTTGTATAGGATGGGTGTGAGAATTTTGTGAAGTTGTGGATAGGATAAAAGAGATAAGTTTAATTCAAAACCAACCGGAACCAACCAACCAGTTTTTTCTGGATTCCTTAAATATTCCAATATAAACCAAAGCATCTTTGTAAGAATGTATAGTGAACTTAAGGTTAAAGTAGAAAATAACCTATTTTCTCAGTACCCTTAGTGCATGAGTATTATCACATTTATTCAACTATTACTTAAATATTTTGTAATACCCACAATACTAACTACTATTTTAGAGGTTAAAGATACTATGGACATGAATAATGTGTTTAAATTCTATGTAATCACTGTATCACTGTCATTCCGTTGTTCATCGATTTACTCAAGCGGACCCCAGTAAGTCTCCATTCATCCCAGCCCTGAGATTTTAGCAGCCTCTCCTTACTCATCTTTCCCAGCAATTGGAGGTTCTTTCAGGAGGGAATGAGACCTGTTATTGTTACTGTTTTGGGCATATTGAATATGCCATGGGGAGCTTGTCAGGCTCTGTTGTGCGGGCAGGATACTCTTGGTAGCTTGCCAGGATTTCTGATATATATATATATGTATATATATGTATATGTATATATATATACACACATATATTTTTCTCTACAATTTTATGAGTTTTCTGAGCAGATCCCTGGAAGCCAACAACCTCTGGAACCCAGCCACAGCGATGCTCAAGACAGGCTTCACTTATGAAGGAACCAGCAGAGGAACCCAGGCGTGTAGGACCCAGGGCTGAGATCTCCAAGCCTGCTTCAGATCGGAACTGGGCCTCCTACACCCAGACTCCCCATTTTCCAGTAGCCTGGCAGTCACACCCACAAACTGCGTCCCTGCCCCCCATGTAATCCCATCAAGGCCAAGATTCAGAGACTATAAACAATGCTTTCAGAAGAGAGCAACACAGAGTCTCTTGCCTCCACGTCTGGCTGTCTTCACCGGGGCACTTCAGAGTGGGGCGGGTTAAGTTCCCCCTTATAGCCTAGTTCTCCCTCTCAGAGAACCTGGCAAGGCACCAAGAGCATCCTGCCCACACGGCAGAGCCCAGCAAGCTCTCCGTGGCATATTTGATACACCAAATACAATAACAATGATAAATCTAATTCCCCTTATCCTGAAAGAGCCTCCGAATGAGTAAAGGTCAGCTGCCGGGGCTGGGTCCCGTAGGGTGGGAGCACTCTCACCCGCCCCCCTCTGGGGTGCCCTGAATGGAAACAGCCTCCGGCACAGAGTCTGGTGGCATGGTTATAGGAGCCTCATTTTACGCTCTCTTCCGGGAGAAGCAGCCATGAGTTCTGGAGGTGGCCGATGAGGAGATTATTTGGCTCAGGCAGGAGGTGGCTTATGGGTGTGATCCCCGGGTTACCAAGACTGGGGGAAGCAGGCAGAGGATTTATTTTCTGCTCCTGGGTCCTGTTGAGCCCAGAGTCCAAGATCACGAAGTTCCGCCATACCTGGGTTCTATGGGACTGCTCATGCTTGAGGCTACAAGCACCTCTCTTAAAGTAGACATGCAACATTCTAGTAATTTGGGAACCATGATGTTTGACAGACAGGTTTTTTGTTGTTGTTGTTGTTCTCACATAACTTAGTGCTGGTATGAACAGTATCAGAATTTGCAATGCACTGAAAAGAGAAGTAAATGTAGGGCACAGTAGAATTCAGTTTGGGTTTTGATCCCAAGCACATTTATGATCTCTCAGCCATGCTAAGACTGATCCCTAAGTACAGAGCAAAGTGTAGACCCTAAGCACAACCAGAATTTGTGTTGCCAAAAGCAAAGAAAAATATGAATCAATAATCAATTAAAAATAATAGAATGTATTTATGAAGGCAATATAATTCAGTGGATTGAGATTAACATCATATGGACTTAAATTTAAATCCTAGTAGCATTTCAATGTGGCTCGAATGAGCCTCCAATAAGGTACCTTTGGGAAGGACGAATAAAGAGAAGCTGCTAAAATCTCAGGGCTAGGATTAATGGAGATGTTACTGACACCCGCTCGAGCAAATCGACGAACGTGATACAGTGAATAGTATTTCTAACTATTTAAGTCCTTCAGAGGACTTAATGTGTTCCTAACATTGTTTTCCACCTCCCAATCCCTCCCCCCCCAGGGGATGGCTTCATAATTCTTTGAAATATTTTCCCCAAACTTATAAAACTTTGTGAGATATTTAAATTGTAAAATATAATGATTTTACATAAGAATATGTCACCCCCTCTCCCTGTCAACTCAGCACACCCATAGTCTCACATTTAATGTGTATATTTCGCTGACATTTGTTTTGGATATAAATGAAGTGATCCTACTACGTCAAGGGACCAGTTGTCAGTATTTGTAACCAAAGACAAAATTAGACCTTCCAAAATACTAGAATTTTGGAAAATTTGTACACATCACTGTGAGCTTGATGATTCTGATATTTAAAGAGTGTTCTGATGAGATTAAGAGGAACATCAACTACAAATTTTATACATTAAATAATAATTTGTCAACTTTTGGAAGAGTCATATAAATTTACAAAACGAGGTTTTCCAGATTACCAGTGTACAATGTTGTAAAGTCATGTGTGCACTAAAAAATTTGTTTAATATAAAATCCAAATATTTTAAGAGAAGACAGAAACTGATTGAAAAGGCTTTATATTCAAATAATAATTAACATTCAATAAATTACTTATGTTGGTGTAGGAAGGCGGGCAGATAGGGAAGGCTCCCTCCCAAGGCAATGGCAGTAAATTTCCTGGGAAGTAATAGCTCTGAAGTTTTGAAAGCCAACCTTGCAGAAAACAGAAACTAAGGCCTGATAAGACCTTCACGTGGTGCCAGCAACAGACCCAGAGAAGCTCTAGCAGAAACTAAAGGCCAGGAAAGGAATTTCAAAGAACACCGTCACCACTGCCAACCTTAGCAATGGACTTTTACCTAGATAGAAGCCCCATGTGAGGACAGGAGGAGAAACCCTATAAAAGCCACTTTGACAAAGGAAGGGCGCACATTTGCTGCCAGAGCCCATGTGCAGCTTGTGCCCACATGGTTGAGCACATGTGATGCTCAAATCTCGCCTCTTTAGATGTGTACTTTCGTGTTTTCATGCCCAATTCTGGGATGTGTGTAAAGGATCTCTCGCTCTTGGAGAAGTCTGGGTTCTCTCTTGAACACATTACTCTCCACTCTCTCCCACTTTCTCTTTCCCCTCTCCTTCAGAAACCCTCCAAATAAAATCTGTTTTACTTCATTGCTTGTCTACTTCTGAAATTATTTTCTGTGAGGTGACAAAACCCAGTAACCCTTGGGTCCCTGGTTGCAGAGGTGGATCGGGAGAGAGTGAATGTCCTTTTCCTCCCCACTTCACATAAGCCACCAGTGGGGCCCACCAACATCAATGTCAATATAAATTTCATTGATATAAAATGTAAGAATTTCCGTATATATTTTATGTCATTTAAAATAACTATGTATTTGAAGCCAAATTTTTCTTCATATGCTTCAAACAATGTTACATCAGATTGAAAGTAAAAAGGGATATGAAAACTTGGACATATTTTATTAATTCAGACACTAGATATTTGCACTCAATGTTCAAACAATGCAATCCTCACTAATTATTTTTGTTCTGAAAATGTAAATTATTTTTCATAAGATTTTAAGTCAACAAATAGTCATTCATTTTTATTCTATTTTAATGAGTTTTGGATCACATTTTGTGGTGCTCAGAGCTTATTTCTGAGTCTGTGCTTAGGGATAACACCTGATTGTTCTCAAGGAATCATATACTTGGCCTGGGATTGAACCAGAGTTGGTTACATGCAAAGTGAGTGGCTTAACCCCTATGCTATATCTATGATCCCTATTTAATCCCTATTTAGTCATAATTTAATTATAAGATCACAAAGTGCATTAGTATGTTTTATTTTAAAATTAAACATTATAAAAATTAATTTGTGCAATATACATGAAGTCATATTGTGAAATAATAAACATGAAAAACATGAAAGATAATCTTAATAACGTTTCTAGTGAAAAAGGACCAGAGACAAAAATAAATGAAAATTACTCTGGTATGCAGTTCTTAGTGTGTATGAGTGCTAGTACATGAGTGTATATATATATATATACATATATATATACGTATATATATATGTATGTTTTATATAACAATTAACTGAAGAAAATAGTACTGTCGCATTGTCCCACTGTCATCCTGTTTTTCTTCGATTTGCTCGAGCGGGCACCAGTGACATCTCCATTGTGAGACTTGTTACTGGTTTTGGCATATCGAATAAGGATAGCCAATTTGCTGACTTATTTTCTTTGATCAAAATTAAGAATAACAGGAATAGGGCCTGGAGCAATAGCACAGTGGGCAGGGCGTTTGCCTTGCACGTAGTCGACCCGGGTTCAAATCCAAGCATCCCATATGGTCCCCTGAGCACTGCGAGGAGTAATTCCTGAGTGCATAGCCAGGAGTAACCCTTGTGCATGGCCAGGTGTGATCCAAAAAGAAAAAAAAAGAAATAAAAGAATAACAGGAATAAGAAAACAATTAATGTTAAATGTCTTCCTAACAGAACCAGTGTAATCTTGATGCAAAATAGAGTATTAAAGTTGTCTTTCTTACTTTGTGTGTTTTTCTTTAAAACACTTTAAACATATACACCCCAATAGCTGCCACCATGCCTGTTGCCAGACTCCACCACCTTATGGCAGCCTTGTGAGATGTCAAACTTCCAAAAATTTCCTGCAAGCTCACTGTTTACATGGACCAACTCCTGGATTTTCTGGAGCAACATTTCCAAACTCTACAATACTAACAGCCCAGTAGGAGCACCCAGGTTGCATGGGAATTTAATAGAGAAACCAACAAAGCTCAGACAAGAATTTAATGTCCCCATGACAAGATATAATAATTTTCACAAATTTTCTTTTACTAAAGTATGTTTCGATAATTCCAATAGCCATTTAATGGTAACAAGCAATACATAATAAATTATTTTGAGCCGGCTATAGGGATAGGCTTGAGTGGTGGTTGAGAAAATGAGGACAATGGCAGAGGGAAGATCACAGTGGTGGTGGGGTTGAGGTTGGAATATTGAATAACAAAATGCATCGTAAACAACTTTGTAAGCCACAGTGTTTAAATAAAGTGGAATAAACTTAAAAAAAATAAAAACTTTGGATCTCCAAAAATAAAAATATAAACAAAAAAGTAAAATAAGGAAGTGATATTAGATATACATTCTTACATGTGGAATTTAAGATTAATTATAGTTGATATGCATTTGAGGCATTTCACAAATGTTGATCATTAGTATTACTTATTTAACATGTATTTATTAAACACTACCTTTTGTCAATGTATATGATCTCTATAAATACAAAAGTGATTAAGACATATTCATTACATTGTTAGTACTTTTGAAAAGTGAGTTCTCTGTTTACCTCTTATTTAATTTGGTCATTTTATTATATGTCATTTAATGATACTCTTCTGCATGATAAACTTTGAGTCATCATAGTCTATTTGAACACTTTGTAAAATTTCAAATCATAGCTAGTGTCATAAAACATACCATATCCATTAGTTCTTCTGAAGTCCTAGAATGTTTTGACATTTCTTTTGGGTGAGAACTAAACAGCTTTTCAAAAGGGATGAAATAAACAATACTAAACCAAACTAAACTACAGCAACAAAGCCTTGGAATGGAAAAAGGGTGTGAATTTTGTAGAGGTTCATCCATGGCTCACACACTGCAAATCTACTTTGCTAATATACTCAGTCTACTGTCTCATGTTCCCATTACCCAGCCTAGGAGAGAGCTATCTTTAAATTGTGAGACTCTGAGTCAGTCAGACTCCAAGGCTCAGGCATATGATTTGCTTCCAGGAAAACCAAATTCCATCTCTATCACTGCATGTGGCCAAGATTCACACCGGGAATAGTCCCTGTGCCCCACTGGACATGGTCCATAAAACAATTAACAAATACATATATTGTGAGACTGAAGTATCCCTGTTAAGCCCAAAGGAGCAAATACTTTTGCTAATCCTTTTTCTCTCTTATTTCCAGAACCTAAAAGTTCAGCTTTTGGTTCTATTTCTGTCTTTAAGACATAGGAAAAGATTTTTTTTTCATTTTGCAGAATACACAAAACCAAGGCTCTGGAAGATGGAAATATTACAACGTGAAGCTTCTTAGATGACATGAGAGTTATGAAAGATTAAATTTTGAAAAGATGGATTTAGCATCATGAGTTTTGGAGGTTTATAGAAACTCACAGATTTATTTCAATATTGGATTTATTTTCTGTGGCTTTAACTGATAGCCACCATGTGCAGGAAAATAAGCCTGACAGTTATAACTTTATTGACTGTAAGAAATATGCCTATATCATAGGGTATATGGAATTTGATTCTTATAAGGCATATTGATCATTAAGGTCATTAACGCCTTCCAAAGCTTTGAAACTGCATATACTAAGAAGCATTCATTCAGGCGTTATGCAGCTTGATTGTAAATGAATATCCTGAAAACTGGAAAGTGTTGGGACTACGTCATGACACAGAATTAACAGAGACATTCTTATTATAACTTAGAAAACAAAAAGCTATAGGTTTGCCTGATAAATTTTTGAATCTTAGAGTTTCTATTCTCTCTGCGCAGACCTCATTAGATAGACGAATTTCCCAATGATTACAGTACACACAAAAGAGCCAAAGAAGACAGAGGGGGGAAAAGTCCACCTTTGCTTGGTTTCAAATTAATCTGAAACCCTTTAGGCCTCAGCAGGTGCCTGAGGCACATTCCACACCCATGTTATTTTTAGTTTAATGCGACTTCTGACTTCTGCAACTGGCAAGATTGAAAACTGTCATGACTGTGAGCAAACCTGGTTATTTCAGATATAGCCTTTCACAGAATTTCCCCTTAATAGCCCAGATTAGAAAAGAAAGGTTGTTTATACCTTTTAAAGGCCAAGGTCTCCTGAACCATCAAAGCAGAGGCTCATGGTTTGAGAGCAATACAACTTCCTGCTGTGTGTAATGGGTGAGCCCCTGTAGACTGCTCTGGAGTGGCCTTCCTCTGGGTACCGGTGCTAATTGGCATTCTGTGAGGGATGCTCAGGCAGTGTAGGAGCCTCAGCACTTCATTTTGTTTGGCATGAGATAGATGCTAGGCCAAAAAAAAAGAGAGAAAAGAAACATATACCTGCCATGCTTTCTATTGTGCCCCCAATCCCCGCTCCTCCCCTGCCACCGCAGTGCAGAGATTCATAGATCAAATGCCCAACTTGCTATTACTCATTTCTACACTGGCAATACATTATAATGCTTAAGCAATGTCAATAATAATTACATTTGAAAATTTGAAATTTTAATTTATCTCTTTAGAATTTATTTTGAAGAGAAAATTTATTTTATTAATCAAATATTCAGTAGAAGAAATTGTAGACCTAAGGATGGCTATAAAACCAAGCTCCCGGAAGAGAGCAATGCAGAGTCTCTTGCCCCCGTGCCTGGCTGTCTTCACAAGGCCCCTTGGAGGGGGTGGATTGAGTCTCCCTTTCCACCCTGAGCAGAGCCCCCGCAGCTGAACACCTCTGGAACCCAGCCACAGCCATGCTCAAGGCCCCTCTCCACATGTTCGGACGAGCCTCACACATGAAGGAACCAGCAGAGGGACCCAGGTGTGTGGGACCCCGGGCCAAGATCTCCAAGCCTGCTTGGATTGGGACTCGGCCTCTTCTGCCCAGATCCCCCATTTTCCAGTAGCTAGGCAACCACTCCCAGAAACTGCTGGAGGTGCCATGTAATCCCATCAATGACCAACATCAAGGGACTATAAAACCAAGCTCCCAGAAGCACTACCACTTGACATCTTATAGCCTAGTTCTCCCTTGTGGAGAACCTGGCAAGCTACTGAGAGTTTCCTGCCCGCATGGGAGAACCTGGAAAACTCCCCATGGTGTATTCATATGCCAAAACCAGTAACAATGATGGGTCTCATTCCCCTGACCCTGAAAAAGCCTCCAATGTGGCACAGTTGGGAAGGACGAGTAACAAGAGGTTTCTAAAATCTCATGGCTAGGACGAATGGAGACGTTACTGAGAGTGCTCGAGAAGATTAATGATCAATGGGATGATGATGATGTTGATGAAGGGTGCCTATGGGCACAGACAATTCCTCCAGTCTCTTATAACTTTTCTAATACCATGGGCAGCTTGGTACTTGCTTGGGAGGATAAATGTCAACTATCACACCCTTTGTCTCTTGTGTGCATTGCGTACTAGTTGGCGAGGTTGGTTACTTGAGTGTTTGTTTACTGTTCTATGATTCATGTTTTTGCTTGTTTCTGTAAAACACTCATTTGTCAATAATGGCTTCATAAATATTGAGTAAAATTAGAGTGCCTTCTAATGCCCCAAATGTGCTCACTACTCTCTATCATCCATGACAGATTTTTATCTGAAGAAAGCTAGCTGGCAAAATCACAAATCAAAATAGGCACCATAATTAACATGAATTTTAGTTCATAAAATAAGAGAAGAATTTTAAAACTATGATTCATAGGTAAACATGGGCTATCAATATAGCTAATCAATGATAAAATAAATACTTTCCAGAATGTATGTAAAGAGTCTAAATGTGAGTTTCTTAGCCAAAAATGGAACTGGAGTTTTAAAATTAATTTTGGTTCTTTATATTATTTCTGGGACTCTGTGTCATTGTATTTAAGAGACTAGTTTTTAAGATGTTTTTCCCTTAAAATGATTGACCTAGTTCTATGAAGTATGCTTTGTGAAAACATTCTTAATATGTGGGACTCTGTTATTACAGTGGAGACTTGATAATGATCTTTGGAACAATGCAACAAAATAATTTGAGCTAATTTCTGTTCAGTATAGTTAAGATATGTTCAGGAAAGTTTTTTCTATAGTATCATTAATATCAAACAAATTACAGAGCTACATATTCTTTCATTTTTGAAATTGAGATCATCACCTCAAATCAAAATTACATTAAGTTGATATATTTGAAATTTTTTATGTTTTTTAGGAAAAAAAGGAAAATAAAAAATTAGGAATTATTTCTGGTGCAATTGAATCTATAACATTTTGCAATAATTTTAACATATTTAATAAAAATGAATAACTTCATCATATTCAGTCTTGCCTTTTATTCCAGAACTTTATGAACTGATGCACTCAGTTCTCACCACATGATTTTGGACATTTGAAGTGTGACTAGTACAAGAGCTTTCATCACTGATTACTGCCTTTGTTTTGCATTATTTGCATTTTTGTCAAGTTTCTTTTTAAATCTTTGTTCTACCTTCTATCGATGAGCAAACAATATTAAACACATAAATTTCCATATGAGAAAATTTTGGATATGTTATAAACAAGAACTAAAGAAGCTAAAGAACTTTAATAGAGGCATACAGACACTAATTAGTGAATTGTGGATTCAAACTCAATGTTGTATCTGGTCTACAGTATCTTGAAGATCCTCTTATACACAATTTAAATTTAAGTATCAAATATAAACAAGTATTTAGATGCTATAATATAGTGATTCCTCTTTAACATTTCTTACTTTGTAGCTTCATATATATGTATATGTACAGTAATTAAAGCCCATTAAAAATTATGATTTCTATTATTTTGTGTAATGGAGGACATTCAGGAATGTATGTAACTTACTGGAAGAGGTGTATATACCTAGAAAAAAATGTCGGCATGTGAAAATAAGTACCCTCTTTACATACAATTTTTGCATATTATATTCTAAATCACTCTTAGTCATAAAATCTGTGCCCCTTAAGTTGTTTGTCCAGTATCAGATCTCTGCCACTTCCCATGTAGTCAATTTATTTATTCCAATGTTGCTTAACACTCCATATTTCCTATGTAACATTTTTCTCTCATATTCTTAATTTTAAAGTAGTTCTCTATTTTACTATTTTCATTTCTCTTATTTGCACTGACACCAACCACTGCTGTTTGACTTTAACCCCTACTCTTCTATTGAATGTTCTCTCAATAAGATCAAGGGACAATTGTCTTCTCTAACTCCAACTCTTTTAGTATTTGACACTCTTGACTTTCCTCCCCATGCTCTTTAATGTGGACTGTAGTGACAAAATTCGCCATTTGTTCAGTATTTGCCTTTCTAGACCCTCCTCCTCATTCTCATCATTGCATTTATGTATCAAGGATAAAAAGAACAAAGATTGATTTCTCAGTTATGCTCTGTAGTCATCATTCTCTTCAGGTAGCCAGACAGCTGGGGAAGCTTCTCTGAAGCCTAAAGTCATAGTGGCAGAGGCACAAGTAAATTCAGGCAAGAAGCAACCATCACTAAAGCTTCTGTCCTTTCATTTCATTGGCCAAAGCTAGTCAACACGACCTAATCCAACACTTATGGGCAGAGCTATCTTATCTTCTTCCCGGGAGTATGTGATGTGTACTTCAACCTCTATAGTCTCCATTTGCATTCTGGGTTTATGTTCTGCGTCGTCTCTACTTGTAAGAGTAAGAAATTGGGGCAAGTAGGATGGAAATCAGAGGATCCCAAGGTCATACAAATATGGGGCTGCAGAGACAGTATAGTGGATAGTGTACTTGCCTTATATGTTGTTGACCCGGTTCAATCCCGGCATCCCATATGCCCCTCCCCCCCAAAAAAAACCCCACCAGGGGTACTTTTTGAATGCATATCTAAGAGAAACACCTTGGCATTGCTGTGTGGGACAACCTCCACCCCCCTAAAATAAATCACGAATCATCAAGAAATTCCGTTGATTGTCGATTTCTTGAGCGGTCTCAGTTACCTCTCCATTCGTCCTATCCCAGAGATTTTAGAATCCTCTCTCCACTCAGCCCAACTATGCCACACTGGAGGCTCTTTCAGGGTCAGGGGAATGAGATCCAGCTTGTTACTGGCTTTGGCATATGAATACACCATGGGAAGCTTTTGAGGCTCTCCCATGTGGGCAGGAAACTCTCAGTAGCTTGCTACTTTCTCCCAGAAGGAGAAGTAGGTTACAAGATACCTCTTCTGGGAGCTTGCTTTTAAGTCTCTGGATGTTGGCAGTTGATGGGATTACACATACCTGGGTTCCTCTACCGTACCTTCATGCGTGAGGCCTGTCCGAACATGTGGAGAGGGGCCTCGAGCATGGCTGTGGCTAGGTTCTGGTGGTCTTCGGCCACAGGAGCTCTGCTTGGGCGGGGAGAAAAGCTGGAGCCCATCCCCTCCGAGGGGCCCTGGGGAAGATAGCCAGGCGTGTGGGCAAGAGACTCTCTCTGAAAAAAAGTAATGGGAATAAATAAAACAAAGCATTCACATATTTGTAAGTTTACTGTTATTTTATACTTTGCTGTTTGTTTGGGAGCTCAAAGGGGCACCCTATTGCTCAGAGCTAACTCCTGGCTTAGTGATCAGAGATCACTCACTCCTGGTGGTGCTGCAGCAAGCACCTTACGGAGTGTAAGGGATAGAACTTGAATTGACTACATGCAAGGCAAATGCCTTAACCCTTGTGTTACCTCTCTGTTCCCATGGAAATTTTACTTTACAACTCAGAATTTTTCTATAACATAGTAGCCTGCCCTGATTTATCATTTCACTTCCATTGGTTTCTGTTATTCTTTACCAAAATTGGTCTGAAATGTTACATAAAATAAGATGCTTTGAGACAGGAACTATTTTACAATCACTTGTATCACTTGTCATCCCGTTGTTTATCAATTTGTGGAGTGGGCACCAGTAACGTCTCCATTCATCCCTGTTGCATGCTAGTGTAGCTCAATGGTGTCTGCTAGCTCCAGGAACACAAAGAGCCTCAAACCGTTCATTCAGGGTTTTGACAAAGAAGTCTGACCATCTCGTAGGTGGGCGGCCACTCGGTCTTTTGACATCCCGTGGAATCTAGTCGGCAACAGCTCTAGTCCAGTGGTCTTCTCTAAATTGCATTAGTATCTGGCCCATCTGATTTTCAACTCCTTGGCAAATGAGACAGCATCCCTGATCCCGATTGTTGACGGAGGTTGGAACTCCGGATTTGTTCTCTCACTTGAGTGAAACTTAATATTCAAAGCATAGCTCTTTAGATTCCTCTTTGGGAGACCCGAATAGCCTTCTCATCTTGTTTTTGTAGGGACCAGGTCTCTGAGGCATCTGTTAGTGGAGGAAGAACCTTGAGTCAAAAAGATGTGCCCAGAGCCGGAGGTTCTTTGTCCTCTTAACCACTTCTTCGACACTCTTGAAGGCTTTCCACGCCACTCTCTTCCTCCTGTGTGTGGGTAGCATATTATAAGGACCTCTGTTACATTTTACAATAGTATATTGTAATGATCCTATTTAATTGAGTTATTTGCACTGTTATTGGATTAATTTAAAAATAAATTTTTGTCACATACATTTGTGTTTCAAAAAAATACACAGTAGAAAAATATGTTTGGTATTATTCATGTTTTTCAGCAGCCGTTGGGGACCTAGAAACATAAGCCTAATGATGAGGGCATTATTATGTATCTAGTTACATATAAAATTATAATAATAATTAGAATGTATAAAATGATTGGGCTGGAGTGATAGCACAGCAGTAGGGAGTTCACTTTGCACACGGCCGGCCCAGGTTGGATTCCTCTGCCCCTCTCCGAGAGCCCGGCAAGCTACAGAGAGTATCTCACCCACATGGCAGAGCCTGGCAAGATACCCATGGTGCATTCAATATGCCAAAAACAGTAACAATAAGTCTCACAATGGAGACGCTACTGGTACCCACTTGAGCAAATCAATTGAACAACAGGATGACAGTGATACAGTGATAGAATGGTTACAATACCTGTGTGTGTGAAACTAAAATGATTTTTATAAACTTCATCTTAGGAGGGAACTAAGGTGTTATCTAGTCTAAGAATTTATTACAAATAAAATATTAAATGCCAATATTTTCACAGAGTAATAGTTTGTTGGTAAATGAATCAGGTTTAGTACTCAGTTTTACCAATGGTGTACTCATACACACATCTTTGATGATGCAATTTTTTTATTAGCCAAAAAAGTCCATAAGCAGAGAAGCAGATTACTGTCATTTAGTGGTAACATAGATTTGATTTTTGCTATGGTCCATTGTAAAGATTCCCTGTCTCAGGGAGGAGTAAGTCACGTGCTAGAAAATTTATAAACTTACAGAGAGAAACTGAGGTCTTATGGCAGGATTTAGTTTATTGGTTTAAGTTGGAAAGTTGCAAAGAGCTATCTGATGCCCCATGAATTAGAATAGGTTTACTGTAATTTAATTATGTCTACTATGAAATATTAAGTTATACTGCTTTACTATTACTAGAACTATCCATAAAATAGTTCTACTTAAAAAAATATTAACCCTGCCACAGAGGCAGGGTGCGGTGGTGGGAGATGGGGTGGGGGTGGTGGGAGGGACACTGGGAACATTGGTGGAGGAGAATGGGCACTGGTGGAGGGATGGGTAAACGATCACTGTATGATAACTGAAATGCAAACACGAAAGTTCATAAGTTTGTAACTGTACCTCATGGTGATTTACTAATAAAAAGTTTTTTAAAAAAAATTAAAAAATACTAAGATGATAAAAATCTTAGCTACTCCATTATTTTGGTTTGTCATATATAAGAGAAGACTATCTTAAAAGTAGTAAGTATTTTTTTTTGCGAATATGGTTTTGCTTATTGTGACTGACAATTCATTATATCCATGTTCATTATAGAAAGCATATAATTTGAGAGCAGTGGTTTGTAAAAGAGGAAGCAAATGCCAAGGTTGGGAGGGGAACCCATGTTATTCTGTTAACCAAATAAATCTTAAAATATTTTTTATTTTGTAAGAACCTACTAATCTATTTATACTTGTTTTTTCATTGTAACAAAATCAAATTACTATACTCAGATAAAAAAATAAAAGTATTCTCACTCCAAAGAATACCTGATTAAGAATTAATTGTTGCAAGATTTCAGAGAAATTTATTTGGGTTCAGGACCAAAAATACATATCTAATAAATAATTTAATTAAATATTAAGTAAAAAATCAATATAAATATAGATAGAAAATATTTTAATGTTCATGCTTTTTTATCCTCATAGAATTATAAAATATCAGTATCTCTTTTTAATTTTTAACTTTTACATTTTAAGAAATTTTTTTGAACTCTTTCATTTCTTCACTCTGGTATTTTTACATAAAAAATGGGAAATAATCCCATATTTCTGTGAAAAGTTAGAATGATTGTCAAGAGTGGAAGTAGAAAAGAAGAGGTGATTTTGAGGATTTGAAAGTAAAAGCAGGACAGAGGAATTGAACCCAGGTCAACCGTGTGCGAGGCAAATGCCCTACCCGCTGTGCTATTGCTCCAGGGCCATCCTCATAGGTATATTAATACATTAAGTATAGGTGAAATATAATGAAATTCATCATTTAAAGTATATAATACAATGAATATATTTCAATGAAAAATAGTTATAAACTAACAAAATCAAGACGCATAAATTTTCCTTAAAAAAAAAGTGTTTGTGGGGCCTGAGTACAACAGGAAGGGCACTTGCGTAGCACACTGCGTTCCAACCCTGCATCCCATATGGCCCCCTCAGCACCACCAGGACCAACTCCTGAGTGCAGAGCCAGAAATAAGCCTGAGCATCATCCGGTATGACCAAAAAAAAAATGTTTTTTCCTCCCAATCCTTTGTGGTCCTAAGCCTAGTTAACCATTGCATTACAATCCATTACTACAGTTTTTCCTTTTCTAGAATGTCTAGCAATTACTTAGGTTGTTCCCGTCACTTGCCATACTGCTTTTGAATGCATCTATGCTGCTGAACTTACCAGCCATTATAGTAAGAACAGCAACTAGTTTACATTTTAATTTTGTTTATATGTGAACAAATAATCCTACCCTACTTACATTCGTTCTAATAGAAGATACCAAGGCTATCACTGTTGGGTGAGAGAAAGAACTTTATTGCTCTGCACCTTTATTCATCATATTCTGTTTTCCCTCCAAGAATACAAGTGAATTGGTTATGGTTCACAAGGGAAGAATTCTGAGCTTGTGATTTTCCAGCAAACCTGCCTTGCTTCAGCACTGAAGAAGACATTATCGACATTGTGTTAGCCAGCAAACAGAACGGGGGAATATAGGCTATCTCTGTTCTTCCAACCTTTTTTTTTATATATAAAAACTTTTTAAATGTTAGTCTGGGAAAAGGCTATACAAAGTGTTGAAACTTCAGAGACTTGTCACAAAGTTACTCCTTTCATTGCAGGGAGAGCAGTGCATTGAAATGGAGACACTCCCTAATTTATTCATTCACCAGTCTATGAATTGTTGGCTGTTTCTAGATTTTGTAAAGTTCTCCTAAGTTATTAGGTTGCCTTATTGAAATTATCTTTAACCCAGTCTTCCTTGCCATTTGAACTAGTGTCAGAAAAAAAATTTGTTAACAAAGTTCTTTATATGCTATAGACAAGATTCATAATAAGGTGTTCATTTCCCTAATATTTTTATCTACATTTTTATCTTCATTTTTATCTACAAATGTATGGCTTACATTTTCTTTGGTGGGGGGGAGTTGCCTTTTGCAATATACTAATTTTCAGTTTTCAAATTCCATTGAACAAATGTTCTCCTGCATAGATCACTTTTTTTGTATCTTGTTAAAAATATTTGCTTCCCAAGATCACAACGATGTATTCCTGTTTGCTTACTCAACTTTAACTCTTTCATTTCACTTACAGCAAAATTTGATTCTATTTTCCTATGTATTATAAAGGGATATGGGACATAGTCACTTTTTATTTTTTATATGAAAATTCAAATGTTCTAGCATTATTTATTGAAAGGCTTTACTTTTACTTTTGAAGTACTTTAATGCTTATGCAAAAAATCAATTACTGAATCAGCCTAGGTCTATTTCTGTACTCTATTTTGCTCCATAGATTATTTGTTTAACCTTACATTAATGTCATGGCATCTTGATGATTGTAACATTCTAGTAAGTCTTAAAAGCACATATTAGCTGTCCTCAATGTTTGTTCTTTATCAAGTTTCTCCCTGACTGCTGCAGGTTCAATGACTTTATATTAAAATACATCATCTTATCAAATTTAATGAGATTATCACTTGATTGTGCAGAATCTGAGAACCAATTTGTATGATATTTGGCATCTTAGAAATATTGTTACTCTGTTTCCTTACTATGATATTTCTTTTGTGAATTATATTTTTGGCTGGTAACCTTCTGGTGTTTTATTCTAACATTATGAAAATTTCTCCACAGAAGCATAGGTTAATAGTAAGATAGAGAATTTTCAACAGTTTCTTAGAATTATCTGAATGCATGTGTGTTCACTTGTCCTTATTTTTTGTCACACTTTTTGCCTGCATCTTCACTTAACTATTGCTGCTTACTCAATTCAGCAAGTCTACTCAATCCCAGCTCTATCTTAGATCTACTCTCCTTCAAGCTTAATGACAATTTTAAGTGGTAAACTTCTTCCTTTTCTTCCTGTACTAAATAGATTTTCATATACAGTCAAACTTCATTATTTATTAATTCCATTTTGATCATTCACATACTGCTAAAACAAAGATATAACCTTCTAAAATAAAACATGTGGTGATTTTGCACTATTGAGAGTCATAGGTACAGAGTAGAAAAAATGTAATCAATCACGTACACCTTCCCAGCTTGACAAACAGATTATTCTCTGCCTTCTTGTTTGAACTCTCTAAACAATTATCCACTTCTAGTTTATCTAGTGATCTTGGACTCTGGGCTCAATGGGACCCAGGAGCAGAGATCCTCTGCCTGATTCCCCCAATTTCCGATTACCCAGGAGTCACACCCATAAGCCACTTAGTGCTGACACCAGATAATCTCCTCATAGGTCACCCTCCAGAACTCATGGCTGTTTCTCTGGGAAGGGAGCATAAAATGAGCCCCCCCCCATTACCATGCCATTGGACTCCGCACCAGGGGTGCCCCAGAGGGGGGTGGATGAGAGGCCTCTCTGCCCCCAAAGGACCCAGCCCCAGCAGCAGACCTTCACTACCCCACTGCCGCCACACTCCGGGCCGCTTTCCACATGCTTGGGCTGGGCCTCACACATCAGTGAACATATTTCTGGACCATGCAGCCACTTTGTGGTTGCGCGACACATCATCATAAAGAAAAAATATATATACATATTATAGATAGATAGATAGATAGATAGATAGATAGATAGATAGATAGATAGATAGATAGATAGATATGCCTCTCAGAGAGCCCAGCAAGTTTCCAAGAGTATCCCACCTGCACGGAAGAGCCTGGCAAGTTCTCTGTGGCATATTTGATATGACAGATACAGTAATAATAACAGATCTCATTCCTTTGATCCTGAAAAGAGCCTCCAATCTTTGGGAAAAATGAGTAAGAAGAGGTTGCTAAAATCTCAAGGCTGAGACAATTGGAAACATTACTGGCTCCTGCTTGAGTAAATCGATGAACAACGGGATGACTGTGATACAGTGATATAGTTTTTCTAGTATAATTTAAAAAGTTTGTATTTCTAGTTTTTATTTCCCTTTTTGGCAGTTGGAGGGAATTTAAAGAGGATTTTGGGTATCTTTATCACTTTTGGAATCAGGGCAATGTCGGCCTGATTGAAAGAATTCCTAGTTTTTCAAATTCTGGACATTTTTGAGAAGGATAAGTTAATAGGTCCTCGCTGAAGGTTTGATAGAACTCACTAGTAAACCTGTATAACCTAAGCTTTCCTAAGCTTTTTTTTTTTTTTTTTTTTTTTGCTTTTTGGGTCACACCCGGCAATGCCTAGGGCTGACTCCTGGCTCTGCACTCAGGAATTACTCCTGGTAGTGCTTGGGGGAACATATGGGATGCTGGGAATCGAACCTGGGTTGGTCGCATGCAAGGCAAACGCCCTACCCGCTGTATTATCGCTCCAGCCCCTAAGCTTTTGTTTTGAGTGAAACTTTTACTGTTTCCATTCCCTTACCAGTAATTGATCTACCCACATTTTCTACTTCCTACCGATTCAATCTTGGTAGGTTGTATGAGTCCAAATATTCTTCCATTTCTTCTAAGATCTCTAATAAAATAAAGCTATTCACAGTAATTTCCTATAATTGTTTGGTATTTCTGTCATGGATATTGTAGTTTTTCCTCTTTTATTCATGATATGATTTGTTTTTCTTAATGAATCTAGCTAACGTTTGTGAATAGTTTTCATTCTTTTAGAAACCACCTCTAAGATTTATTATTTTAGAACCTTCTATATCAATCATATATGCTTTGATTTTTATCATTTCTTTCTACTTACTTTGGGTTTCAATTGCTGTTTTGCTAGTTAACAGGGATGTGAATTTACAGTTTTCATTTTCCCTTATTTTCTGATATAAGCTATATTGCTAAGTGTTTTTACCTAGTATTACTTTTGTTGCATCCCCAAAGTTTTAATAGGTTGTGTCTTTATCCTTGTGTTTTTGGAACTTTGTTGATAGGTATGAAGCAATAATGTGGTCTGTCTAAAGCTTAAAAATTGACACTATCATTAACCATAATTTACCTCCATAATAAAAGTGAAAAGATGATTATTAAAGACAACAGCAAAATATATACAGCTTTTAATTTTTTTCATATTATTTCATAAAGGATTTAAGTTCTCAAAAATGAATATGTGAGAAAGTGTGAGATAAAGCGAAAGAAACTTCAAGTACTGCACTATCTCCTTGGCCAAGAAAACTTATTTTCAGTAAGTTAATATGAATTTTAAACTTCCCCCCAGACATCTCCTTTTATTTTCTCTCTATAAAAACTCTTTGCTTAACAATAAGAAACCTTTAAGTACATTGTATCCAAATAGGCACTAGACAGGTTGGCACATTTGTAATTTCTTGACACATCTGTATTTAGAACCTAATTTGGTCACTTCAGGTATCTTTCATCAGACTCAATAATGATCACAATCTCCAGACATCCCTGCGTTAATGATGTTCTATGTTTAGGTGTGTCTGTGTATATAATGAATGTTTATTTAGCTTGTCTTCTTAAGAACTGGGTTTTGTCTTTACAAAATGTTAGCTTTCCCTTACATTTAGCAAGGCCTAACCTTTTAATGGATAAGGCCTATATATCTAACAACTTATATACATACACTATACCGCATTCCTAAAAGCCTGAAAGACTTGTACTCGTGCCTGAGCACGTGTGTACATGCATGTGTGTGTGTGTTAGTGTTGCATTCAAAAATTCACTTAACTGCATATAAAATTCAGGCAAAATTATCACACAAATGTGAAACCTCTTAATTAATTGTTTTGAATTAGTAAGATTCCCGCTACCCCAAAGAATCCTGTAACTGTTTCTCTTGTGCCCATATTTAAAATTAAGTACTAAGTAATTAGAGTATTGTGATAATCACACTTTTTGATTTTCAAGGAAGTTCTGTATTTAATTGTTTTCATACATTCTTCATTAGATTATTTGGTCCACTGTTTGATTCAAAAAAACAAGGTTGCCCTAAACCAATGAAAAGATTCCAAAAGACTCCAAAGAAAATAGTTTCCTTCTATGTATGAACATAGGCAGTTATGCTAAGGAAGGTGAAATTTGAAAGCAAATACAAATATCAAGAGTGAATTTCTGGGACTGGAGCGATAGTACTAGCCCCAGAGCGGATAGAGCAGGTAGAGTGTTTGTCTTGCACGCAGCTGACCTAGGTTTGAGTCCCAGCGTTCCAGAGGGTACCCTTCAAGAATTATTCCTGAGTGCAGAGCCAGCAGTAACTCCTGAGCATCGCCAGGTGTGACCCAAAAAGCAAAAAAAAAAAAAAAAATGTTGATTTCTGTGGGAGGAAAGCGTTTCTTTTGGAATGTCAGAAGACAAGCCATGTCAGCTAGGCAATGGCTACAGCGGCAAGGTTGTTCCTGAGGTGAAAGAGCAATTATAAAACGACATCTAGACAGGTCATAAATATAATTATACTAGAAACTAGCCTACACAATAATTGTAGAAGATATGACAGGTCCTAATCTTTCCCACTTCACACACTTGAAATTAATTCATAATGTTATGTTTGTAATCATAAAATTTCCAGGGGTTCCTAAAATCTGCTGTCCCAAACCTGCCTAATATTTTGTTGGTCTTATGTTTTGTGGTGCCAGAGTGTGTTAGTCAGAGGCTTATAAATCTTTTAACAAAAGTATGCAGAGATTGTGTGATTTGTTTGGTCATGTTTGGTCTCCCCACTGGCACAGGAATGTACTATAAAAACAAGGCCACTCACTTCAGTTTTCTTTATGCACATGAACACGGAAAACACTGCAATAACTATGTGACATTAACCCCCCACCCCCAATCAATTAAGTATCTTGAATGGGCAGCTCAGATTCCTAATTTAGGTGTGTGCTAGAATCTCACTGTTCCCCAGGCCTGTTTTCATGCCTACACAATGCTCTCTGACAGATAATTATATACTTGTGTGATAGCAATAACTGCCATGCAAAGTTAGTTAAATTAGTTGATATATATTCTTAGTCTGACACATAAACCATATATTGAGAAGAGTACCAGATTTTTATTTAGAATAAAATTGTATTTGGACCCAGTTTTGCAACTGCTTAAAGGTCTAAACTTGGGGAGTCCCTGATTCAACTCTGCAAACTATAATCAATTACCTTTTGAAAAAGTATATCTTTTTTATTACTGTGATCATGGTTTAATAGCTTTAATAATCTGTTACCCAACTAACATGGAGACCTTTTAACTGTTTTTTTTTATAGTTTATCTTCTGCCCCATGGTTTTCTAGACAGTAGTCAGAATAATTTTTCTAACATCTTCTTTTTCTTTGACAAAATGACTTAGTCAAAATCTGGTTCCACTTAGTTCCTCTGTTCTATCTCTAGGCACTTTGTCTTCACCATTAGTCTCTGATTCAAATAATCCTTTATTTCAGAATTTTGTCTGTATCCTTCCTTGAATCGGGAACTACATTTATAACTAGCCATTGATATTGCCTTCTAAAAACTTCATAGATTATATATGTGTGTGGGTGGGCATATAAAATATCATAGATGCTGTGCATACACATATGTATGTAGACATATATCTGTATAGATATGTGGGTATGTTCTTACACCAATCAAATACCTACCTCTAACTCTCCTTTATCACTATGGTTCTATCTCTGTCCATAAGCAACTGGAGTAAGAATACTTAACCTGAGATGTATGCACTTAAATTAACATAACCCATAACTGAAACGTTTCATAGGTGGACCTTTCTCAGGTGGACATAATGAGACCAGAGCCTCCTCAAGTAGGACTGGTTATTCAGTGCTCTGCTGAAGGCTGCGATACTATTAGGCACTGCTGTTCTAGGGATTCCCCTTGCTACTCCAGCCATTCTTCAAGGGCCTCCAGGGTCTTCTCCAAGGACCAAATGGGGTTGGCCATAGGCACAGCAAGTGTCTTAGCCCTTTTACTATTAATATGGTCACCAGAATTGAAATTTTTGCTTTCCCACTAAATCAACTCTATTTCTATTAACTTGATTCACTTATTCAGTGATTTTCTGAGACTGCCACTGTCACTGTCATCCCGTTGCTCATTGATTTTTCTGAGACTAGAAACTTGAAATTTAGTTCTAAATAGCTCTACTTCACCTAATAATGCCACAATTCTCTAGATACAGTCCTAACAAATTTTGATTCACATTTTCCTTCATATTATTAAACTTTTTCTAAATTGGTATCTGTCTCTTCAGCAATTGGTGATCTCATCTGTTAGAGCTTTGAAAGCAGGATCTATCAGGTACTTAGATATATCCCACCACTGTGAACACTCAACTGTTGCTCTGTACATTGATGAAGGGAGGACTTGGTAGCACTCCGTGATTTATGTGATTCATCCATTATAAATATTTAAAATTTTATGAGTATAAATCATGCAAGTGAGTTCTTTTCTAACCTAGTCTTTTCTCTTCTGCAGATTCGGCAATCTCACAGTTATTTTTAGTAACCAAAGAACTTGGAATTTCTTAATCATTTACTACTAGATTTGTCCTTTATATTAAACACATAAAATTTCATTGCTTATTACTTTAGTGCAAAGCCACAAAACAATTTTAAAAACCAAGATTTGAGAAACATGCCCTCAAAATATTATTGTCTGAAACAATCTTACATGATATACGTATTTTTATCCTATTTGGCAAAACTGAAGCCCACTTATGTTTAGATAGATGTAGAGAGATACTTAGTTAACTGGTTTTGAAGGTCTAGCAGTAATTATCTCCCAGCTTTATATTTTTTATGCTTTTCAAAATAATTTTCTGCATGTTTAAAATTTGTCATAATGCATATACATTGTTTTTCCTGCAGAATCAATAATGGCATTAAAGTAGATATTGTATCCATTTAATTAGTAATGTACTTGCCAAACTCCTGAAAGAACTCTTCCCTTGCAGATACTCTTTGTAATGTAAACGAGGGAGAGTTGATGATTTTCCAATATTTTAAGCAGTGTTCTTTCATCAGGAGTGTGAAGGATTGTAGTTTAACAGTTAGCAGAGTAAAGGATGTAGTTGGAAATTGAGTGTTACATATGAGTGGCAGGGAAGATAGGTGTGTCTGTGTTTGTGTTCCGATGGGTGCATTTGTAATGCATAAAAGAGTGAGAATGAAGAAAAGTAAAAGTGTTGACAAGTGTTTTTCCTTTTCTGAAATTCCAATGATGCTGACACTCTTGTCTGAACAAATAGCACTTATGTTATAAACAGAAAATAGAAGAATAGACCAAACTTGTTTGGCTGAAGTAAACCAGTATTTAAGAAAAGGGAGAGATATATAAAAGTTATAGAATTTCTTTTCCTTCTCTCTCTCCACTTAAAATAATGGCTTAATGAAGGGATATAAAAATTATTATGCAGGGGTAGTTAAACCTGAAAACACACAAAACTTAAACTACTATGTTTGAGCAATAATGAGAGGACAAATACTTTAAAATTATGCCCAGTATGCCAATAAATGTTGCAAGTTGTAAATACTTGGAAGTTTTCTAAATGTTAAAGAAGATAGGAGTATAGGCTCACCAGAAATAAGACTGGTGTGTTATTGGAGAATTACCTATTAGTTAAGAAATATGTCCATACTATGAAACATGATGCTAATTCTAAATCATCTGCTCATTTTCCTGCTAATGCCTCTCTATGTTGAAGTAATTTAATTTTTCACTGTTTGTAGGCTTAATTTTGAATTGGTTTGGATAATATAATTTTCCATGAATAAGAATTTATGCAGACCATGAAGAAGTATCTTACCTAGCTTTCTTTGTCACCTCCAGCACAATGGCAATTTAAATGTCTCATGTGAAAAAACAGATAAGTTAGACTAGAGTGATATTACAATGGGTAGTGCTTCTGCCTTGCATGCAGCTGACCCAGGTTTTATCCCCAACACCACATTTGGTTTCCAGAGCCCTCTTAGGTGTCATTCCTGAGCACAGAGCCAGAAGCAAATCCTGAGCACAGTTGAATGCAGCGCATACACACTCCAAAAATTTTGAAAGTTATAAAAAGCCATCAAGATCCTTAAACCACATATCTTACTGTTATTTTCTGGGAAATCAGGGTAGACTGACTACAATTTTGAGTGAAATTTGAGTGAAATTTCACAGGAGGTGAAAAATTTACTACTGCTATAATGAATCATTGCCAAGGTTTTGAATGTCAATATTTATATATATGTGTGTGTGTATTCTATTGAATGTTAGTGTTTTCAAATTATAAGATTATTAAATTATGAATCATGGAACTAAGAGATCTATTTTAGAGTGAGTTTTCAAGAAAAATACTTTTAGCGGTTTGTGATTAAATAGGGAAAGTGTATCTTATAGGCACCTATTAGATGATAATAATTTTATAATTGGATATATAGAGAGGGACCTTAGTCATTTTTGATATTCGAAGTAAAAATAATAACTATAGGGCCCTTAGTTGTGTTTGCTGTTATTTTCTTAGTTCATTTATTCATTTAATTTTTCTGTTTAAACTGTAACTGAGTTGCTTAGAATAAAACCAGTGCAGCTAGAGCAGGACACGCTGTTCTTATGTACCAACTCCTACTCAGAATTAGAGTCTGCAGGGCTAGTACATTCAACATAACTTATGTAAGCTTGTATATACTCTAGCAGCATGTGATTAGTGAAGGCTGGAGAACATTCTGATGTAGTAATTTGAGTCAGTTACACCATCGCCAAAACCAAATCTTAGAACTCCCTAGAAGGAACGCTGAAGAAAATTGTGTAACAGCTTTCTACTCACCTCTTTCCAAACCACTCTAGCTTAATGGCTCAAGAACTCCTCTTACTTGAGCAGTGGGACTGCATTTCAAGTGTGTTTATAGCTCCAGTAT